>NC_140937.1:76051290-76553790 GCF_014529385.1 Adiantum capillus-veneris
CCACCGCATAGAAAGCACATCATGGACACTCCCACCGCATAGAAAGCAAGACGTGGGTTCCCACCGCATAGAAAGAAAGTCGTGGGTATCCACCGCATAGAAAGCAAGTCGTGGATTCAAGAGCCCTAACGAGGAACTCTGCCCCCTGTGATCAGTAGGGGGGTCAGGATTGATTCAACATTGGAAATAAAATGAACATGTCGAGCTAAATTTTCCCTAGCAAAACATTCTTTCCTCTTGCAAACAGCATACCCATCAATCATTTCTTTCCTACTTTATACTTAAATGTACTATGCATTCGATGCCGAGGTTTCTGTCGGATTTCTCCAACATATTCGGGGATATGTTCATTCCTAACTAATCGTATGCAATGTTAATTAAACAACTTGAATAAAAAATTGGGACCTACCTCTTTCATTTCCTCATCAATAGCCCGTGAGATGGCCGGTATTTGCTCGTCCATGGGAGATTTCCCCTTCCCGTTGTCATTGCTCGTTCCTGCTTCGCGATCATGGGCACCACCGAAGCGCGTCCTCTTAACCGAGGCCATTTCTCACTACTTTAAATGATTAGCTTGGAGAAAGAGCTAAGGTTCACAGCATCATAACAGTCCAATGGGTAGATTAGTGACATCAATTAATCCCTCCTATATGAGTATCTAGATTTCTTCCATAAAGCAATCATTCAGGATGGCACATAATCCTATGGGAACCGGCTCTAAGATAATTATTTGGTTACATGATCAAGAATAATTAGGATTTCACTATTGGAATTACCAGAGAATTGGATTAAGTATGATTAAACTATTTCCAAGCAATTAGATGACGTAGATTTACCCTATGCATATGTGTGCGGAAAAACCAATTCTTAGAGACTTATTGACGGATTAATTTCTCCTTAATTACGTCTTAATGCATAAGAGAAATGAATTCAATTAAGCTACAATGTTAATGAGTGATTACAATAGTGATTCTCTTCAATCTGCACAAATACTAGCTTACCGATTAATTACTATGCTATCTAGAGAGAGAAGATTCTGATAATTATGCTCTAATCATTAATCGAGAGTGAAGAATGGCTGATAATTCAGCTATGGAATGATGATTACATAATAGAGTACGAATAAGGAGAATTTAGAGAGTAGTCATAGAGATTTTAGGCTAGGAATAGGCATAATGTACGAGAAATTTTGATGGTAGAGAAAGGAATTTACAGATAGCATTAATTAAACTGTCGTTACCGTGATTAGGAGCTGGTAATCTTCTGAATTCTCTGATCTAATCGAACTTCTTGAGATGAAAATTCGGCAGCACCTCCCTCCTTGCTTCTTCTTCAATAGGTGTGTGATTCGGCAGCATCTCCCCAATGTATGTGGGTGTGTGTGTATGCACTGTGTGTGTGTGTGATCATAAGTGTGTGTGTGTGTGTGTGTATGCAGGTCTTTAAATAGGCTCCTACAGGCTGAAAATCGATCTGGGTTGCTAAATGCATCTGGGAGCTTCTCCAGTTAAGCATGGCAAGTCCAGTTCTCTGCCCACCAAGTGTCAGGTTGGCTTGGTTAACTGGTTCTGAGACTGAGTTGCAGGCTTGGCAGCTTTCCCAAGACTCCCACAAAGCAAGAGGGCGCCCCCTAGCTGCTAAAGATGATCTGGAGTGGCCTGGGACCTGTTCCCACACAGTTCCGGGCCCCCGGTACCTCCCCGGACAATTTTTAGGAAATTTGGTTCTAGGCTAAAACGGGTCATACGAATCGGATTTTGATGCCGTAAATTGCCAAACAAAGCTCTAACTAAGGCATATTGGCCCGAGTACCTACCATATTTAGCAGCCCCCGGGGTCCAAAAATGCATTTTTTTCAAATTCGGGATACGGGTGCAGATTTTCGAGACGGTCAAGACTGGACGGGTCGGGTGACCAAAAACTTACTATTTTTAGAAATTTTTCACAAAAATTATTTTAATTCACATTTTGAAGCTTTATAACATTCTAAACATCATGGTACTGACAGAATCTGAAAAACTGCTAAAAATAGTAACTTATTCCATTGTATTCATTTCGTGGTACAAGGGTGCTCTTGTGATCGGGTCAGAGACCTTACAACCTCCCCAACGTGAAAAATTTGAGATGTCCTCATCTCAAGAATGAGTTTGGGTAATCTTTTAAGAGCGTCGATTCGTCCTCCCAAGTTGCATCTTCTTCAGGGTAATCCTTCCATTTTACTAGATGCTCTGTGATAGTTCTGTTGCGTAACTTTCTTTTCCTTGTTTCAAGTACATAGTCAGGTTGGAGCTCGAGAACTCCTTGTGCTGGCATGACTATCTGATCTGAGTCCAAGAATTGATCAGGATTGGGAATATAGGGTTTGAGTAAGCTGACATGGAATACATCATGAACCTTCAAGTTTGTAGGTAACTTTAGCTTGTAGGCTTGGTCACTTATAACCTTAACGATCTCAAATGGTCCACAATACCTTGGGCTTAGCTTCTTGTATCTGCCTAGCGATAAATTGCTTTTCTTAGGTCTGACTCGGAGAAAAACCTTATCTCCTTCCTTGAAAGTTCTATCTGAGCGGTTCTTATCTGCATAGTGCTTCTGTCTATCCTGAGCGGCCTGAATGTCCTGGCGAATGGCTCTAGTCTGTGCTTCCATATCTTCTAACATCTTTCTAGAGGCTTCTACTCTGATGGTTGGATCTGAAAAGTTCAGTGGTGCTAAACAGTCCTGTCCATAAAGAGCTTTGAAAGGTGACATTCCAATGCTTCGGTGTTCGGAAGAGTTATAAGCATATTCTACCAAAGGTAGATATTGTAACCACTTCTTTGGTTCTTGCGAACAATAGGCTCTGAGAATTTTCTTAATGACTTGATTAACTCTTTCGGTTTGCCCGTCAGTCTGCGGATGATATGCTCTGCTGAAGGCTAATTGTGACCCAATAGATTGGAAAAGAGAGGTCCAAAATTTTGATGTAAACTTGGCATCTCTATCACTGACAATACGCTTGGGTAGACCATGTAGCCTGAAAATCTCCTTGATGAATACCCGACTAATATCTGAAGCAGTAAAGGTTGTCTTTACGGGTATTAGATGAGCCACTTTTGTGAGCATGTCAACAACCACGAAAACAGAATCATAACCTCCTGTAGAAGGTAACCTTGTAACAAAATCCATACTGATGCATTCCCACTTCATCTGGGGTATGTCAAGAGGTTGAAGTTGTCCTGGTAATTTGATCCTTTCGGCCTTTATCCGTTGACAAGAAAGACATTGTCTCACATAGCGAAGTATGTCTCCTTTCATTCCAGACCAGAAATAACTCCTTCTAACGGCGTGAAGAGTTTTAGCATAGCCTGGGTGTCCGGATGTAGGGCTATCGTGTGCTTCATATAGAATGGCCTTCTTTAAAGCTGGGTCTCTGGGTACACAGAGTCTATGTCTGTAGTAAAGACATCCTCCCATAAGAGAGTAATCTTTAGCTTCAGGCATCTTATTCTGTTGGACTAATGAAGCCATACGTTGGTACTCTCGATCTTCGAGGGATGCTTCTTTGATTCTATCCCATATAGGGTTATTTGGAATAGAGATAGCTCCGAGAAACAATTTTCGGCTAAGACCATCTGTAACTGCGTTTTCCTTCCCTGGTCTATACTTTATGTCAAGGTCATATTCCTGTAATAGCTCTATCCATCGCCGTTGTCGCATATTGAGAATGGGTTGAGTAAAAATCCATTTTAAGCTCTTGTGGTCTGTAACCAACTGAAACTTGCGTCCAAGAAGATAATGTCTCCATAACTTCAGTGCATGAATAACTGCTAAAAGTTCCAGATCATGAGTGGGATAATTCTTCTCATGATCCCGTAGCTTTCGCGAAGTATACGCCACCGGTCTTCCTTCTTGAGTAAGAACTCCGCCTAGAGCGAATTTGCTAGCGTCTGTCGCTACTTCAAATTCTTTACTGAAGTCTGGAAGCTTTAAAATAGGAGCTAAGACCAAGAACTCTTTTAGCTTAGCAAAGCTAGACTCGTGCTCGGTCTTCCAATCGATCCTCATTCCTTTCTTCAGGAGTTCCGTCAAAGGTGCAGCAATACGTGCATAATCCTTGACAAAAATCCTGTACCATCCCGTTATTCCAAGGAATCCCCTTACTTCGCTGACAGTGGATGGTTGAGGCCAGTCAACGATGTCCTTGACTTTGTCTGGGTCCACTGAAATCCCCTCAGCCGAAATGACAAATCCAAGATAGTTGACCTTAGGTGAGCAAAAAGTGCACTTGCTATCTTTAGCGTAAAGCTGGTGTTCTCAAAGGAGATCAAGTACTTTGCGAACATGTTCCTCGTGATCTGCCTCGTCTTTGGAATAGATCAGAATGTCATCAAAGAAAACCAAGACAAAATCATCGAGGTAAGGTCTGAAAATATCCTGCATAAGTCGGTTGAAGCTTGCAGGAGCATTTGTTAGACCAAAAGACATTACTGTGAATTCGTAGTGCCCATACCTAGTATTGAAAGCTGTCTTCGGAATATCTGATTCCTTGATCCTGATTTAGTAATATCCTGACCTTAGATCTATCTTTGTAAATATTTTGGCGCCGTGGAGTCTGTCCAAAAGTTCGTCAATCCTTGGAATTGGATACTTGTTCTTGACAGTTACCTGGTTCAGTCCACGATAGTCTATGCATAGCCTTAAGGTCCCATCCTTCTTCTTTTGGAAAAGAATTGGAGCACCCCAAGGAGAAGTACTGGGTCGAATGAATCCTTGCTCAATGAGTTGCCTAAGTTGTTCTTTGAGTTCGATGGCCTCCGGAAGTGACATTTTATAAGGTCTTTTTGAGATAGGTTCACACACAGGGATAGTCTCAATCTCATGATCTACCTCTCTGTGTGGTGGAAGATTCGTAAGGTCTTCAGGGAATACATCATCATACTCCCTCAACCAGTTTGGTCGAAGTGAGGTATCTGATTGGTCCACCTTGTTGAGTTTAACTGCATAAATTTGCTGACCCTTCCTTAGTCCCTTCAAAAGTCTGCTGGCCTTAACTAGAGTAGCCTTAGGTCTCCCATTTTCCCCCTGGATTAAGGTTTCATTACCCAAGTTATCTATAAAGGTAAAATTTCCTTGTGCACAATGTATGTGGGCCCTATTTTGCTTTAACCAGTCCATCCCTAGTATCCCATCAAAGAATCCTAAGGGTAGGGTTCGGAATTGGGCAGAAGTCGGGTGTCCCCCTAAATCGAAGTCAATTTTTCCCGCAGAGTGTTGAGATACCACCTCTTTGCCGTTTGCTAACTCGACAACTAGCTTGCTTGACGGATACTTATCTAGCTTAAGCTTTCTCATGCATCTAGGTAAAAGAAATGAAAGAGTAATGCCACAATCTATAAGGAAGTTAACTTGTTCACCTCTGAGAGATCCTGGCGTATGAATGACTGCGTATTGCTCGCAACCATTGGGATTGTCAATTGCAGCATGTAGGGTTGCTCTCTGCACTGCTTCATCACCCACAGTTGGTTGTACCACTGCGGCATTCACTCTGGCAGTAGCTCCACGCCCTCGCCCTCTGTTCATTCTTCCGCGTCCTCCTCTTCCATTAGCTTGGCCACGCCCACGGGTATTCAAGGGTATGGCATTGGCGTTGGTTGCATGAATGTTCCTGGGGCAATTGGATCTGTAGTGTCCATGCTCGCCGCAACCATAGCATCGAACATCAGGGAACTCCATGGTTGTAGTGGTAGCCACAATAGGGCGCTGGTTATAGGTTTGGTTGGCTGGTCTGTTGTCCCAAGCAGTGTTCCTTGCCCTCTTTGCCCAATGATTCCTCCTATTCTGATTAGCCTTTTGTACTTCGAGAGCTAGAGGTTTAGCCCTCAACACGGCATCCTGTAGTGTTGACGGTCTGAGAGCCTCCAGCCGAGTGTTCAAGGGATCGGTTAGTCCTTGACAGAACCTTGCCACCTGTTGTTCCAAGGTCATCTTAGGAGCATATCTCCGAAGAGTGACAAACTTTGCATAGTATTCTTCGACCGTTGAATTCAGCTGCCGAAGTGAAAAGAATTCATTCATTCTCAAGGTCCTATAGGCAGGTGGTAAATAACGTCCCATTATTGCAGCTTTGATGTCTTCCCAGGACTGGGAAGATCCCTTAATATCCATGTCCCTGCAATGTTGCTTCCACCATATCTTGGCATCGCCAGTCAGGAGGAACATCGCAAGCATGGTCTGATTTACGGGTTGGGTTCCCGCAGCTTCAAAGTAATCGTCCATGGCTTCCATCCATACTTCCGCATCTCTCTCCACATTTGCCTCCTCGCCCTTAAAGATCGGAGGTTGGGCTTAAGGAGGAGCTTCTTCTCTTGCGGTCCCGAGTACAGAGCAACAGGCGGTACCTACATGGGTATACGAAATTCTTGATACCATTACTTGAATTTCAAGATAGACACGAGACTTTAATAAAATTCAAAATTCCACTTTATCAAGAGACAGAGATTCAGAGACAAAAAGCACTTTATTGATGGAAATTTATTACAATCGAAACTCCTCAAGGTTTAGAATGACTGATGACCGCTTATTACATGGATTTATGGATTGCGTATAACATACGCCTAGGAAATGATATTGATATGATGCACTACTTCATTCGTGTAATAGTTCTTATACACATTCTTGAGGGGATAATAAACTAAGATATCGGGCCGGAGTTCCGCCTTCAGTAATCCAAAGGTCTTGACTCGGTTTACTGGAATCACATTGGTGACCTTCTCCAAGAGCCAGTCGTTGATGGTTTGGTTGGAGTTACCCGAAACAGTCTGGTCCAATCGTGTGGGCACCAAGTAGAATATCTCTATCACTCTCAACTCTTCTCCCCAACGTATCTTCTTCAAGTCTGTAGCCAGGCATCCTAGCTTCCGAGCATTGATGTAGTAAACCCCTCCTGGAAATGTCCAATCAAGTTCCCATCCTTTGTCAATGCGAGTGGAGTGTGGCGTATAAGCCTTCAACAGTATCTCCATGACATCTCGCCTAAACTGGTAAACAGGGGATCTTCGAGCTTGCTCATAAATAAGCTCAAACACTTGGAACTTCCGATATTCGAGCACGGGGTCTTCCTGCAACACCAATGCAAGGAATTCGGATCACTACCTATATACTTTCAGTTCCTTTTAAATGTTCAAACAATACGACTTTATTTTCCCAGCCTAACCTACGCTCTGATACCAGGTGTGAGGTCCCCACCCTGTCGTATTAACAACGGATCTGATGGTAAACCTGGTGGCCACTAGATCTATAGTGGAAGCAAACAAAACGGTTCAGGGTTCAACTAGCGGACGATCTCTCATCACAATGTGAGTCGAGTTCGAGCCTACTAGCAACGAGATCTAGCTCCACCTCGCAGGGGAAGCGTACTTAAACTATCTAGCGATCCTATGACCCACCTTCCAAGAGGAGAGAAGCCTCGAGTGCCTTTTTCCCCGTGTTTCAGAGGCACGTACTCTCGAGAATTCCCCACTCTAGGGGCAATGAGCATTACTAATATCGAGTAAGCACTATGGGGACAGAGAGTTCCCGACCAATCGGGACCACCCATCTCGTAGGCATTGGCAACCCGAGCCAAGCCCCCACTTTCCACCCCCACACTCATACTTCCTCGTGTGACCTAATTACTACCACAAAGGTTGTTCAACATAGATATTCCTTGTTTAATTCCGAATCACATGGTTCGTTAAAACAACCCTTCAACCAGTATTGCAAACAACACCAAGACAGAATTCTAGTAAAAATTCTACTCAAACTTATTCATAAAAGTTCCAATGTTCTGGAGGTACAACATCCCCCCTCCAGCGAGAGTTCACTCCTCCCGTTGTCGCCTAGCTGCCCATACAACTAGGTATGTCCACCGCATAGAAAGCACGTCATGGACACTCCCACCGCATAGAAAGCAAGACGTGGGTTCCCACCGCATAGAAAGCAAATCGTGGGTATCCACCGCATAGAAAGCAAGTCGTGGATTCAAGAGCCCTAACGAGGAACTCTGCCCCCTGTGATCAGTAGGGGGGTCAGGACTGATTCAACATTGGCAATAAAATGAACATGTCGAGCTAAATTTTCCCTAGCAAAACATTCTTTCCTCTTGCAAACAGCATACCCATCAATCATTTCTTTCCTACTTTATACTTAAATGTACTATGCATTCGATGCCGAGGTTTCTGTCGGATTTCTCCAACATATTCGGGGATATGTTCATTCCTAACTAATCGTATGCAATGTTAATTAAACAACTTGAATAAAAAATTGGGACCTACCTCTTCCATTTCCTCATCAATAGCCCGTGAGATGGCCGGTATTTGCTCGTCCATGGGAGCTTTCCCCTTCCCGTTGTCATTGCTCGTTCCTACTTCGCGATCATGGGCACCACCGAAGCGCGTCCTTTTAACCGGGGCCATTTCTCACTACTTTAAATGATTAGCTTGGAGAAAGAGCTAAGGTTCACATCATCATAACAGTCCTATGATACCCCTATCTTGCATATAAAATATAGGTCTTACATGATCTAAATGAGTAAAAATAATCAAAGAGAGTGTAGCATAGTGACTGGCAACGTACTAAGGAACCACTTCTATTGATAACTAGATGTATCCTCAATGTGTCTTAGTTTGACTTTGAAACTATGTGCCCGTTCAGCTTGCACTCTACCTACTCGTCCAATTCGGGTCCAATTTTGACCCATCTAAATTACTCAAAAACCATCGTTATAAAGTTTTGCCAGGTTCTCCATATAAATTTGCATATAGATTTCATCCCTCAACAAATGAACTATATACAAAGAAGTGTTAGTTCTTGCATGTATCTTTAGCTATTGACTCACAAGTTCGAGGGGAAAATCTTTTGGGAAGCCATGATTTTGAAGCACAAACTTCTTCTCATGTTTCCCTTTCCTCACTTATCCCCCCCCCCTCCCCCCATAAATATGATACCCCCTCCCTTATTTTTAAGCTTGGGAGATAAATTACTAGGGGCCTACCCCTAACTTATACGCTTATGTAACTTGTAAAAAAAATCCCTCTCACTTAAGTGGCACGGTAAGTTTTCCATGGTGAATCCCTCGAGATCGATGAAGATGAATCTGATGGTCAAGTGCAAGAAATTGACAACATCCGTAGATCCAAAACAAGGAGGGGTATGTGACAAAGCATGATGATAAAATTGTTTCCAAGGCTCTACACCTGGAAACAATCTGCATGCTATGAGCTTCACAAGTAGTGCCTTGCTCTGCATCTCTAGATCAATAATCCCCAATCCTCCTCCTCTCTAAGCAAAATGAATGTGGCCCCATGGACTCATGGTCGAGTGTCAAAAGAACCATCCATGCCACCCCACAAAAAGTTGCATGCAAGGTATCATAAATGCACCATGATGCTTGAGTGAAGAGTCTCTCTCTGTCTCTCTCTCTCTCTCTCTCTCTCTCTCACACACACACACACACACACACACACACACACACACACACAATCAAAGAGCACGATGCCCTCTACGCATGATGTAAAGACAAAAAATATCAAAATTTTGAAAAGGAATTTTTGTAGCAACATTTTTGAAGTAAACAGGTTCGGGAAAGTTGACTCTACTCTCGTATTTTACATACAATGTCTTCTGGAACTCGGAAGGGTTCTTCTTCTTCAACAAGGTCCACAACCATCGTAGAAAATGATACAAAATCTCCTAAGTGTGGAGATATCAACACAACCATTCAATCAATGACGTTTGAAACCGTGATCATGGCATACTTGGTATCATTGCAAGAGATGTAAACAAACAAGGTGAAGACTTACGGGCACTTGCAATGGAGAATGGTACGCTTAGGGTTCTTGTGGTTGAGAATGAGAATCTCAAGAGAACACTTGAGATGTAAACAACATGTTTGATACAACTTGAAGAAGAAGTCAAGGAATGTATACGCTCTCTTGTGGACTTGAATGCTTTGAAGGAGCGCGTCACCACAAGAGGTACTTCACATTAGCGACGCTTGCAGTGCGATGCTCAAAAGTGAAAATCCACGATGTCGCTATGGGCATCACTATAGGCATGGCTCTTCTATTTGTTGCATAGCACCACCTATAGCGACGCCCATAGCGACGCTGACAGGGGTAAAAAATAAATCGAGAGCGCCAGAAACTCAGATCTCAGATTTGAGTTTTCGACGTTCAAGCAAAAGAGGTAACCCGCGCTCTCCCTCTCTCTCTCTCTCTCTCTCTCTCTCTCTCTCTCTCTCTTTCTTCCACACACACACACACATGAGGAGAGGAAGGAGAGCCAGTTATGCTCCTTCCCTCTCCTCTCTCTCATGTTCCCTTCCCCTCTTTCTCTCTCTCTCTCTCCCTCTCTCTCTCTCTCTCACACACACACACACACACACACACATTGTGTCTTTGAAAGAGAGAGAGAGAGAGAGAGAGAGAGAGAGAGAGAGAGAGAGCACATGCATAAACAAAAAACACATACACACACATATGCATAAACAAAGAATGCATACACACACACATTGAGAGAGGAAAAGAGAGAGAGAGAGAGAGAGAGAGAGAGAGAGAGAGAGAGAGGAGAAAACAAAAAGAAAGAGAAAGACGGAGAAAGAGAGAGAGAATAAAAAATCAAAGAGAGAGAGGGGGGGGGAGAAGACGAAAGAGAGAGTTAAGGGAAAAAACAAAGAGAGAGAGAGAGAGAGAGAGATTAGGTTAAGATTTAAATTAAATTTAAAATTAGATTAGATTACATTTAGATTTATCTTTATGTTGAGTTTAAGATTATGCTAGATTTAGATTTACGTTAGATTAAGATTAGGTTAGATATAAAGTTAGGGCAAGATTTAAGATTAGATTTGATTTAGATTTAAGATTAACTAGATTGAATTTAGATTTAAGCTAGATTACATTTAGGTTTAGGTTAGATCTAAGATTAGATTAGATTTAGTTTATTTTGAGTTTAAGATTAAATTAGATCTAGATTTATATTTAATTTAAGATTAGATTAGATTTAGGTTAGATTTTAGTGCATGTCAATGAAGGCGTGCTTTGCCCAAAGAGCAAATACTAGTTACACAATAATATGTATATTCCCATTAGAATCTGACACCTATTAACTCACACACTAACCATATTCAATTAGCCGCGAATCACCACATGTTCAATTAGGTAAGATTTAAAATTAGATTTTGGATTTAGTTTTTATATTAAAGTCTACCTTCGGGATTATGGTAAAAAAATTAGAGTTAGGTGAACGGTGATCCCTCTCTTCCTCTCTACGGATGCGACCTTAAGTTGGAAAGCTTTCAACGGCATGATACTCAGATTGGAGGCCAACATGTAATGTGCTAAGTAATCCATTGAGCAAAGATCTGCTGTGAAGACATGTTAAGATGCTGTGAACTGGTACAGCTAGAGAAGCGGCAAAGGGGTTTTGTCCATTGCATGCACTATCATGTAGACATGGGTGTGTAGATTTCTCGTACCCACAAATATAGCCATTGACCAATAAAGATGAGATTATAACCCGGTGGTTCTGATCTCCGTGCACCTCTAGACCGAGGTGTGCGGGGATTGAACATGACTAGAGAATGTGAGGTAGGTTACATTGTGAACAAAGAGAGAGAGAGAGAGAGAGAGAGAGAGAGAGAGAGAGAGAGAGAGATAAAAGATGGAGGATGCCAATAGAAGATTAAATTTATGTCCAGGTTATAAGGTTTTCACCTTCATTATGAGTAATGATGAGGATGTAGGTCCGTCCAACCGAAACACCTATCTCTCAACAAGGATCTTATGTCCTTAATTGTAATCAATGCAAGCATGATGTGCGACGGACAAGACGCGTTTCTTTGCAGCACGTCACAAATTTGGCGAGCTTGATCCATCTATTATAGATCAAGTTGTTGCCAATTATAACTCGTCGGACTCTGACGCTAGCCAACAGGCAAAAATCTTGCAACCCAACAGGCATGTTCGCAGGTGCTTTGGTCAAGCAGCATACGTGAGGCCACAAGATGTAGCCTCTAACAGCTCGGAGGATGATCATGCAGACCACATTCCCAACAAGGCAATGTTTGAGCCCGAGATCGATGAAATAATCAAGACGATCATGAATTCAGAAAGGCTTATCTATGATGATATGAAAAGTGAAGCCAATATGCCATTGTATGATGGAGCACGTGTGTCTAGATTGAAGGCGCTCCTAGTTCTTTTCAACATGCAGGCAAAGTTTAGATGAAGTGACACTAGCGTCTCAGCGCTTTTCAGGTGATCTATTACAATGTGTTTACTGTAATAAAAAACTCTAGATGTATAATGATCTGATAGATTACTTACACAAGTGTACCGCATTCTTTTCATTGTGTAGATTTCTCAAACAGCACATACTACCAGCTGATAATGTGATGCCAGATTCCAGAGAGGAAGCAAGAAAGATCTTGCGAAACTTGGGGATGGATTACAATTCGATTCACGCTTGTCCTAACGACTGCATTCTTTTTAAAGGGGAATACATAGACATGGAGAAGTGTCCAAAATGTGATTCCAAGAGATATCGAGTAGATCTCCACAGAACAAAAATTCCACAAAAGGTTTTGCGACATTTGAGGAGAATAAATCTTCGGATGGTGTGCTACGGATTCCTGCAGATTGTGCGGCCTGGAAACATATAGACGAAACATGGCCGAATTTCGCCAGGGAAGCTTGAAATTTGCGCCTAGGCCTGGCTATGGATGGCGTAAATCCATTTGGTTAGAGATCAACATCTTACAATGTATGGCCCATTGTCATCGTCAACTACAACATTCCCCCGTGGTTGACTACCAAGAAGGGGCACCTGTGGCTAAGCTTGATTATGTCGAGGCGGTATACAGTGAAGAATATGGATGTGTCTCTTCGTCCACTATTGGAAGAGCTACAACAATTGTGGATTGGTATACAAGTGGTGGATATGAGCCGACACACAAGTCAATGGAATGCTTTGATTAGAGGCATTCTAATGTGGACCATGCATGACTATCCCGGACTAGTAGAATGCTCAGGTGATTTATACTCAAACTCAAACACTGTAAATCTGGTTTTCTCAAGCTTATCTATTGTCATGTGTATAGATGTAGGGCTTTAAACAAGCGGATACAGAGCATGTGGACCTAGACTTAATGCACATCGGGCGCCCTCATTGAAGAAGCAAATCTACAAAGGTCATCAAGCGTATCTTCCAGAGAATCATGTGTTACGTGATGGATTTTTGGGAAGAGAGCCACCAAGGATGTCTGCACGAGCATGGTTAGAGCAGAAGGAGATGTGTGATGATGGTTTGCCCCCAAGGATGAAGAGACTCTCTCTATGGTATGAGTTACTATATTGGCCCTGACTTATGATCAATCACTTGCTCGATCCAAAGCACATATTCAAGAATGTGGGTAATCTTCTATGGGACCATCTGACCGGCAAGAAAGATACTTTGGGAGCCAGGGTTGACCTTAGAAATGTGGATCGTATGGAGTAATATTGGCCGCAGACAGCATCCGATGGATCGATAAAACTTCCTAAAGCGCCATGGATTTTGACAGGAGCCCAAGAACGCAAAGTAAAAGAGACCATTCGATCTGTGCGGACCCCCAATGGCGTAATGCACTCGCTCCAAACGTGTTTCACTAAAGAAGGAAAGCTTACCAGTTTGAAGTCACACGACTGGCATAAAATGTGTCAGGTATGTTTGAAGTGGAATATATCATAGTGGGAATTGTGTAACAAATTTGTGTGTGGACTTTAATATCATTGTTAGACATGTGTTGTAGTTTATTTTACGGGTGGCCATTGAGGGATGTTTGTCTCCTGACATCCGTAACACAACCTACAAACTTGCGAATTTGGTGCAATGGATCTCACAAAAGGAGATCAATGTAGACTCCATACCATCCGTCAAACTAAACGCTACGGAGGTTGTGTGCATGTTTGAGAAACACTTTCCTACTACCATGCTACCCATTCACGTGCATCTTCTTGTTCACATAGTTGATGAGGTGGAAATAGCTGGCACAATACATTCCACATGGATGTTATTTTTAGAACGTTTCATGAAAACACTTAAGGGATATGTGCATCAGAAGGCACATCTAGAGGGTAGCATGGCAGAAGGTTGGCTGGTATCAGAGTCCCTAGTTTACATTGGAGAGTGGGAAGACAGATTTGATAAAGGCTAGGACACGCTATGGCGAACCATAGATGATGAGCACATATCTGGGATTGTCATGTGCAATCTCGGTGTTGAGAAGAAGATGACAAAGCTCTAGAGGCTAAAATCAATCAATCTTGCATGCTTCACAATCCAGTGATGCAAAAGTGGATTTCACAATACGAGGATGCAAAGCAAGAGCGACAAAGGGCATGGCTCGAGTGGAGACGGGAAAGACGACCACCGATGCATTATCTGCCTAAACAGAGAGCTCTATATAGATATAGGGAGTTATGATGAGCTCTGCGAGGATGAGAGAGAGACCTCTTAAAGCCATAAACATTGTATTTGAACAATTTTTCTCCATTTTATAATATATATTATATTCACGTGGCTATACTTGAGAAATTTAAATTGTGTTTAATCGTCATTGCGTCCAGTCCAGGTACGTATGCTCCAGGTATGTTCTCACAAGCAGGGACACTCCTTGATGTGTCATGAAAGTCTGATATGCTGACGATCACTGCGCTTCGAGTGCGATGGAGACTCAGGCTACAATCGCGAAGGAGGTGACCCGTCTCTGCTTATAGATGCTGCTCGCCCCTCCACTAGATCTAGTTGATCGGGTGAAAGAGACGCTAAGAAGCAGTGACCCGTCTCTGCTCATAGATGTTGCTCGCCCCTCCACTAGATCTAGTTGATCGGGTGAAAGAGACGCTAAGTGCGATCGGGTGAAAGAGACGCTAAGTGCGATCGGATGAAAGAGACACTTAGTGCGATGGAGTCTCCATCGCACTCGGAGTGCAGTGCTTTTACGAGATACGTAGAATGCACATGGGAGACAAATTCACAAGAACTTCACAGGAATCTCTCTACACAGGAATCCCTCCCCCTTTATGAGTCCTCTCTCTCTCTCTCTCTCTCTCTCTCTCTCTCTCTCTCTCTCTCTCTCTCTCTCTCTACTTGTCCATGTTTTCTTCTCCATTCAATATTAAGATTAAATGTTCGTGTGTTTAATGTAGGTATGGATGATGATGAGTTTCTTTCTTCTTTGTCACCCTAGCAGAGGCAGTGGTACGAGGATCATCATCGCTCTGGAGCACCATCACGTCGTTCTACTCCTTCAGCATCTCCCTCTGTTTCCGAGCATTCAGCACACTCCGAAGCTTGGGTGTTGATGAGACGATCTTCACACTCGTCTAGGCACGATGCTCTAGTGGTGGCTATGGCGGTTGTTGTGGGGATGCCGCCGTCGCCGATGCCTCGAGACTGCCTCGTGTTTGACCAAACACGAGGCTCTTTACCTTCCCCTTCTTTGCCTGCCCCCACGCCAGCCACGACATCACCATCTACGCCAGGTTTTGTGTGGCTATCGATCGTTCCTACCTACACACCACTACCTAATCCTCCAGGAGTCACCCCAGTCACGACACTCCTCGCTTCGGGGCCGAGACTCCAGTGGAGACACCTGAAGTCCGTACCCCCATTGATACGCCGCTAGAGACCCCTGTCGGGACACCCAAGTTCACACATCACAGGCGAGAGGGCTTGCCATACTCTGTCGACTTCAGCGGCTGTATCATCTTGGATGATGAAGGCAAGAAGGTGATCTCGCGCATGCGTGGTCTTTGCTCTCAGGTGTTTAGACACTACATACTAAACACCTGGAGTGAAGTACCAAGTGAATCAAAAGACAGAGTCATCAGCATGCTGCATGACGAGTTTCCTGTGTCAACACGGGATGAGCGCTTCAATGAAGACGTGATGAAGGTTCGAATGCGCGAATATTGCAAGCACAAGCATTTTGAAGTGCAAAAAGCAATAAAGCATGGGTAGAACAGACCAGATTGGCTCGCCAAAAAAGATTGGAAGAATGTGAAGCGAGCAGCATGCGAGATCCTGACAAGTGGAAACAACAAAAGGAGGCAGCCAAAGCACGAGTAGAGGCAAGGAGCTCACACCACTTGGGGAGTCACGGGTGGGCATCATTTGAGGCCGATTTTGTAAGTGTTTTTGCATTGCTCTTTAGGTTTGGTAGTTACGTCTATTTGTACTTTTAAATTCTAACATAATGGATTCTTTGTATGTTTTGAACAGTGGTCGATGACCGGGGGTGACCCGACACCGTACGAGCGGGAGTACGCAGGCAGAAAGGGCTTAAACGCCCTTATGGACATTTTGAGTTCGCACAGCCGCATGGTTAGTATTAGGGTTTACTCTTTTCTATTTGTTGTATTGTTTTGTAAATTATATGTTTATACTTACAGAAAGCTGTCTTATGTTTTTTTCTGCAGAATCCGACAGATACACCGCTTGGACGCAATGAGACGTCTGATTAGACGATGTCAGTCTAGCCGTAGCTAGATAGCATTAGTTTCCTTTTGTCATAGCATATATAATGAGATTACGTGTTTACGTCTTTTTGTAACTATTGGAAAACCATGTATATTTTCTCAGTAATAACAATGGTGTTGTAACTATTACATTTGCAAAGCTTAACAATCAAGTGATTTTGCCTATGATGTGTACAATTGTCATTGATTTACTTTCATCAATTTACTTTTGTCAGTTTTGCATCTTTATTCTGCAAACAATACTATGGATGATGGAGTTAATGGTTATATTGTCTTATGGGTGACTACTTTGGGTCTATACCTTGCACTTTCTTTCAAAGGTGAATCTGGGCTTATCTTCGATTCATTTAGGTTTACTCTATTATTGAAACATTCAATATGGTTGATCGGTTGAATGCCTTGCCACCCAAAATTTTTACTCTCGGGCGTCGCTATAAGCATCACTATATAAGGCTCTGTAACTTTGCTATGAGCTTCACTATAGGTAGCCTATAACCGTTGCTATAAGCGTTGCTGTATAGCGATGAGTATAGCGACGCATATAGTGATGGTTATAGAGATGCTTATAACGATGTTCCTATAGCGACGTTGTTAGCGACGGTCTTAGCGACACCGGGGAGTATAAAAACCCAATGTATTTCTGTCGCTAAAAACGTCACAAGTGCACACAACCTCTTGTAGTGCATGAGCACGGTAGAGCATGACCATGTATTGAAAGAGGAGAAATTTGACACCATGAGTCCGGATGTATGCAAGTGAAAAATGTATGCACAAACAAATAAAAACCCAATGTATTTTTGTCGCTAAAAACATCACAAGTGCACACAACCTCTTGTAGTGCATGAGCAAGGTAGAGCATGACCATGTATTGAAAGAGGAGAAATTTGACACCATGAGTCGGGATGTATGCGACTGAAAAATGTATGCACAAACAAAACTTGGGTTGATGTATGTGGTAGCAATGTGGTTTTTAATTCCTCCCTTACGCAAGTTATGGCTCAAACAAAGAATGTAGAGAATGTGGATGTAGAGGACTTGAAGGAATGGGAGTGACGTTTCAAGAAAATTGTTATTCGTGCAATTCTTGAAGAGAAGTAGAGACACCTCCTTCTCTTGCCATTGTTATCAAAGATTTCTTCAAACCCCACTTTGGCATGTTAGGTGTTATGGTTTAAGGAACACATAGAGTGGGTAAGCCAGGAGCTCCTCGCTCGAGAGAACGGCCAATTGTATGCACCTTTCAAATGAGAGCAAATGAAAGATTATCCTTGATAATAGTTGGAACTATTTGAGGAATACAAAATGTTTTTTATGTGAAGATCGCACTATTAAGCAACAAAATATGCGTCACAAGGCATATGAACAAAGGAATAAGAAAAACAAGGAGATCTCTCATGAAGAAATTGTATCCAAGGAGGAGGCAAGTCCCTCGAGCAAATAGAAATGTGCGACCTATGATGCCGAGTTACAATTGAAAGTATGCTTTTGGAATTGTATCGACACCCATTGAATGCGGGGGTTGGCATTGATGAACTGACAAGCAAAGTCGATGTTGTACTTCTTGTTGAAGCTTGGGAGTATGATACACAAATGATTAATGGATTGGAGGATTACAATGTAGATTCATTGATGTGGTCAAAGAATCTCAAGCAACGAAGAGGGCAAGGAGGGGTAGCATGGATGGTTAAGAAAGGAATGGAAGATTTTGTATCAATTATGAAAGATGACAAGCACAAATGTTATGTATGGATGGAAATTATGACACCAAAAGCACACCCATTTTTGTAGACGATTGCTACATTCCTCATCATGATTCCCCCTTTTATGCTCGCATGGATAGAGATCATTCCCTTTTTAATTTAGAGGAGGACATTGATTATTTTAAAGGCGAAGGTGATGTTATTGTCTTTGGGGATATGAATGGTCACACAAAAACATTGCAGCATGACACTCAATAATTTGATATGTCATACATTTCAAGGGAGTTGAAAAAAGTTCACTTGTATGATCATACTTCAATGGATGAGAAAGAGCCAGATCACTATGGAAAGTTACTTTTACACATGTGTAATAGCACGTGTATGCTCATTGCCAATGGTGTATCTTTGTGAAGTGACGAGTGGAACCAATAAATTTACATGTAGAAAACATAATGGGGATAGTGTGATTGACTATATGCTACTCTCCAAAGTCATCATGTATCACATAAAGAGTTTTACGCTTGGCAAATGGATCCCAAAATCAGACCATCGGGGATAGTGTGATTGACTATATGCTACTCGCCAAAGTCATCATGTATTGCATAAAGAGTTTTACGCTTGGCAAATGGATCTCAAAATCAGACCATCGGACCTTATGTATTGACCTTGCATGTGGAGAAGCAGCTAAGCATGATAATCGCAACCAAACAAAAGAGAAATTAACACTATGTATGGATTTCAAACGGGCATCTATGTACATTGGAATGGTTGAGCAAAAGTTATGGATGACAAATCTTCAGTATGACACACCATTGGAAACTAAATGGGAAGCTTTCAAGAAAGGTATTTGTTCTTGCGCCGAAGAATGTTTTACCATAAAACATGTCCATGGTATCAACAAAGATAGATAACACAAAATGTGGTTCGATAAAGTATATCAAGATGCTGGAAAGTCCTTGATAAAGCTTGATCCAACTATGGACAAAGAAAACTATCAAAGTCATTTGCATACATACAAGTCATTGATTCAAAAGAACAAAAGAAGATGGGAAGTAAAACAACAAATTTTTCAAGTCCAAGAAAAGACACGTGCATGTGGAAGATTTTGAAGAAACTTGAGGGGCAAGCGGATTAAGAGTTTTGGTAACTTAAGTCTTGTGGATATGTACACACATTGTAGGCAACTATATGAGCAACGAAATGCTGAAAAATGGCATTTTATGGTTCACTCCCATGTATGCCCTCTTTTTTTACAACTGAGGATGTATGCAGTGGGTTCGAAAAGTTGGCTACTCGCAAAGTAAGAGATCATCAAGGTATCAAGCCAAAATGATTAAATGGACGAGAGATTTTACACATGAATAGATATGTGATATGTTAAACCTTGCACTTCAGGGTCAAGCATTTGCATAAAGGAGGGGATGTAAAGAATGTAAATAAGTATCGAACTATAATGATTGGGTCTCTTATGGAAAAGTTTTTGGGTGCATAATGGAGATAAAATTGAGTGATTGGGCTGGAGAGAATGGCAATCGTTGTCAAGAAGTACGTGGTGCGGCTAGGAAAGTGTCTTGGCCTCTACCTGTGAGAGTTCGCACCAAAATCAAGTGAGTCGCAAAAGGTTAAAAGCAAAAGACACACCAAAAATGAACAAAACAAAACTCCAGGCATGAAAGCTTCACTTCAAAAAAGAACCAAGATCAACTCAAACCTCTTATGTGTGTGAAGATTTGGTGTAGCCTCGCTTCCAATTGCACAGACGTGATGCTCTTTCGCCCTGATAAAAATCCTAAATTGACGCTTTAATTCTTTTTCATGACCATTTCATGGAAGCTTCAAAACTTCATGAGAGAATCATATTATATGAGGAAGGAAAACCCTAATTGGTTGCCTCACAACCTCGAACATGTAGTGGAAGCGGCATGGGACTGCACTAGAACCTTGAATTGGAATGGTTGTATCTTCTTGCTTTGATGCCCAAATGAGCTCATTCTTAGCTCTATAACTTCCCTTTCAGCTTGAGCAACAACAAAACCATTGTTGATGTGACATTTTGAGTCATTTGTACTATTTTTAGGCTTTTTAAAGTCATTTTTAGCCCAATAGTACCCTTTTTCATCCGGAAAATGCCTAGACGAGCTGGGGAATATCCCTTCAGACTGAAATTACATGATGAACCTCATTTTCCCACTTGACAAGCACTTTGGACATGTCTTTTACGCCCACGCATGAAACTTGTTATTTTTGGCCGAGATCGTCCATTGAACTTTCTAGGAAAAACGAGCATGCCACTTTGAATCACTTGACATTTGTACATTTTTAAAGAAAATTAAGCATGTTTTAATGTGATAAAACAAGCAATAGTGCCACATCACGGGCCTTGCTTGCTCAACAAGATATGTACACGATTGCAAATGTGGCATCTGTTTTTGCATATATCACACTTTGTACACTGTAGCATTTGGTCCCACATCGAAAACATTAAGAGTGAGGTAGATATTTTTAGTTTCACATTATACATGCGCCACGTCATGAGATCCACCTCCTCTAAACCTGCAATATATTCTTTAATTTTCTCATGGCATGTGTACACATTCTTCCCACTAGATTTTTTGGTTCTTTCTCAAGAGTTGGTACAAAGGTTATGCTACATGTGCATAATGCGAAATCCAGATACCATAAAACACACATGCACCCAAGAACCTTCGAACCTCAGTCACATTAATACATGTCTCTTTCATTCTTTGAATCACATCAATCTTTGTCGGACAAGGCCTTCTACCATATGGCCCACACATATGTCCCACAATAAGAAATTCATTCACACAAAACACTAACTTTTGCCTAGAGAATGTAAGGTTTACTTCTTCAAACCTTGACAAGATCTTATCACAATCACTGATATGATTTTCCACATACTTGCGGCACCCCCTCAAGTCTAGATCTACATTATTATCATTTACATCACATCCTTTGATCGGCACATCATAAGGAAAGGGCATTATAGTTTGAGGTATATATGAAGTCATGCAGGACTTTATTTATACCATTCATCATATGTGCAACTAAATTAGTTGCTCCATGAGGTAAGGTGCACATCCTTACCAAACCCAAAGGTGTCCTCATGGTAGTCAAATCCCTACTTTCCATTGCTAGTTGGAACTGATCATACCCTGAGTACAAATCCCCCATATAATATATCGCCCTTCCTGTAAATGCCTCTGCAAACTCATCTACAATTGTCCATGTACCCACATTTCTAATTGTAACCTTGTTGATAGGTTGCATATCTAGAATAAAGAGCAAAGAACCATTTTCCTTTGGAACTGTGAACCACCTGTTTAAATATAGATCACAAGAAGGCTCCAACATACCCATCTTGATCTTTCATTAAGCAACTCAATGAGTTTTTGGCAAATGAGCCTTTGGAACCGGAATAGGCTGCAAGATCCAAGGTACATGAGGGATAGTGAAGATCACCATAGGAGCAACAATGGAAGGATGAACACACCCTATCTGATGTGGCTCAAATGAAAAAGGCTTTCCATGTCTGGCAAGAATTCCTTCAAATCATATTCTTTCAACCTCTATCAAACTGTCCTCGCAACCAATCTTTAACTCCTTCAAAGAATCCTATGTAAACTTATGTCCTGTTGGGGTATAAAGCCCAATATGGTCGCCCAGGTAAGTGGGTAGGCCGCCAGGTATGTACACATATTCTTTTGTAAAACCTAATAAGAACTCACTATGCTCTACACATTACAGTAAAGCGAGTTCACCATATCGTCGTGCTCTTCTTCTCGCACTCTCTCTCGCGTCGCACTTCCGCTCGTACTCCTTCAACTGGTATCAGAGCTCAGATCGAGGCTCGGGGCAGCACTGTAGGAGGCTAGAGTCACCAGCTCAGATTGGAGTGAAATTCGACAGGCGAAGACACAACCCCAAATCTCGTATGCTCAGAATTTCATTCTGAGGTCATCTCGGTCACCGTTCGGCTTCGACAAAGGTCTACGTAGGCCATTTTCGACTACGTGGTCTCGGCGGGTGCAGATCCAACTCTGCAAATTTGGGTTTTTTTCGGCCTACGACTGCAGGTGCTGAGGATATCGACACTCCCAGAGTGTTGATTTGTGGCTGTCTACACATCGAAGGACGGCTCACAGTTCTTGGAGGCGTGTCACATACGACACGGGCGCATCTACACACAGACTGTAGGCAACATCCACTAGTTCATCAGGTTGATATTGGTTCAGAGGTCAGTTTACAGGGGAAACTCTGCCGAATTTTTCCCAGAAAAGTAAACTACTGTGAAGCGTAGCTATGGCTGGATCACAAGACAGTGCTCTTTACAATATCAAGAAGCTGGATGGAACCAATTTCCCATTGTGGAAGAAGCAGATTTGGCACGTGTTGGTACAAAAGAAGCATATAAAACCTATAAAGCTCAAGGGGATAAAACCAGAAGATATGGACGAAGATGAATGGAGCGAAATGGATGAATTGGCACTTTCTACCATTATGCTGACCTTGGCAGAAAGCGTTTACTTCAATGTAGCAGACGAGATGTCGGCTTATCAAGCATGGTTAAAGCTGAGTGATCTTTATGAGAAGCAGAGTGCAGCTTCACAGGTATACTGGCTTAAGAAGCTTGTTGACTTGAAGATGAAAGAAGGGACACCTATGTCCAATCATCTGAATGAATTCAACACAATCTATAGTCAGTTGTCAGCTCAAGGTGTCAAGTTTGATGAACCTGTTAGAGCTATGTTCCTGTTGATCACATTGCCAGAAAGTTGGGACACTTTTCGCACAGCTTTGAGTAATTCTGCACCTCCAGATGGTTTGAACATAGCAGGTGTAGAAGGAAGTCTGCTTACTGAAGAAACCAATAGAAAGACAATGGACAAAGGCAAAGGAACAGCCTTAGTTGCCAGGGGAAGGACCAAAGAAAAGTACAAAGGTGGAAAGAGGAATCAGTCTCGTAGCAAGTCCCGCAGTGCTAAAGGCAAGAGTGACATAGAATGCTACCATTGTGGCAAGAAGGGTCACATGAAAAGAGACTGCAGAGAATGGAAAGCAGAAAAAGGCAAAGAGAAAGATGAAGACCATGGTGAGAAGAACAAGTCCTCAGTGAAGATTCAAGAAATAAATGTGACAAACATTGTTGCAGAGGATGACAATCTAGTGTCAGGAGACATCTACTTCTTGAAGAATACAATGGACTCAGCTCTTTTTACAGCATCTGATGGAAATGCACTGAGTGACTGGATTATAGACTCAGGGGTATCACTTCATGTGTCTCCAAACAAGGAGTGGTTTACCTCTTATGTGACCACTAAAGATCATGTTCGGCTAGGCAATGGGCAGATGTGAGATCTTAGGTGTTGGAGATATTCAATTGAAGTTTCAGAATGTCTCTTCTTTCACGCTGAAGAATATGAGACATGTTCCCGCAATTACAAAGAGCTTGATCAGCACAGGTTTACTTGATGATGCTGTCTACGTCACCACTTTTGGACAAAACATGTGGAAGATATCCAAGGGTTCTATGACAGTAGCACATGGAGTAAAGTCTGGAGGACTTTACATGATTTATGTATCAAATGTCTCGAAAAATGTAATCACTGTAACCGAGCAGCCGAACGTTTCTTTGTGGCATAGCCGGTTAGGACATATGTCCAAGAAGGGAATGGAAATCTTGTCTTGTTCTGGTTATTTGCCTAGCTTTTCAGTTAATGATTTTGAATTCTGTGAACATTGTCTGTATGGTAAGCAAACACAGCAGCCACATAAGCATAGAAGCAGTAGAAGAGATACACAGTTGGCACTTGTTCATAGTGATTTGTGTGGACCTATGCCTAACCTATCTCTAGGGGGAGCTTCTTACTTTATGACATTTATAGATGATTACTCGAGGAAAGTATGGGTTTACTTTCTCAAGCACAAGGATGAAGCGTTTAGTGTTTTCAAAACGTTTGTGACACTTGTGGAGAATCAGAGTGGCAAGAAGCTTAAATGCTTACGGACTGACAATGGTGGAGAGTATGTTTCAAAGGCCTTTCAGGACTTTTGTGAGTCAAAAGGTATAAAACGTGAACTTACTGCTCCTTACAATCCTCCTCAAAACGGTGTTGCTGAGAGGATGAACAGGACCATACAAGAGAAGGTCAGAAGTATGTTGTCTAATGCACAGCTGCCAAATGGGTTTTGGGCTGAAGCTGTATCAACAGCTGTTCATCTTGTAAATAGATCTCCTAGCAAGGTTTTGCAGAAGGATTCAGTGCCAGAGATGGTATGGTCAGGCAAGGTGCCCTCATACAAGCATCTCAAAGTCTTTGGCTATGAGGCATATACTCACGTTCCAAAGGAATTTAGGAACAAACTTGAGCCAAAGAGTAGAAAGTGCATCTTTCTAGGCTATGGTAATTCTGGTGAGATGGGGTACAGACTTTGGATCCCGAATCCAGAAAGGTTGTCCGCAGCAATGATGTTCACTTTAATGAATCCAAATATCATTCTAAACCAGAGAGGGTTGAGGAGATTAGAAGAGTTGTCTTCCAAGAAGATGGACCTGCACATGCAAGACAAAATGTCAGGGCTCAAGAGGAGCAAGGACAGGATAGATTGGAACCACAGGTTGTGGCTGAGCCTGAGCCACCTATTGTGCGTAGATCTTGACGTATCACGCGACCTCCTGATAGGTTTGTTCCATCTATGAACTATGTCATGTTAACTGATTGCAATGAGCCTTCATGTTACAAGGAAGCAGTGCAAATGAAGGACTCCGGGAATTGGCAATTGGCCATGCAGTCAAAGATGACAGCTCTGCATAAAAACCAAACATGGAAGCTAGTTAAATTACCACAGGGCAAAAAGGGTCTACCCTGTAAATGGGTTTACAGGTATAAGATCACCGCTCATGATAGTCAGCCAAAGTACAAAGCAAGGCTTGTTCCCAAGGGCTTTAAGCAAGAACAAGGCATTGACTTTGATGAAGTCTTCTCTCCGGTGGTCAAAATGACTACATTGAGATGCTTTCTTGCATTGGTTGCCATATTAGATTTGGTGTTGCACCAAATGGATGTCAAGACAGCGTTCTTGCATGGTGATTTAGATGTGGAAATTTACATGCAGAAGCCAAAAGGGTTTGTTGAGAAAGGCAAGGAAGATTGGGTATGCCAGTTGTTAAAGAGTCTTTATGGCTTAAAACAATCACCGAGGGCATGGTACCATAAATTCCACAAGTTTATGCTTTCTCAAGGCTACAAACGTAGTGAGTTCGATCATTGTCTATATACAAAGAAGGCTAAGGATGGCAGTTGGCTGATCCTTATTTTGTATGTGGATGACATGTTGATTGCTGGCAAGCACTTGGAAGAAATTTCAGCTTTGAAGTCAAAGATGGCAAAATCGTTTGACATGAAAGACATGGGTGAGGCAAGTCATATACTTGGTATGCGCATTGAGAGAGACAGATCAAAGAAGTTGATTTGGTTATCTCAAACAGAGTATCTTGACAAGGTTTTGCAACGTTTCAATATGGAGAAGGGAAAGGCATTGAGTGTTCCATTGCCACCATATGTGAAACTTAGCAAATAAGATTGTCCTGTGTCTGAGGAAGAAAAGGCTGAAATGGATAAGATTCCATATGTGTCTGCAGTGGGTAGTTTGATGTATGCAATGATTGCTACTCGCCCAGACATTGCATTTGCAGTGGGAGTAGTAAGTCGATACATGTCAAACCAAGGCAAGAAACATTGGGAGGCAGTGAAAGGAATATTGAGATACCTAAACGCTACAAAGAGTATGCGTATATGCTATGGGAGTCAGGAGCTAAGTGTAAAGGGTTTTACAGACTCAGATTATGCAGGTGACTTAGACAACCGAAGGTCTACGTCAGGGTATGTCTTTACATTGGCTGGTGGAGCAATATCATGGCGTTCTAGATTACAAGATTGTGTTACTCAGTCTACTACAGAGGCTGAATATGTTGCAGCATCAGAGGCATGCAAAGAATCAATTTGGCTTAATCGACTAGTAACAGATTTGGGAATCAAAGAAGAGATGTATGTGTTATATTGTGATAGTCAAAGTGCTATACAATTGGCTCGCAATCCAGTTTATCACTCAAAGACAAAGCATGTGGATGTGAAGTATCATTTCATCAGGGAAATGCTCGAGGATAAGCAACTTCAGCTTGTCAAAGTTCACACCACAGAAAATCCTGCTGATCTACTTACAAAAGGACTTCCCTCAGAGAGCTTTGCGCATTTTCGCAAGCAGATAGGTGTAGGGTAGTATATCACTTCTCTACATCTCTTGTATATTAGCTTGTATAGTAGCTTCTCTCACACTTAAAGTACCACATTGGACTTTAAGTGGGAGGTTGTTGGGGTATAAAGCCCAATGTGGTCGCCCAGGTAAGTGGGCGGGCCGCCAGGTATGTACACATATTCTTTTGTAAAACCTAATAAGAACTCACTATTCTCTACACATTACAGTAGAGCGAGTTCACCATATCGTCGTGCTCTTCTTCTCGCACTCTCTCTCGCGTCGCACTTCCGCTCGTACTCCTTCATGTCCAATCTTTCTCGGGTCAAGAAGTGGAAAGCTTGGAAATCTGTGGCTAGCTTCTCAGTGATTGTACAAGAAAGTGAGGAGCTTATATATGTGATAGGTAAAAGTCACAACTCGGATGACTGGCTCAGGGCGACCAGGGACATTCGAACAAGTCCTGAATAGTGATCTTGTAGTTTTTCAGCTTGAATATGATGTAATCTCAGAACCCCAAGGCTCGGCATGGGCTTGAGTTTTATTTGTAATTTTCTTTATGACATAATAATACAATCACTCACAATTGTGAGTTTTGTATTTTTAAAAAAAGAAGAGCCAAACAATTCAAATCAGCACCAAAACACGTTTAAAATAGATATGATTCATTGCAAACAGATTCCAAACAAGATCACCAAACAATTTCGCAAACAAAATTCAAGAAAGTACTAAATCAAACTAAAAGTTCATTCTCAACATCAATCGAGCTTGAAAATATGAATGTCTTTCTGTTCCAAGACGTGCACCAAAGCTTAGGACAAGTTTCTTTCATAAGCTTGTGGCCGCCTGCAGCATGGTCCTTAAGCTCTTGACTGGTCAAAGATGGCTTGAGCAGATAGTGTTCCTGTAGTGGTGATGGTAGCCCAATGGTGTATCACTTGCACTGGTCCTCTAAGGGAATGAACTTAAAGAAGGACACAGAAAGGTAGACGTCGAGGTTATAGTCATCCATGGTCTCTATGGCAAGCATTTTCAAGGTGCCCCATTTTGACAAGATCTGAGCTTCAAAGAGAGAAGTCATATAGTTGCGTGCAAATATTGTCTTGAAAGCTTGCTGGGTCCTTGGAGCACGCGGTTGTGTCACGATTGGACTCCACCACTGCATAGCATTATCTTTAAGAAATCTTTCTACTCGAGAAATCTTGGATTTTTCTGTATACTTTTCCAAAGCATCGATGTTGTCAAATTTCTTCAGAAACTGCAATTCTTTCTTCTGATCTTTCGCCTCGAAAAAGGTGAAAAATTTGACTGTCATGCCGCAATCTTTGAAATCCTTCAGTTGGTTAGGTGCATACCCCGAGTACAAATAGTAAGGGTATCCATACAAGATCCAACTATTGTAGCATGGTGGCAGTGGTGGTGGGGTAGGTGGGGGCAACGCCGATGGCAAAGATTATTGCATTGGATCAAGGTCAAATGGCTGCCCTATGTTCCTGAAGAATCCCCTAATTGGAACAAACGGTTGAGGTTGCCGATTGGAAGCTTTCATACTTTCTGGTGCCGGAGGAGGAAGAGGTACCACTTGAGGCATCAGAGGAGGTACATGTAGTTCAAAAAATGTTGAAAACCCTGTAGCATCGGGAAAGTTTGTAGTGGGTTTCCTCAAAGCTCGTCGAGGAGAAATTGTAGGTACTCTATCGAATCCATAAACGCCATGTGGTCTTGGGTTATTTAAGGCTTATGCCCCTTAAGATAGAGCAATGAATATGGGAGTGCACCTGATGCGCGATTGACTAAGGGTGGGAGTGGCTAGCAAGTCTAGGGTAGGGACACGAAGATCTTTGATAATTTCCTCTGTCTAAAGAACAAACGAGACAACTTTAAATACTTCAAAACAACTAAACTGAGAGAGAGTGCACGACACACAAGACGGGGAGTGGCGGAGTTCCACCCCAAGAGAGCACTAGCCCCAAATTGTGGTGCGCCTTATATTGCTTCAACTCAGTACGTCTCCCATGGCTGTGTTGTGCATCTCACGTGGGTAGATTTCCAGAGAGAGAGCCCATGGGACGTATTTAAGGGCCCTAGGCCAAAAAGAAATTACATAAAAAGCATCAAATCAAAAGCATTTTGTCTCCAAAAGCAACTAGCACCCAAAATTTGAATTTCGCACAGTCTTTCCATGTCATCGACTGTCAGCACAATTCACAAAAATTCATACAGTGTCACAACAGTATGTCAGTTCAAATTGCGAGGATATGCGTACAGGCTTACCATGTCATCAGGCGATCGCTAGTGTGTGTGGGCTACCTTATTTTATGGTCTTTGGGTCGCATGGGCCCCGTCGGACGTGGTCCCATAAGTTGGTAACACTTCATTACTTTGCTTCCTCTTAGCAAGGATGTGTAAGTGGGTGAGACTTACTTCTTCTGCATTCTCTAGGGTTTTAGACCCCTCGGCCAGGATCTACAAGTGGGCTCAGGTCTTCAGTGGTTTGACACGTTAGCAGTTTGTGACATTGACTGAGCATTCATGTTAATTGCCAATGGTAGATATTTTGCGTGATAGTCAACATCACCTTGTGAAATGTTTGGAAGGCTTGTTGCCTTTGCGTTCTTAGTGCAACACCATTGGCCTTACACGAGGTGCTCACAAGCATTTGGCTTGACATTATTCACTCTCTTGAGAGTTAGTGGGATACATGCGTTGATTCCTTTGGGGTAGCTCAAGAGTTGTGACATACTTTTCTTTGACTCTAGTGCATCTTTCAACTTTTAGTAGAGGACAGATATACTGGTAGTATGCTCCATCTTACCGGTTTCTACTTCGCATGAGCCATCTTTGATGTATAACTAGTTCTGTCTTCCGCCTTCTACTCTGTCTATACCCATGTATCTAGTTCGTTACACCCCAGGAGACAGGCTTCCTCTAGCATCTTTGGAGATTTTTGTACACAATATTACAAAGATGAAAATTTCTCAAGATAAAATAAAATAGGTAAATAAATGGATAGAGAATGACATATGCAATTCAAAGCGTAACACGATACTAAGTAGAGGAAGAGAGAGTTTAGGTCAGATATAGGATAGTATAGGTAGAGAGAATGAGGTAGAAGGAGAGGGAGAGAGAGAGGTGGATTTTCCCCTTACACGACCTTTGCCCCTCAATATGCACCCTTGGCAATATTATTTATTGTATTCAAAATTTAGCGTAAGTACAGAAAAGCTCTCATGGAGAGATGGTGCCCCAAAAATTGAGAATTCTAACCTACAAACAACTGGCTTGTGGCCTTTAATTAGGTTTGGCTGAATAATTGAGGTAATTGTGCCATTTAGGAGGTGGTAGCCCATGCAACTAAGTCACTTGGCTTCCGCGAGCATAGCCTTAAAAACAACAATTCTAAAAGCATCTGCTCCCAAGAGATAGTGCCTAAAACTACAAAAAATCGGCAGCACAAATCTCAAAAAATATATACAACAATGCCACATGGCAGCCAGCTAGCGCATTTTACAAAAATCTCTCCTAGAGTTCAAAATTTTGATAATTTAGGTTTAGGCCCCTTGGCCAGTGCTCATAAGTTGGTAGAGGGTTAGGTTTTTAATCATGAACCCCTTAGGCCCCTTGGCCACATCTCTTGGGTTCAGTTCCTCTAGGTTTTTAAACTCTAACCCCTTGTTCTCTCAACCAATTCCTTCCAGTTGACATGCCACATCACCAATTTTGTACTGTTTATAAGGACCCTTGGGGCCTCACTCAGAGAGCAGTTGGACGCAGAGTCTTGGAGAAGAGGACCCTTGAGATTTGTAACTTTGCGAAGCAATAAAAATAAGAAATACTAAAAGGGTCCTAGTCTTTGAGGCTAGTGCATTGGCGACGAAACTTTGCCATTCCATGTCGACTCTCTCTCTCTCTCTCTCTTTCTCTCTCTTCAAGTTCAATTATTTGCAGATTTTGTTTGTGTGTTTCTATTGATTTCTCGCTTGGAGTGTCCAAGCATGTAACAATGGTATCATAGCTCAAAACGATTCTTCTTCTATGGAGGATCCGATCCTTTCTACACCACACATGGGTTCTCATAGAGAATCTGACAGAAACGACACCTCTCCAACCTTTGGCTTGCGGGAAAATGAGGAAAAGATGAGTCCATTCGTGGGAACACAAGAAACCAACAGAGACTTTGGCAAATTGTCAACGCAGAATTTTGACAAAGCGGAGTACATCTATCTACTGCAGGTTGACACATGTGAAATGATTGATCAAGAACTTCAAAGACGTGAAATATAGGAATCACCTAAAGAATTGTCCTCTTAATGAGATTCACTCAAGATGACGAGAGGCCGCCGATTCTCCTCTCAAAACGGTAATGTAACAAAAACAAAAGACGAGGGTAAAAGAGCAAAAATTGTACTTGCAAAAAGAGTTTGACAAAGCTCTTGAAAAGAAGACAAAGATGTTGATGAAAGGCTTAAATCACTCTCGAATTATTATTTTTTTTGGATTTCCCTGGTTATTTGGGCAGGGAATCGACTTTCCAGGTGGGAGCAGATCCAAGGAGCATATTCGTTTCGAAAACTACCCAGATTTTCTCTGTCTTCAGAGAGTTTCGACTGTTCATTGTCATCTAGTTCCAATAAGAATGAGAAAAAGCGAAAGAAGCGAAAAAGCGAAAAAGTATATTTTTGAAAAAGTCTAGAAGGCATAGGAAGTCATCTAGCAATTCAGGAGGAGACCTCATCCTATACTATTGACAATTCAAACATTGAGAAAATGAACAAAAAGACCAAGGAGTTCAAGGATGGGGGACAAGCAATCAGACACCATCGAACCCTTGAATTCATACAACAGTTTGACGTCACCTTCTCCGTAGGTTGTTTCTCAAAACACTCCAAGGTACAAAGGGTGGCATCTGACTTGAAAGGAAATTCACAGACATGGTGGTCTACTCTGGTGTTGCATAGAGAAGTACCTAAGAAGTGGGTAAAATTCAAGAGAATTTTCATTTTTGCGTGGATAATGGAGGAATATGAAGAAGATGTCATCACGGCTTAGCATCATCTGAGAATGAATAAGAGAGACACTTTGGATGACTATTATCTGAGGTTTTGGGATACCTATTTGCCAGTGTCTTCGTTTCAAAGGATCGCTTTGAAGGATCATATTGAGCGGTTTTATTGTTGATTGACAAAAGAGATTCCATGGTATTGTCTGCAAAAGAAGTGTGACTCCATTTAGAGACTTATGGGACATGCCAAGCAAGGTTTTGGTATGCATGCCGGTGTTAAGTATGGAGCCTGATTGACCCTTGTAATTTTCTATGGTAAAAGCGCACATTTGTAAGGCCCCCATTATGAGGAGAAGCCATCGTGCGTGAAGGAAAATCACTCACCGTAAACCAAAATTTTCACGGACAAGAATCAAGGGCAACTTTAAAGGCCTCGGGGGCGGAGGCCCCCGAGACTTTTTTTTTTGCCGAAATATTCTTTTTCGCCGGAATATTATGGCAGACGGCGGTCGGAAAGTGGTCGGAAAACAACCGGTCGGTTGGGCGGTGGCCGGTAGTCAATGGCCGATGGCCGGTGGTCGAAAGTCAATGGCCGATAGCCTATGGTCGGAAGTCAATGGCCGGTGGCCGAATTCAAAAGCAGACTTGTCTTCTCAAGGGCGGCCACACATGGGCGGATTGGAGGGTCCGATTTGGACTTATTCGCACAAGGGCGGCTACACATGGCTGTCTCTCATAAGAGAGGGCAGCCCTTTTGGCCTATAAAAGGAGGCCATTTCTACACACATTTCATAGTGTGAAGTTGATGCAACAAGGTGAGTGTGAGGTGGTGAGAGTGAAGCAAGGCGGGGGCTCCATTAAGGGTATAATCCTTTTGTAAACTACTTCTTGTTTTGAAGTACTCAAGCCATTGAGTGACTACTTTCCCGTGGACGTAGCCCACATTGGGTGAACCACCTATATCGTGTGTACTCTCTCTCTCTCTCTCTACTCTATAATCTCGTGTATATAAGTCTGTCTCTCTCCATTAAGTAATCTACTCAATTATCTATTTAGCTACGTCTTATTTCCTAACAACTGGTATCAAAGCAAGGTTTGCTCGTAGCTAAATTATCTCAAGGAAAGGATTCCTTGAATTGAGTGGGAGTTATGGCGGAGGAAGGGAAGCTCAAGATTGAGAAGTTCAACGGCAAAAACTACCAACATTGGAAGATGCAGATTGAAAACTATCTCTACCAGAAGGACCTCTATTTGCCACTAGGCGGTCTTGCGAAGAAGCCCGCAACAATGGCAGATGAAGCATGGATTGTCCTTGATCAAAAGGCACTGGGAACAATCCGGTTAAGCTTGGTGTCAACGGTGACCTTCAATGTTTCGGAGATGAAGACCACGGAGGACTTGATGAAGTCACTTGACGACTTCTACGAGAAACCATCGGCATCCAATAAAGTATTTCTTATGAAGCGCTTGTTCAATCTAAAGATGGCAGAGAATGGTTCAGTTGCAGAACACCTAAATGACTTTAACACAATCATAATTCAACTTCGATCAGTGAAAATCAATTTTGATGACGAAGTGTGAGCTCTCCTTATACTATCATCTCTACCGGATAGTTGGGACAGCCTTGTGATGGCTGTAAGTAATTCTATCTCTGGCACAAATACTCTTAAGTTTGATGATGTTGTGGGTGTTCTCCTAAGCGAGGAAATGCGAAGGAGAAGCACAGGAGAATCATCAAGTGCTGCACTATCATTGGAAACAAGAGGAAGGCTTAAGGAGAGGTTCAAAAACCAAAAGGGTCGTGATCGCTCAAGGCGGAGCAAGTCACGCACAAAGTCAGTTCTTGAATGTTGGAACTGCGGCAAGAAGGGCCACGTCAAGAAGGATTGCTGGTCCAAGAAGAAGAAGGAGACAGAGTCTCAAGACAACAAGCCAACATCGGAGGCCAATGTGGCAGGTAAAGTAGAGCAAGATGCTCTAATTCTCTCATTAGACAATGTGTCTAATTCCTGGATAGTAGATTCCGGGGCTTCATTCCATGCGACACCACACAAGCAACATTTCCAAGACTACACCAAAGGTAATTTTGGGTATGTATACTTGGGAGATGATGAAGCTTGTGAGATTGTAGGCAAAGGTACAGTTTCTATCAAAACTGCTAATGGAAATGAATGGAAGCTTAAAGATGTTAGGCATGTTCCTTCTCTTCGCAAAAATTTGATCTCTACAAGACAATTGGACGATGAAGGTCACAACATTGCATTCGGAAACAAACGGTGGAAGATCTCAAAGGGATCTTTGGTGGTTGCCAAGGGTGAAAAAGTCGGTACACTTTACTTGTGTACTGTTAGCACGCAACCTTCAGCTTGTGCAGCAACTACAGAAGTTGACAGTGCGGTGTGGCACTACCGACTTGGGCATATGAGTGCTAAAGGAATGCAAATCCTTCAAACAAAGAAGCTTCTACCAGGTTTGAAAGAAGTGGACTTAGAGTTCTGTGAAGATTGTGTTTATGGTAAACAAAAGAGGGTAAAATTTCAAAAATCAAGAAATGAAAGAAAAAATAAAAAACTTGAGTTGGTTCATTTTGATGTTTGGGGTCCTGCAAGTACACCATCACTTGGTGGCTCATTGTCCTATGTAACATTCATAGGCGATGCGACTAGAAAAACATGGGTTTATGTCATGAAGAATAAATCCGATGTATTTTCCATATTTCAAAGGTGGAAAGCCTTTGTGGAGAATGAAACAGATACCAAGGTTAAATGCCTCAGATCCGACAATGGAGGCGAATATTGCAGCCAAGCTTTTGAAAGCTTTTGTGCTAGCAATGGCATTCGGAGGCAAAGGACAACCCCAAGGACACCTCAACAAAATGGGATTTCCGAAAGGATGAACAGGACAATCATGGAACGAGCACGAAGCATGCGGCTACATGCAGGCCTACCGCTTGCACTTTGGGCGGAAGCTGTAAGTACGCCTGTGTACTTAATCAATCGGTCACCCTCAACGGCATTGGATGGGGGAGTTCCAGAAGAGGCATGGACAGGTAAACCGGTGAATTATGCATTTCTCAAAGTGTTTGGGTGTGAGGCTTTCATGCACATAGATAGAAGCCTAAGATCAAAGTTAGATGCAAAGTCCAAAAAGTGTTTCTTCATTGGCTATGGAGAAGGAGACTTTGGGTATCGCCTATGGAATCCTGAAGATGGTAAAATCTTAAGGAGTAGAGATGTAATTTTTAACGAACAAAATATGTACAAAGATTACTTGGAAAGAAAACAAACAAAAGAAACAGGTGATGAGTACATGGAGCTTGAGGACGGTGAAGACTCAAGGACTGCAAACGGTGACAATGTGCAACAACGTCAACAAAATGAGGAGCCTCAACCTATTCCCCGAAGATCTACAAGAGCAAGTAGACCTCCAGAAAGGTTTGTTCCTTCCTTCAACCATCTCTTGATCTCAGATTCTGGAGAGCCGAAATCATATGAAGAAGCTATGCAACATGAATCCAAAGAAGAATGGACGAAGAGCATGCAAGTGGAGATGGACTCACTACATCGCAACCAAACATGGGAGTTGGTTGAGTTGCCTAAAGGTAAGCGGGCACTTCAAAACAAATGGGTGTACAAGCTAAAGGAAGAAGAAGGTGGGAAGAAAAGGTACAAGTCTAGGCTTGTGGTAAAAGGTTTTTCTCAAAAGAAAGGTATTGACTTCAATGAAATATTTTCTCCTATTGTAAAAATGAACTCAATTAGGCTTGTCTTAAGCCTTGTGGCTGCTCATGATCTAAATCTCGAGCAAATGGATGTAAATACGGCATTCCCTCACGGTGACTTAGAGGAGGAAATCTACATGCTTCAACCAAAGGGGTATGAAGTAAAAGGTAATGAGAAAATGGTTTGCAGATTAGAGAAGAGCTTGTATGGTTTAAAGCAAGCATCAAGACAAATGGTACTTGAAGTTTGATCGATGGATGTTGGATCATGGATTCACAAGATGCAACTCGGATCACTGCGTCTACACGGAGAATTTGGGAGATGGGAAATTCATCATCCTAATGTTGTATGTTGATGACATGTTGATTGCAAGTGCTAACATGCAGGACATCAAAGACCTAAAAGAGGAGCTGTCCAAATCTTTTTCAATGAAAGATTTAGGTGCTGCAAAGAGGATACTTGGTATGAAAATATCAAGGGACAGGACGAAGAAGACAATAAAGTTATATCAAGAAGATTACATCAAGAAGGTACTAGAAAGGTTTGCAATGCAAAATGCAAAACCAGTTTCTACACCTTTGGCTGGTCATTTTAAACTAACGAAGGATATGTGTCCAAAGACACAAGAGGAGATAGCCTATATGTCTAAAGTTCCATATGCTGCAGCGGTAGGTTCTCTAATGTATGCTATGGTCTGGACAAGGCCAGACATTGCACATGCAGTGGGAGTTGTGAGTAGGTTCATGGACAACCTAGGTAAAGAGCATTGGCAAGCTGTGAAGTGGATACTTAGGTATCTAAAAGGGACAACAACATATGCTTTGTATTTTGGAGGAACTGATATTTTTCTAGAAGGGTATGTTGATGCAGATATGGCAAGTGATAAAGATACTCGAAGGAGCACTACTGGCTATGTGTTCACGGTTGGAGGCACAGCAATAAGATGGACTTCAAAGCTGTAGAAAGTGGTTTCACTTTCTACCACGGAAGCGGAGTATGTAGCAATGACGGAGGCAAGCAAAGAAATTATGTGGCTTCACAGATTCTTAGAAGAGCTTGGATTCAAACAAGACAATTGTGTCTTGTACAGTGATAGCCAAAGCGCTATCCATCTTGCGAAGAACTCAGCCTTTCATTCAAGGACAAAGCACATTGAGGTGAGATATCACTTCATACGCACTCTTTTGGAAGAGGGACAACTAAAGCTAGGAAAGGTGCATACAAGTGAAAATCCTGCAGACATGTTTACAAAGGTGGTCAACAAGGAGAAGTTGAGCTTTTGCTCATCTTCAATCGGCATTCAAGGATAAGAAGCCAGAATGGAAAGCAGTCATAGGTTTGGTTTGGAGATCAGTCTCCAAGTGGGAGATTGTTAAGTATGGAGCCTGATTTATCCTTGTAATTTTCTGTGGTAAAAGCGCACATTTGTAAGGCCCCCATTATGAGGAGAAGCCATCGTGCGTGAAGGAAAATCACTCACCGGAAACCAAAATTTTCACGGACAAGAATCAGGGGCAACTTTAAAGGCCTCGGGGACGGAGGCCCCCGAGACTTTTTTTTTGCCGGAATATTCTTTTTCGCCGGAATATTATGGCCGGACGGCGGCCGGAAAGTGGTTGGAAAACAACCGGTCGGTTGGCCGGTGGCCGGTAGTCAATGGCCGATGGCCGGTGGTCGAAAGTCAATGGCCGGTGGCCGAATTCAAAAGCGGACTTGTCTTCTCAAGGGCGGCCACACATGGGCGGATTGGAGGGTCCGATTTGGACTTATTCGCACAAGGGCGGCTACACATGGTTGTCTCTCATAAGAGAGGGCAGCCCTTTTGGCCTATAAAAGGAGGCCATTTCTACACACATTTCATAGTGTGAAGTTGATGCAACAAGGTGAGTGTGAAGCAAGGCGGGAGCTCCATTAAGGGTATAATCCCTTTGTAAACTACTTCTTGTTTTGAAGTACTAAAGCCATTGAGTGGCTGCTTTCCCGTGGACGTAGCCCACATTGGGTGAACCACGTATATCGTGTGTACTCTCTCTCTCTCTCTCTACTCTATAATCTCGTGTATATAAATCCGTCTCTCTCCATTAAGTAATCTACTCAATTATCTATTTAGCTACGTCTTATTTCCTAACAACCGGCTCATTGATCTATCCTATGGACAAGCGAATGTCCACCTCAACGGGTCAAGAGTCTTCCAAGGAAAAGAAAGAACCAAGGGGACCGGATGCTAGTTTGTTAGAGAATTCCAAAGAAGTAAGGGAGTCAACTGATATTATATCATAGAATTTCGACGATTCAAATTGAGGTGCAAGTGAATAGGGAGGCCAACATGGCTACTAACAGGTCACATGGAGCAAGAAAAGTACAGAAAGGTAAGCTAGCTCCATCAATAATTTGTTCAATTTTTGGCTCTCAATGCAAAGTGGATAGGGGAAGAGAACCTTGAAGATTCTCTTCAATTTTGAGTTCTACCTTGAAGCTTTTGGGTTATTAGCAGTGTCTATTATAAAAGTTATCGATGAATCAACAAGTTGAATCTGGTGTGGTACGTACTATCCAAGATGGGAGCCACTCCACTCTTTGTCATAGATTGCCTAGATTGAATAAAGCCACTAATTTCTCCTTGAGATTTTAGGGATATTGACAAGCTGACAGTATTTTGTGGAATGGACTCTCAAGAGATGTAACTTTTTGAAGCAATACAAAAAAGAAATACCGAAAGGGACGCCAATGCATCTGGGAACGGAACTCCGTCGTTCCGTGTTGACTCTCCTCTTCTCTCTCTCTCTCTTCAAGCTCAGTTATTTGCAGATTTTATTCATGTGTCGCTATTGATTTCTCCTTGGGAGTGTCCAAGCTTGTAACATGCCCCTGCACATATTTGCTACAATCATTTCTGATGTGTGGTTTGACAGAAACGTAGAGAGGACAACAATCTGCTAAACTCTAGAACATTTTATCACCAAAAAGAACTTGCTAACTTGAAATTGAGAGCGAAGGGAGATAAACAAAAGATGTCAGAGCAGGATGCCTTTATACATAATCGGTGGCCCCAAACCGCCAATGTTAAGTCCCCTATTTAGGTATTTCTTTATTGATTGATTCTCTTTAGTTACAAAAGTCAGAGGACTGAGAGCCGACACGAAGTGCTTATGCAATCATGTAGGAGAAACTTCCAAAATATTTGTGTGTAGAGGTACTCAACCTTGAATATGGGTGATCCCTTCAAAAGTAACCGTGCCTTCCTCTTCTTATTAGTATCCCAAAATTCTACGCCAAAAGCTGTTGTTTTCTTCACCTAATTTTTTTTTGCCCCCACTACGGTAGCCCATGCAACTTAGTCACTTGGCTGGTCTGTAGAAAATTGGTGGCCCCAAACCGCGACTCCCCACACCCCCTTCAAGTATTTCTTTATAGATTCATCCTCTTTAGTTACAAAAGCTAGAGGGCTGAAATCCGAAACAAAAGGCTCACACAATCACGCAGGTTAAACTCCCAAAGTATGTATGTAGAGGTACTTAACTATGAATAGGGGTGATTCCACGGAAAGCAACCCAGCTGTTGTTTTCTTTATGTAAACACCCCCCCCCCCCCCGGGGGGCCAAACCCCCAGCTCGAAATTTAGAACTTAGAAAGGTTTAAAATAGAAGGTCTCCCTTTGTTTTACATATGAGAGAGAGAGAGAGAGAGAGAGAGAGAGAGAGAGAGAGAGAGAGAGAGAGAGAGAGAGAGAGAGAGAGAGGAAGCTCTGTTTTTTACAGAAAGAATTTGAAATCCAGGCTTAGAGAGAGAAAATAAGCAAAAAAAATTTGTCAGGAGAGAAAATCTGAAATTTAGGTTTAGAGAGAGAAAAGCAAGGAGAATATTCACTTTGACGCATGGACCACCTTGAGAGAGAGAGAGAGAGAGAGAGATTGATTTGCGTACCTTATGTGCTTACAGCTACTTTTGCGCAAGAATAGCCTTGGCTCGCTGCTTCTTTCAATTTTACACCGTTGCATCAACATAGGCTGGGTTCAGACTGAACCGACGGAAGAAACAAGGTTTCCTAAATGTGCTGCCGCCAAGTGTGAACAGTGTGGAGGAGGAAAAGTGAAAAAGTGAAGGGGGCTGAGAGAGGCCATTAACTCTTCCGAGCGAGGGGGATCGAAAGAAAAATGGAGGGCCCGGCGGAAGAGTGCGTCAACTCCAGCCAATTAAATTTTGCCATGGAGGGAGAACGCCCCTTTGCTTTTTTCTTCCCTCGCCTAGTTTGAACCCACCCATATATATATTTGGTGCTGTTGCTGTTTTGTCACTTGATTTGGTGGTGCCGCCTTTGCTTACTAGGTCCCGCCGGCTTCAAGAGTTACGCGCCACTGGCGGTCCATCGCTGGGAGTTTACACAGTTGCTACCAACCTTACAGCTGCTAAATCCGTTGCTTGCATCTCTCCATGTGCATGGTTGGGCCTTTTACACATTGTTTCCTTAACCTTTCATATCTCTTACACTGCACACAATCTCTCTCTCACACACGCGTGCGCGCGCATACACTCACATGTAGCAGGAATCATATATACACACACTATAGCACACCAACATGCACACATTTTTGTAGCTTGCATCTCAGACGCATCTTGGGGTGATCGAGAGGTGAGGGAGGCTCAAAACGGTTTCTAAGGTTTTGATTTTGCTCTCTAGAGTGCTATGGAGCCATCTTTCATTATGTTGGATGATCTTCAGCAGAAGATTGGTGACCGTACTAAGGTTCTTTCTCTTGTCGACCATACTAAGGTTTATCGACCGTCTTGTCGATGCTCCGATGCTCGTGAGTGGTTCACATGCACGTTAATTGGTTCGGATGAAGGCAAAGTGGAGGACATCATCTAGCTCAACAAAGGTACTTTCATTGCTACTTTCTTAAGGTTGTGAGCTGCACCCTTCTCTCGGCTTCAAGGAAGATTGGTTTTTCTGCATTTTGAGGATAGATGTCATATAACCGGTCTCTACAACGTAGAGGGCAGTACTATTTCAATTAACTGTTAACTTTACTCAGAGCACTGTGAAGGAAAGCAGTCTTGTCCAACGACTAGAATGTCATTGCGCACATGAGATCGACACCCTGTAGGCTCCAAAAGTTGGCGCTTCTTTCGGTATTTCTTTATTCAAACAATAGTAGACGATCCATACACTTAGACCAAACTCTCACAAAGCTGTTTAAACGTGGCGAGGGCTGAAAACGTAGGTTTTTGACTTGATTTCGGCAGCACAATTGCGCAAAAACCCTTGTAGATGAAAAACACTTGTCTAGGACGGATCCCCTCACAATTTGGGAGCTTTCTCGTGAGCTGTAACAAAATTTCAGCGTGCTGTAATTCTCTGTTTTTGTGCTGTCGGGTGCACAAAACCTTGTACACGCATCCCAAGGCTCTCACGGAGCTTCCTTGGTGTTCCTTTGCAGTTTAGTTGCGAAACACTAAACATGCAGAAAAACACAACAGGCTGTAATTCTCCGTTTCTGATTCTTTTAGCGGAACGAACACGCCTACGCGCGTCCCAAGGGCTCTCGCACGCAACGGGACAGTTCCCCTGTGAGTTGGACGAGTTTTCATGCGAGAAAACTTTTCAAACTTGCAATCTTCCGCGATGGAACTGTGCGTACCTGTGGGGGATTAGCAGTTAGCTAATCCGCTTCATTTTTAAAAAGCTCGTCTTGGCAAACGCGCATAAACCTTTAGAACTGTACATATTCATCTGAGTAGCCCAACCAGTGGGACATTACCATATGTGCCAAATGGGAGAGAGAGAGATGCAAATCATTGCGCTACATAAGATAGAGGAGAAGGCAAGCTTTCCATTAAAGCTGTCAACCTGCGCCCACTACTCACACACACACACTGTAGGTCACTTCTGGAGTTCAAAACAGTCCCCAGTTCAAAATGGATGTCCCCTCCAACTGAGGTGTCTTGTAGATGGCTCTCCTTCTGCCAAGTGTCCAGTTTGCTCCTTTGAGTTAATTTCCTAGTTTCCACTCACTTATAAAGTTGTAAGTGACTTTTTGAGTGTCCCAGACTTCATTTGGCGCATATAGGCTTCCATACTCATCAGAATTCAGTGCTAACTGGCACGACCAGTTCCAGATTGATTGACCTAGACTCCCGATGTGAGAAACTCATTCGATCGGAACTGTTTCACACTGGCCATGCAATGTCCACTTGCACCTTTTGAAGGGTTCCGGGAAAACAAGTAAAAATATATTAAAGAAAAATATGTAATACATATTTAGATAAGGCAACAAGAAAAATACACCTCCAGGTGACACGCTGTAATTCTCTGTTTCGGATCGTTTTTAGCGGAGCGAACACGCCTACTAGCGTCCCAAGGGCTCTCGCACGCAATGGGACAGTTTCCCTGTGAATTGGACAAGTTTTCACGCGAGAAAACTCTCCAAACTCGCATTTCTCCGCTATGGAACTGTGCGTACCTGTGGAGGATTAGCATTTAGGTAATCCGGTTCCTCTTCAGAAAGCTCTTGCCTTAGCAAACGCGTATAAACCCAGAGAACTATAAATATTCATATAAATATTCATATGAGTAGCCCAATTAGTGGGACATTACCATATGTGCCAAATGAGAGAGATGCACGAGAGCAAATCATCGCGCTACATGAGACAGAGGAGAAGACAAGCTTTTCATTAAAGCTGTCAATCTGCACCCACTACTCACACACACATTGTCACTTCTGGAGTCTAAAACAACCCCAGTTCAAAATGGGCACCCCCTCCAGCTGAGGTGTCTTGCAGATGGCTCTTCTTCTGCCTAGTGTCCAATTTGCTCTTTTGAGTTAATTCCTTAGTTCCCATTTACTTATAAAGTTGTGACTTTTCGAGTGGCCCATACTTCATTTGGCGCACACATACTTCCATACTCATTAGAATTTAGTGCTAACTGGCTCGACTAGTTCCAGTCTGACCGACCTAGACTCCCGATGTGAGAAACTTTTCAGCCGCAGCCGTTTCACACTGGCCATGCAATGTCCACTTGCACCTTTTCAAGGGTTCCGAGAAAACAAGTAAAAATAAAATAAAGAAAAATATGTAATACATATTTAGCGAAGGAAATAGGAAAAATACACCTCCTGGTGACACACCCCACCCTTGAAATATTGCAAGCAATCTCGCTTGCATGTCAATAATATATGCGGATATCTCCTGATATCACGTATATTCTATGATGGGAATCCAAGATATACATGCTTCCGGAAATGTAGCATTGGACAATTAAACAATCCCACAAACCCGGATACCACACATATATCAAGCATAGAAGTCTTCTAGTGTACTCTCAAGCACAAACTTCTCTAGCTAAATTTTGTATGGAAAGAGTAGATACAATTGCTTAACTACTCTTTTGAGCATCATGAACCATGCTCTTGCCTTGCTCCAAAAAGGTTACATCAAGTCATTGTGGGTTCTATCTGAAAGGCTTCAAGATACAATTGCAATAGCTGAGGTGAATCAACCAATTAAGGCTCTTCTATCCATTTGGCATCCAAAGATGGATAGTTCTTGAATTTCACCAAGTAGCGTCTTGCAACCTTTCCTCTAACCTTCCTTTCCTTATGTGCCAATATCTCTTCAGGAAGTAGAATCTCATCCAATTCTTCCACTTTGGGCTGTTCCTCATTAAGCATATTCTTTGGCACATCACCAATAAAAGGTCTTAGAAGGCTGACATGAAAAGCATTATGTATTTTCCAGCCTTCTGGTAGCTTCAACCTGTAGGCTACATTGTTGATCTTTTCTGAAATCTGAAAAGGATCAGAATATCGCATATTGAGCTTAGGAAACAAACGTTCCTTGCCTTTCCTTTTCCTTAACCTGACCTTTTCAAAGCGCAAAAACACCCAATCACCAAGTGAAAATACAAGTTCACGACGGTGATGATCCACAACTTTCTTTTGCTTAGCTTGAGTCTTCTCAAGAGCAATCTTTATCTTCCTGTATGTTTCATCCATATCTTGCACATACTTGTCTGTCTCAAATAGCTTGTCCTTAGTCTGCAAAATGGGCGGGACTTTCTTCCCTCCTTCCACTATCTCAAATGGTGCCTTATCTGTTGACGTATGCGCAGTGTTATTGTAAGCATATTCAACCAATGGGAGTTGGTGTTCCCAAGTTGCCTTGTGCTCTAAAAAATAACATTTGAGCATATCTAGGACATTAGAATTTGCCTCTTCTGACTGTCCATCAATTTGCGGATGAAACGAAGAAGAGAACTTTAGCGTAGTGCCTATATTCTCAAACAATGCCTTCCAGAAAAGACTCGCCATACGTGGATCCTTGTCACTGACAATTGATTGAGGCATCCCGTGATATTTAAAGATATTGCTCATGAATATCTTGACCATGTGTTCTGGCTTTATCTTCTTCCTAACAGGAATGAAATGAGCCTGGTTACCGAACCTACAAATGATGGTCCAAATCCATCATTGCCTGTTTGCATTCTTGGAAGATCAAAGATAAAGTCCATCGCTATGCTCTCCGGGGGTTCACCATTTAGTACCCCCTTATATAACGTGCGTTCTGGGGTATTAGAAAAACCACTCTTTTAACATGTCTGAATGAATAAATTGTCCCCTTATTTTAGGAGTTTTTTACAAAATTGATTTTAAAAAACCCTTCATTTTAATGTATCTTTGTTAGATTGCCTAAAACTTTTGCATTTTAAAACCCTTCCATTCGAACTCGTTATACATTCACATGATTACATAGTGCACCCCCCGAGGCTATGCTTTCCCATGGCCTATCAGGGATCGGCAATAGCTGCAACAATCCCGGTTGCTTTTGTCTATTAAATTTGACTTTTTGTCAAACTAAGCATGATCTTACAAATGTGTCAATATCTTGACGCAAAGCTCGCCAATAGAAGAATGTGTCAACCCCTTTCACTGTCGCATCAATTCCACGATGCCCAGCATAAGGTGGAGCATGACTTTCCATCAAAATCTTTGGCCGTAACTGTTTAGTAACGCATAACTTTCCATGCATCATGAGAAAGTCATTCTTAAGCATATAGTGGTCATGATGTTGCCCATCAACAAGCTGATCATAGATCCTTGCAAAATCTGAATCTTTAGCATATTGTGTCTTCATTTCGTCTAGTTCACAATGTGTCACATGCACACCTAACCCTATGTGCATGTGGACAAGCTACTTCACGTCTAGGGTTCAAGTCAGCTTAGGAAGTGTTCTGGCACCTTTGTGAGTCTGTGTGCAGGCCGTGCATGTCCAGGCACTTAGAGTAGTTGCATATCCTTTGGTTGCACACATCATGATTATCAACATGACATTCAGTAACCATCATGAGCATTTTTGTCACGTGACACATCCAACCCTATGTGTCTGTGGACAAGCTACAACATAATTAGGGTTCAGTCAGTCAAGTCAGTCTAGAATAGGAAGTGATCTGGCACTTTTGTGAGTCTGTTTGCAGACTGTGCATGTCCAGACACTTAATGTAGATGCATATCCTTTGGTTTCACACAGCATGATCATATCGTTCTTACCATTCTTACCGTTCTTACCATTCTGAGGGTTCTGAGAAATCTGAGAGGTACTTGTGGAAGTCTTGTTCTCCTTAGGCTTTCCCTTGTTGTGCTTCATCTCCTGTGCGAGAGCAATCGCTACCGCCTTGTTGAGATCGATTGTGTTAGGTGCAGCGGAATGAATGTTGTATTTTCTCAAGATTAGTGATCTTTACTGCTCAAGGTTCCTTTTAGTTCTTAGGGAAAGAGAGAGCTTTCCGTCTTGTAGAGTGCTGTGGTCACAAACAAAGTGAGTGGATTGTGCGTGCAAGTGAATGAGACTGAGAGAAGGAGAGAGAAGAGATACGACACCGAGAGGTTTGTAAAACCCTCCTCCGAAGGCCCCACTCTCGTCGGCGAGAGTGGTCTACTTGATTGCACAAAGGTGTACAATGCGTATGCAATGGACTATGCAACTTGGTCTATGTCGATGACGACGACGACGACGATGATGGCTGAAATCTGAGATCTTCTAATCGCTGAATTTCGGGACTGTTTCGGTGGCTGAAAATGACTGTTTTGGCTGCGTTTTCTTGGCTGAAAAATGAGGTTTCTTAGGGCTGAAAACTGATGGTCTTTACGAGTTGAAGCTGCCACACTTTAGGTGAATAATGCCGGTCTTAATTTGCTGTTGAAATCCAAAAATGCCGGGGGCTGAAATTGGTCCTTCTGTCGCCGGGGTTGTGCAAATGCAAAAACGCTAGGCTAATCTATTGTGTCGTGATGACGCCGGGGCTGATCTGCTGTGCACAAATCGCCAAGGCTGATCTGATGCAAAAACGCTAGGTCTTCTGTGGAGAAAACGCCGGAGTAGTCGCGGGGGTTGGTCTTGTTGAGAAGTTGCCTGTTGAGCAAAGTGCTCCTGCTGCCTCTTCTGCCAGAAAGTGCTAACTTGGGTTTGCTTATATAGAAACTTAGCAAAATTGCCCTACCTACTTTTGTTGGAAAGTCACTTAAAAATAATAAGTGAAAATCCCAATAACTAGGAAAATAGGCTAAATGCACTGGAAAATTCCCCTAATTGATGCTAATGGATTCTGATGGGAATTCCGATGATCATGCTGTGTGCAATCGGAGGATATGCATCTATGCTAAGTGACTGGGTATGCACGGTCTACGAATAGACTCACAAAAGTGCTAGATCACTGCTAATCTAGACTTGACTGAACTGACTGAACCTTGCTGTGGTATAGCTTGTCCACGGACACATAGGGTTGGGATGTGTCACGTGACAGATTGGATCGAGCACCTCGACATCGTACTTGATATACTCGTCCAATCCATAAAGGAATGTCTGTTTGCGCTCATCATCCGACTTGCGTAATTGGGTACCTAGTTGCAAAACACGATTAGAGAAAGATATAACTGACATACCATTTTGCTTGAGAGCGCACCAATCGTCCTTTAATCGTGCGAGGTACTGAGGTGGCACAAACCGCGCCTTGACCTTGTCTTGGAAATCAACCCAATTGAAGGAAAGGGACATGAATTTGTCAGCTTCCTCTAGGTGCGCGGCTAACCGTGCCTCTTGCCATGTGTGGTACCAATTGATGGCATCACCGGCAAGGTACATAGCTGTCGTCAAAACCTTGCTATTTCCTGTCTTCTTAGTTATAGCAAAATAAGCATTGAATTGATGCAACCAAGAATGAATAACCGTAGCATCCATCTTACCACCATACTTACTGAACTGGATCTTCTCTGTGACTGGGTTGTTGGAGTCTGCATCCCGGCTTGCGCCACTTGAGGAACTACGAACATCTTTGGCAGACTTCGAGGCAAGCACTTGTCGAACCAATTCTTGAGTGCGGAGGTCTCTTTGAACCTCACGATCGGCCTCCAAGGCCGCTCGTCTTGCTTTGGTTTCCTCCTTTCTTTGTGCTTTTCTTTCTTTTCGTGCATCGTGCTCGCTTCCAAAGCAATGCGAGTCGCTTCTTGTTGTGCCAACGCAACGCGATTCGCTTCTTGTTGTGCCAGCGCAACGCGAGTCGCTTCTTGTTGTTGTGCCACCGCAACTCAATTCGCTTCTTGTTGTTGTGCCATCATGTCCAACATCGACTTGACCATCGTCTCCATAGGATTTGGTACAACTCGTGGCGTAGATGGAGAAGGGGGAGGGTCGGAAAAACCTCCTGGTGGGAAAAATTCTTCGTCGCCTCTCTCATGCTCATCACCTGTATGCGAAGTATCCATTCCGCTTCGGGTGATGACCATGCACTATGATCTTTGGTTCTTAAGTTCACGAGGAACTTGGGTTCTTGCGGGTCTTTGGTTCTTGGGTTCTTGAGGTTCTTGAGGTTCTTGAGGGTCTTCTTTTGCTTGCAATTTGTGCTAGAGAAGGATCTTCTCTTCACCCGAGTTCTGCTCTTTTCCGCGGGCGCACCCCTTAGCGGCCTTGCGCTCACACCAAGGTTGCTTTTTCCCACCTCACGTCGATTGGCCGGCCGCCAAGTGCACGGTCGCTCTCAATGAGTGAAAAGAGGCACAAGGGGAGGCTGAACAAGCCCTTCTTTCTTGGGTTTCCTGTCACTCTTCAAAAACACGATTAGGAATCGACACGCCCAAGCGAACTTGGGTTTGTGCGACCTCAATAAGCAAAAAAAAATTTCTTGTGATTCTTGTGGTTCTTTCCTTGAGTGATACAGAACACTGTCAAAGCTTTGATGCCAATGTAATGTGCAGCGGAATGAATGTTTGAACTTTGCTCAAGATGAGTGCTCCGAACTGTGCTCAAGGTTCCTTTTGTTCTTATGGAAGGGAGAGCCTTCCGTTCTTAATGAGAGAGTGCAATGATCACAAACAAGTGAATGGACATTGTGCATGAGAGTGTGCGAGATTGAGAGATAGAGAAATACGACACCAGAGACGTCGTAAAACCCTCATCCAAAGGCCCCACTCTCGTTGGCGAGAGTGGTCTACTATTGATTGCACAAACCGGTACAAATTGGATGCATGCGATTGATGCAAGTCTAGGCTAGATCGACGTTGACGACGGGGATAACGAGACCGATCTAAGGGCTGAAAACTGATGCTCTTGTTCTGCTGTCCAAAAACGCTACTGGCTGAAATCTGATGCAAATCTGCCTGCTAAAACCAAAAACGCTGATGTGGGCTGATGTCTGATGGCTGAAATTCGTTGTTTTAGGTTGTCAAACCGTTGAAATCTGTTGATGCTTGGCGATGCTGAAACGCCATGCAAAGGGGGCGATTTTGGGATTATGGAGACGCCAGGGCTGAGACTAAATGGCGATAAAGTCTTGATGAAAAACGCTAGGTGAAGGGGTGTCTTGCTTGGAGAAAAAACGCCACCAAGGGGGGATCTTGCTGAGAAGTTGCCTGTTGAGCAAGGTGCTTCTGTTGCCTCTTCTGCCAATTAGTGCTAGCTTAGGTTTGCTTATACCTAGTCTAGGTTTGCTTATATACAAACTTACTCAATTTGCTCTATCTACTTTCCAACAAAAGTCACTTAAATTAATAAGTAAAAAATGTCAAAAATAGGAAAAATAGGTTAAATGCACTGGAAAATTCGCTAGAAGGATTCTGATGGATTCTTATGGGAACTCTCTAACCAATCTTCCAACAGTCTCTTAGAAAAAACTCTTCCAATGAACCTAAGGGTAAGGCTAACACAATTGCTAAACCTAAGCTCACTCCAGATGAAAAGGTAGCACAAGGAATTTTAAATCATGTCGAAAAAGCAAAGCACTTATTCTAAGGAAGGTCGTTGTTTTCATTGTCACATTAAGGGTCACATAAAAAGAACATGTCCTAAGCTTGACTCTAATGAATCTAAAGAATCCACAGAACCCACTTCCTCTATCAATGCAATCAATGACAACACGAGTGTGCCCCAAGTTTCTCTTGACCCTCCCATTGATGAGTCTCTCATTAAATGTTATGGTCATATGACGGGGTAACGCTTTGTCATATTGTTTGACACGCAGTATGCATGATGTGATCAGTCCCTCTTGTTGAGAGAGGCCGCCTAGAGGTTAGTCAGAAATCTCCTCTCGAGGTCTCTGGCTTTGCTCTCGGTATGGACTCTTTTATCACGAAAGAGTGCCTTGATGTGTTGTTTACAGTTCAACAAGCTGCTTTCTGTAGAAATTTTTTTGTCTCTCCTCTCTCAGGATGTGATATGATTTTGGGGATTCGATGGTTTCGTGGGCATAACCCACTCATGGATTGGGCGGAAAATACGTTCACTTTCAATGCCAAAAGTGACTCTCCCATTGTCATTCGTGGAGAGGAATTTGTTCATTCTTCCTCTTATTGCTAATGTGCAGGCGAAGATTGAACGGATTCAGGAGAAGGAGACTCTCTTAGTCTCTTCTTCTCCAAAGCATGACACACAGAATTTGCATGATGATACGCATGATGATTTGAACGATAATGATGAGCATGATGATTTGGATGACAATGACGAGCATGATGATTTGCATGATCAAGATGTGATTTCTCACAAACATGATGATTTGCATGAAGATGACGTGATTGTTCACAAGGGTGATGAGTTAGTTGATGCTTTTTCTAGCGAAGCTAACCACGTTGCAGATTCGCTTAATCACGAAGGATCGATCTTGGCTCTCGAGCCTAGGTCCAAAGAACCCTCATAGGAAGTTTTATGTGTTCGCATGATTAGTACGCATACATTGTACGAGTGTTTGATTCGTGATCGTTCCTGTATTTTTGTTAGCGTCTTTATGTGATCCCTTTTCCTAGGCATGACATATTGTACGTTGAGCACGTTTCACTCATGAATGAGCACGAATGTATGCGGATTGTTCATGAAAAGCAGGAAGTCACATTCCATGTCTCTTCCTTGGAATGACACATTCGTAGAACGAGCACAAGAAAGTATGAGCACCAAGCATGGGCATTTCCGTTGTGAATTGCTAGAGTTCATTGATTTGGATCGGAATGACAAGATTCGATCTCATTGTTTGCGTGTGTGTGGTGAACGGTTTGGCACTCCGTCTCTTTGTTCATCTACATTGCATGCACAGTCTATTAGGATGACAAGATTTTTTCCACTCACTTTACATGGAATAGGTATGTTCATGGTTTTGTGTTGGAAATGGTTTCAGGAATTTTCAGCCATGGAGATTCTTGAAGAAGAAAGAAGCATGACTCTCGACGAAGTTGAAGCATTGAAGGAGCCACCGAAGACTTTGTGTCGCTTTCGGTGCGGCCCAAAGAAGCAAGCGTTGCAGACCGTTATGAAGTTCAAGTATCGCACGAGCCACACCTCAGAGTGGGCCGGCGAAGAGTCCTTTCGAGGATTCCGGATGTTATTGGCGATCTCTCTCGACGCCATACAGTTCAGCACCAGTACCTCACTTTGAAAAGGAGGGGATGTCACGTGACACATCCAACCCTATGTGTCCGTGGACAAGCTACAACATAATCAGGGTTCAGTCAGTGAAGTCAGTTTAGAATAGGAAGTGATCTGACACTTTTGTGAGTCTGTTCGCAGACGTGCATGTCCAGACACTTAGTGTAGACGCATATTCTCTGGTTGCACATAGCATGATCATAAGCATTCCCATCAGAATCCATCAGAATCTTTCAGGGAAATTTTCCAGTGCATTTAACCTATTTTTTCTATTTTTGACATTTTTCACATCTTAATTTAAGTGACTTTTGTTAGAAAGTAGGTAGGGCAAATTGAGTAAGTTTGTATATAAGCAAACCTAGGCTAGCACTAATTGGCAGAAGAGGCAGCAGAAGCACCTTGCTCAATAGACAACTTCTTAGCAAGATCCCCCCTTGGTGGAGTTTTCCCTCCAAGCAAGACACCCCTTCACCTAGCGTTTTTCATCAAGACTTTATCGCCATTTAGTCTCAGCCCTGGTGTTTCTAGAATCCCCAAATCGCCCCCTTTATATAGGGTTTTCAACATCGCCAAGCATCAGCAGATTTCAGCGGTTTGACAACCTAAAACCAATGAATTTCAGCCATCAAACATCAGTCTACATCAACATTTTTGGTTCCAGCAGTTTTCAGCCGTTAGCGTTTTTGGGACAGCAGCAAATTTGCATCAGATTTCAGCCAATTGGACAGTAGGACAAGAGCATTAGTTTTCAGCCCTTAGATCGGTCTCATCATCCTCGTCGTTGACATTGATCTAGCCTAGACTTGCATTAGTCACATGCATCCATTTTGTACCGGTTTGTGCAATCAATAGTAGACCACTCTCGCCAACGAGAGTGGGGCCTTCGGAGAAGGGTTTTACAAATTCTCTGGTGTCGTATTTCTCTTCTCTCTCTATCTTTTAGTCTCACACATCTCATGCACAATGTCCATTCACTTGTTTGTGATCATTGCACTCTCTCATTAAGAACGGAAGGCTCTCCCTTCTATAAGAACAAAAGGAACCTTGAGCACAGTTCGGAGCACTCATCTTGAGCAAAGTTCAAACATTCATTCCGCTGCACATTACAATTTTACAGTGCATCCCCTATTTATCCATTTTTCACTTATTATTAATAAGTGACTTTGTTGGGAAACTGGGTAGGGCAAATTTGCTAAGTTTGGCAGTCAATGAGTAGAGGCAGAAGAAACCAAGAGAGCACAGACAGACTTTACACCAAGCCCTCTAGTGTTTCTCCTCAGGAAGAACCTTAGCAAGACCAGCGTTTTTCATCAAGCACCTTCAACCCTAGCGCCAGGGATTTAAGCATTCAGCGTTTGCAGATCAGCCTACATCAACGTTTGCAAATCAGCCAACCAACATTTTCTATTAACCTGTAGCAGCATTTTCAGTAGACCGTATCAGCCAGCATTAGCGTTTTCAACAGTCTGTTTCCAGCCCAGATACAATAGCGTTTTCAGCCAGTAGTCGTTAGCTTTGTCGCCACCCTCGTCATTGCCATTGTCACCGACTTAGACCATCATAGCATCAAGAACTTTGCATCAACACCATTGTACCAGATTTGTGCAATCAATAGCATAGGCTTCTCTCGCCGTCGAGAGAGGGGCCCTTGGAGGAGGGTTTGACAACAGTCTGGTGTTGTATTCTTCTCTCTATCTCTCTCTCAGTCTCGGCGTCTTCATTCACAGTGTCATTCACCTTGTTTGTGATCATTGCACTCTCACTAAAGGAAGGGAAGGCTCTCCCTTCCGTAAGTAAAAGGAACCCTTGAGCACAGTTCGGAGCACTCATCTTGAGCAAAGTTCAACATTCACTTCCGCTGCACCTTACACAATGGCATGGAATTGACACTGCTGAAATTTAGGGCTTTCGTGACAACGCATCAGGCACCACGTCCTTTTTTCCTTGCACAACACAATCTACAAATGGAACATTGACAAGATGTTTGCCCATCGCATGTGCTTGTGAGACAACTTCGTTTGTGTGAGAAAATAACGCAAGGTTTGATGATCTGTTTGGACAACAAAATCAGCCCATAGCAGATAGTGTTTTCAACTAGTGAGAGCATGAATTACTGCCAGCAATTCTTTCTCATATACTTGCAAGTTCCTTTCGGTCTTCAAAAGAATTCTTCTCTCATATGTGACTACTCGGCCATTCTGCATTAGAATTGCACCAAGACTATGGCCACACGCATCAGAGTGCATCACGAGAACTTGGCAATTGCTAACTTGAGTTGTTGGTTTCTTTCCGACGATTTTTGTTTAATTTTTGGGACCCTCTTTTTGAAGTTGCAAATGGTTGGACATTGTATGGCTAGTGTGAAACGGCCGATGGCCGAGAGTTTCACCCGCAATTGGGAAGGGCAGGTGACCACGAGTTAGTCGGGCCAATCGGCAGTGGAATCCGAGCAGTAAAAGGGTGTCTAGGCTTAATTCAAAGTCATTTAGGCCCCTCGTGACACTTATAAGTTGGTAGGTACTAGGGAATTAACTCAAAAGAGGCATAAGGGACACATGGTGACGTGGCATGACCACCCATGGGCAGAAACTGTACGAGCAGATATGCTAACGTGGCAGTATGGACAGGTGCTGACGTGGTAGAAATCGTATGGACAGGTGTTGATGTGGCAGAAACTGTATGGACAACTGTACGGATCTTCGCATATCGTGCTGACATGCTGACGTGGTTGTTGTACGGATTTCTCAAATTGCGTTGATGCTTTTTTCTGGTCAGATTTTTGGATCAGTTGCTTTTGGAACAAATTGCTTTAGGGACTATTTGTTTTTGAGTTTAATTGCTTTTGGGGCTCTACTTTTGGCACTTGGGGTGTCCAAGTTTGTTACAGTGGTATCAGAGCATCAGGCGTGTGCTTTTTTCAAAGCATGCCGGTCCTATGAAAGAGCAGACATGTGTCACAAACTGGTGACGTGGCATGGCTTGGACATGGGGCAGCAGACCACCCACACACACCCCGGTTGGCAGCCTGTGAAAATGCGGAAGTGACACGTGGCAGATTTTTGGAATTCACAGTGAGCCTGTTGACGTGGCGCACTGTACGGACTTTCGTGATTTGTGGCGCTTTTTGCACTGAGCTGCTGACGTGGCAGTGCGTATGGAAAAGCAAGCTGAGTTCTATGCATGCTGAATTTGGCAGCTTTTGAAGCTTTTGGGGCTATTTGCTTTATTTAAAAGGCTTTTAAAATTGACTGCTTTTGGGGCTCTGCTTTTGAGCATTCCTTGTAAATTATAAATAAGTGGGCAGGGCCCTCACAACTCAGAGCATCTAGACGCAGAGTCCGAGAGTGGGAACCCTCTCACTCTCTTGTACATTGAACATAGATTAATACAAAAAGAAATACCGAAAGGGGCGCCAGTCTTTGGGGCCAATATCTCTAGGCATGGAACTTCGCCGGGACGTGTCGACTCAAGTGTGAATTGTGAACTGTTTTGAAGTGAATCTCTGCTATGTCGCGGTAGAATCTTGACTTAGAGTGTCCAAGTTTGATAGAGTAGTATCAGAGCACAGAAAGATTCTTCTCCTACGGAGGATCCGATCCTTTTTGCAGCGCACAAAGCTTTTGAGAAAGAATCTTTGTGTCCCAACCCCCGACTTATTAGCCACTCCCACCTTTCATACATCGCGCATCGGGCGCGCTCCCGTCTTCATCGCTCTGTCTTACAGGGCATAAAGCCATTAAGAATCCTAGATTACACATGGGTTCTCGTGAAGAATCTGACGAAGATGCACCTCTCAGTGGGGAGGTAAAGAAAAGTTGAAAATCAAGCGCAGGAACTGAAGAAAAGAATGAAGATTTGGGCAAAAAAATATTTCGGACAAGTTTGCCAGAAAGGAGTACAAATTCAACTGCAGATTGGCATATGTGTGAACAGATTGATTAAGTACTCCAAGGATCTGAGATTGGCGAAACACCTGAAGAATTACCCGACTAGTAAGATTTACTTGAGATGGCGTGTGGCCATTGCTTCTCCTCTCAGGTAGGGAGGAAAGCCGAAAAGACAGACGAGCATAGAAAAGCAGAACCTGTACTCGCCGAAAGACATGGACAAGCGAAGCAAAAAGCAAAGCTGCAGAAAGGGCAAGAAAAAGGCAAAGAAGCCTAGATTTCGCCCAGTTTCTGACAGTTCTACAGAGGAGTCATCCTCAGACAGTTTGGACTCCGACGATTACATGTTTTATGCAAAGAAGAAACATTTTTATAAAGCCAACCAATATGACTTCCTCGAAGATAAAAGCAAGAAAGTAAAAGAATTAAAAGAAGGTGGACAGTCGATTCGAATCCTTTTCTGGGTTCTGAGATGCTCGAACATGGTGGTCCACTTTTGCTGAGAAAGGAAGCTCCGGTTAAATGGTTGAACTTCAAAAGGCTTTTTATTTCTTCTTGGCTAACTCCGGAGTATGAACGCGACATACGAACCGCTTGGAATTATCTTCGGATGACCAAGGGAGATTCTTTGGACGTTGATTGCGACAGATTTTGGAGCTCTTTTCTACCAGCTTCTTCATTTAAGGTCCCGTTTAAAGAACAGATTGAGCGGTTTTTCTGCGGACTTCCTATAGAGATCCGAGACTACTGCTTGGAACAAACGTCAAATTCTATTCAAGAATTGATTGGTCATGCGTAACGGGGTTTTGCTATACACTCGGGCAATCTGACTTACCCCATTGATAAGATCTTGACTCAGAGAACCCAACAGACTTCTAATAATGAAAGTAGAAAGAGCAAGAGTTCCAAGAAAAGAAAAGAAAGATACACGTCCCCTCTAGACTCTTAGAGAAAGGGCTATCTATCTTAAAGAGGGGAAGTGTTTTGGTTGCGGGGAATTTGGACACATCTCGGCAAAGTGCCCCAAAAAGGCACAGCAAGAACAGATTGAAGACAGGCCAAAGAGTTCTAGAGCCGCAAAGGAACGTGGCACAAAAGGCAGATGAAAGCAGAATTGGTAGCACATTGCGTGGGGCCCGAACCGAATCAGATGAACGAAAGTACAAAACTTTGGTGCACTTAGGGCAAAGTGAAAGATCAGGAAGCCCTCATGTTGAGGAGCCAAGGCCAACTTCTTTTCACTTGAATTGACGGCTCGATTTGGAATTACGCCCGACAGGTTGAGGCCACAGGTGGAGGTAGTTCTTGCGGCACCTGGACGGGATTTTGCCATTACACTGATCATTGGCAAATTTCGTTTGCAATATCAGGGGTGTTTAGGGCACGAGGACTTCTACGTAATTCCCTAAAATTTAGCTTCTTTACTCGATTTTTTGGAGAGAGCTGAATAATGATTGAAGGTCAAATATGTTTTGACCTCGAAAAGAATGCCAAGATTTTCTCCTCACATGCTGATTGTTTCTCTGAGGGCCTGCCAGAGGAGTTGCCACCAGCTCGTTCTGAGGATCATACCATTGATCTGATACTTGGAAGTACACCGCCGAACTGACCACCTTACCGTGTGAGCTGAGCCCAGAATGAAGAGATTATGAACCAAGTGAAAGACCTCTTGGAAAAGGGTCTTATCTAGCTGAGTACTTCACCTAATTGCTCTCCGGTGTTGTTGGTTTTGAAGGAAGACGGATCTGGGAGAATGTGCATTGATTATAGAGCTCTCAATAAAATCACCATCAAGAACAGATTTTCGATTCCTAGGATCGATGATATTCTAGACCGACTATAGGGATTCTCTTGTTTCAGCAGGATCGATTTGAAGAGCGGATATCATTAGATCCGAATCGCGCCGGGAGTTGGCTACAAGACAACTTTTCGGACGACCTTCGGTTTATTCGAATTTTTGGTGATGCCTTTTGGCCTTACCAATGCTCCAACGACCTTTAACTGAATGATGGATAGGATTTTCAAAGAGTACAGATCTTTGTTGGCACTTTCTTTGATGACATTATTGTCTTCTCCAAGGATGAGGCAGAACATAGACATCATCGGATATAGGTCTTTCAGGCATTGCGAGATCACAAGTTGGTGATCAATGCCAAGAAGAGTAAATATTTCCTACCGGAGATACACTTTCTAGGACACATCGTCTCAGCAGCATGAGTGCAGATGGACCCGGCCAAGATTGAGACTATACGTGATTGACCCGATTTGAAGTATGTCCACGAAGTTAGAAGCTTCTTGGGCTTATGTTCTTACTACCGGCGGATCATTAGAAAGTTTGCAAAGGTTGCTTCTGTAACAAACTTGGACACTCCAAGTCAAGAATCAACCGCGACAGCACCAAATAACCACTTCAAAACAATTCACAGATCACAATAGATTTGCACTGGCTCGGCGGAGTTCCGTGCCTAGAGATATTGGCCCCAAAGACTGGCGCCCCTTTCGGTATTTCTTTTTGTATTAATCAATCATCAAAGTACAAGAGAGCGGTTAGGGTTTCACTCTCAGACTCTGCGTCCAGATGCTCTGAGAAGTGAGGCCCTCACCACTAATTTAAAGGTTACAAGGGATGCCCAAAAGCAGAGCCCCAAAAGCTTTTAAAATCAAAAGCATCAGTTCTCTCTCTCTCTTAGAGAGTCTTTTCTCTTTTTTTTTTATAAAAAAAAGCAAAAGCAAAATTCGCGTCGCTCATCATTTTCCAAAAAAAAAAAATAAATTTTTTTTAAAAAAAATAATCCGCCTCCGCGATTTCCGGAATTTAGGGTTTTTGGCAAAAATTAGGGTTTGCAGGAATTTTAGGGTTTCTGGCAGAAATTAGGGTTTCTGCTGTCCGCCACGTCATCACTTTGTGACATACCCCCCTCTTGAAAGCATTGTAATCGACCGCGATTACGCCTGCAAAACCGACAAAAGCCATAAACCGTCTTAGCAGACACTGACTGTTAGTACCTACGTACTAGGAACACACATCTAGCACATGTACAAAATCGACAGTCACATCACACGACATCACAGGACATCACCAGACATCACAGGACATCACATGACATTCAACATTCATTCGGATCTTAGACCATGATTTATCGGCAATGTAGCTAGCAATCACATCTAGGTCCAATCGGGACCTCATCGATGTCCGATTGACTAACCCCTATTGCAACCATGTCTATTCGAGATCAATCAGACCAAAATGCTGCAGTCATTTCGTCTATCAGTTCCTGTACTCACAAGAAGTCAAGAACAAATCAGTATCATAATCAGGAATTCCATTTCATAAAGTCATCCAGCAGAATACTGTCAGCTCTCAGTATCCCTGAAGCTCAAAGAGACATCAGTGACTTTAGTATCAAAATCGAGGCATCTGTTGACAAAGGAGTGGAGCGACTCCCCTCTTGTGCATCCCACTGCACCAGGTCTTCGGCCAAGCTGAGTTTCTGGGTTCCGTTTGGAGTAGACTATGCTAAACCAAAACATCGAGGTAAAGTTTCACAATCCGAGGAGTATCTGCTAGGTCCTCCTCCTCCATCCACTTCGCATCAAATGCAGGAAAGTTCTTGAACTTAACCAAGAACCGCCTTTGGACTTTACCTTTCTTCGTATCATTATGTGCCAAAATCTGTTCAGGAACAAGGATCTCCTCGTTTTCTTCCACTTCGGGTTGCTCATCAGGCTCCCCATCATCAGGCACATCACCCTTAACAGGGTTCAAGAGACTCACATGCAATGTGCATTATGAATCCTCCAAGTATCTGGCAGTTTCAATCGGAAGGAGACATCATTTATCTTGTCAGTAATCTGGAAAGGTCCGTAGTATCACATACTAAGCTTTGGAAAAAGCCTCTCCTTTCCCTGTTCTTTCGTAGGCGTGCCTTCTCAAAACGTAAGAGCACCCAATCATCCTCCTTCAATTTCAAGTCGCGACGATGGCGATCCGCTGCCTTTTTCTGTCGTTCTTGAGACTTCTGTAAAGTCTCGCGAACCTTGGCAAAAGCCGTATCCAAATCTCGCGAATATTCATCCGCTTCAAATTTCTACTCTTTCGTGCTCAGGAAGGATGGAACCTTCGTAGCAGTTTCAACAATCTCTCATGGCGTCTTCCCCGTCGAAGAGTGTATCGTGTTATTGTAGGCAAATTCCACCAAAGGTAAGTTCTTTTCCCATTGAGTCTTCTGATGCGAGATACAAGACTTCAATAAATCTAAAATCACTGAATTGGCAATCTCAGATTGCCCGTCAGTCTGCAAGTGGAACGATGACGAGAACTGCAACCGCGTGCCAATGTTCTCCCAAATTGCCTTCCAAAACAAACTCATAAATCTGGGGTCTCTGTCGGAGACAATCGTCTCAGGCATGCCATGTAATCGGAAAATCATCGTGATCATTCTGTATTCTCGGGAGATAAAAAAAAAATGAAATCCATTTCAATATTTTCCCAGGGGCGGGTGGGTGGGTATGGGTAAAGGCTGTAACAATCCCTGTGCCTTATGCCTGTCAAACTTGACCTTCTAGCATACCAAGCAACTGCGCACAAACTCTTCCACATCCTTCTTCAGTCTCCGCCAAAAGAAATCTCTCTCTACCCCTTTCATGGTGGTAGCAATGCTGTGGTGACCCGTAAAAGGTGGACAGTGGCAATCAGTCATAACCTTTTCCCTCAACGGCTGTGTAACGCACAACATAGTCTTTTTCATCAAGTAGCCTTCCCGAAGGGAGTATCCAGCTACTGTCTCCCCATCCCGTATTCGTGTGAAAATATCTGCAAAATTTGTATCTGTGGCACACTGATCGACCATATCCTCGAAGCTCCTATGATGTATCGCGGAAATAGCCAGAACCAACGGTTTCCGAGACAAAGCATCTGCCACCACATTCTTCTGTCCCTGCACATGGACAATCTGGAAGTGAAACTGTGACAAGATGTTCGCCCACCGCATCTGCTTTTCCGAAAGCTGCTTCTGTGACAAGAAGTAGCGCAAACTCTGATGGTCTGTAAAGACAGTAAAATCCGCTCCGAGTAGGTAATGCCGCCACTGAGTAAGAGCATGGATAACCGCCAAAAGCTCTTTCTCATAAATCTGTGCTGTCATCTCCGGCCTAGAGAACAAACGGCTCTCGTAAGCTATGACATGGCCTTCTTGCATCAAGACCGCACCCAGACTACGACCACAAGCATCACAATATACTTCGAATGACTTCTGCAAGTCCGGCAAAGTCAAAATAGGTCCCGTAGTCAATTTCTCTTTCAATGTCTGAAAGGCAGTCACCTCTGTGGGTCCCCACGAAAAAGGTACTCCTTTCTGTGTCAAGATATGCAAAGGGGAAGCAACCTCTGCAAACTTTTGTATGAACCGCCTGTAGTACGAACACAGTCCCAAGAAGCTTCTAACTTCATGGACATTCCTCAAATCGGGCCAATCACGGATATTCTCTATCTTGGCCGGGTCCATTCGCACTCCTGCTGCTGACACAATGTGTCCCAAAAAGTGTATCTCTAGTAGGAAAAATTCACTTTTCTTAGCATTAATCACTAACGTGTGATCTCGTAATTGCCTGAAAGACTTGAAGCAGATGATCTCTGTGTTCTGCCTCATTCTTGGAGAAAACAATGATGTCGTCAAAGAAAGTGCCAACAAATAGTCTGTACTCTTGAAAAATCCTGTCCATCATCCGGTTAAATGTCGCAGGAGCATTGGTTAAGCCAAAAGGCATCACCAAAAACTCAAATAACCCAAAAGTCGTCCGAAAAGCTGTCTTGTAGACATCTCTTGGTGCTATCCTGATCTGATGATATCCACTCTTCAAGTCAATCCTGCTAAAGCACGAGGATCCCTGTAACCTGTCGAGTATATCATCGATCCTAGGAATCGGAAATCTGTTCTTGATGGTGATTTCGTTGAGAGTGCTATAATCGATGCACATTCTCCAAGATCTGTCTTTCTTCAAAATCAACAACACTGGAGAGCAATACGGTGAAGTACTAAGCTGGACAAGACCCTTTTCCAAGAGGTCTTTCACTGAGTTCATAATCTTTTCATTCTGTACTCGGCTCACACGATAAGGTGGCCGATTCGGTGGCGTGCTTCCAGATATCAGATCAATGGTATGATCTTCAGGCCCTCTCAAAAACAATCGGCATGAGTGTGGAGAAAAAAATCTTTGCGTTCTTTTCTTCAGGTCAAAACATATTCAACTTTTATCCATCGTTCAGTTCTCCCAAAAGAATGAGTAAGAAAACTGAAGTTCATCAAGTACAATCTCTAAGCCCTTCATTTATCAAAGTCGCTTTCTCGGCCCGGTAGTCAACCACGGCGTAGTTCTTGTGGTACCAAGGGATCCCAAGTAGAACGTCACTCGCGTGCCCTGAACACCCCTGTCATTGCAAACAAAGTTTGCCAATGCTCGGTGTAATGGCAACATCCCATCCGGGTGCCAGTCGAACTACCTCCGCCTGTGGCGTCAGTCTGTCGGGCGTAGTTCCAAATCGAGCCGCCAATTCCAAGTGAAAAGAAGTTGGCCTTGGCTCCTTCAAAAGAGCTTCCTGATCCTTCGCTTTGCCCCGAAAGCGGCAAAGTTTGTACTTTCATTCATTAGATTCGGTGCAGGTCCCACGCCGTGTGGTACCAGTTCTGCTTTTCTATCTGCCTTTTCTGCCACATTCCTCAGCTGCTCTCGAACTCTCAGACCTGTCGTCGTCTTTATCATTCTGTTCTTTCTGTGCCTTATCAGGGCACTTTGCGGAAATATGTCCATGTTCCCCGCATCCAAAGCACTTCCCCTCTCTGATGAAGCGAGCTGTCTCCTTAGGAGTAAGCTTGGGTCGTGCATCCTTTTTTTTTCTCTGGGTTGCTCTTTTTCATTCTACTTTCATTCCCATAAGTCTGTTTGGCTCGTTGTGTCATGGCCTCATCTGTGGGGTAGGTCAGACTGCCAGAGTGAATGGCAAAGCCCCGCTTCGCATGACTCATCAACTCCTGAATAGAAGCTGACTTCTGTTCCAAGCAGTGATCTCGGATCTCTGTAGGTAGACCCAAGGTAAACCGCTCAATTTGTTCTCTGAACGAGATCTTCTTGAATGAAGAGGCGGGTAGAAAAGAGCTCCAGAATCTTTCACAATAAGAATTCACTGTATCGCTCTTGGTCATCCGGAGATGGTTCCAAGCAGCTCGTATATCTCGCTCAAACTCTTGAGTCAACCAAGAAATAAAAAGCCTCTTGAATTTCAGCCATGTAACTGGCACAGTCTTGCTTAATAGAAGCGTGGACCACCAAGTAAGAGCATTCCCCTCAGAGTAAGAGGCAGCTCTCCGAATCTTGGAGTGCTCTGAATAGCGTCCTCCCGCGAAAGCGATGTCAAACTGCTGTATAAGAGACAAAGCCTTCGAAGCATCTGAGTATCCTGAAAAGTATCAAACTTGATTGAGTGGCCACCTTCCTTAAACTCTCGGACTTTCTTGCTGTTATCTTCGAGAAAGTCATACTGGTTGGCTTTGTAAAAATTCTTCTTGTTCGCATAAAACTTTCCGTCATCGGAATCTGAGCTGTCTGTAGACGAGTCCTCAGTAGAACTGTCAGTCTCTGGGCGAGATGTAGCCTTCTTTGCCTTTTTCTTGCCCGTTCCGAAGCTTTGTGTCTTGCTTCGCTTTTTGCTTTTTTTCTGTCTTCTTCGCTCTAATCCGAGGAGCTAGAAGAACTGTCAGAAGAAGAAGAAGAAGAACTGGGTACTCCTTCAAATCGAACATGCTTCTTCCGTTTCTTTGCTTTGTCGAATGTCGATTGACGACCCAAATATCCCGGGAAGTCAGTACCTTTGTTCTGCTTTTTGCCGTGCTTTTTTGCCTTTCTTTTGCACGTCGAAAAGCTGAGCAATCCGTGCATCAACCACGTTCTCCAGTTCCTGCTCCGTATATTTTCTTGGAGGCAGAAGGTTTCTTGAGAGCGGGTTTTGGGAGTGGTGTTGTGGTTCTCTGCCACTTCATCTGTACCTCTTCCAAAGAGGTCTGGTTCATATATTTTGCCATCTTCGGGTCCTTGGCAAAATTGAGCATCATCTTTGTTGCATCACCAATCAATTGACGACGCTCCATCTCTCTTTGCTCCGCCTGAGTAGGCCGAGGCGGGCCATACTCTCTGTCTGAATCTTCGTTGTGATCCCAGCCCGCATCTCCAGATGCAGAGGGAGTCGACTGATCATTGCCTGAAGCCATAGGTGCCGCGGAAAAAAAAAAAAATTCGGGGATCGGATTTCCCGTAGAAGAGAAATCGGCCGTGCTCTGATACCACTGTAACAAACTTGGACACTCCAAGTCAAGAATCAACCGCGACAGCACCAAATAACCACTTCAAAACAATTCACAGATCACAATAGATTTGCACTGGCCCGGCGGAGTTCCGTGCCTAGAGATATTGGCCCCAAAGACTGGCGCCCCTTTCGGTATTTCTTTTTGTATTAATCAATCATCAAAGTACAAGAGAGCGGTTAGGGTTTCACTCTCAGACTCTGCGTCCAGATGCTCTGAGAAGTGAGGCCCTCACCACTAATTTAAAGGTTACAAGGGATGCCCAAAAGCAGAGCCCCAAAAGCTTTTAAAATCAAAAGCATCAGTTCTCTCTCTCTCTTAGAGAGTCTTTTCTCTTTTTTTTTTATAAAAAAAAGCAAAAGCAAAATTTGCGTCGCTCATCATTTTCCAAATTTTTTTTTTTTTTTTTTTAATAATCCGCCTCCGCGATTTCCGGAATTTAGGGTTTTTGGCAAAAATTAGGGTTTGCAGGAATTTTAGGGTTTCTGGCAGAAATTAGGGTTTTTGCTGTCCGCCACGTCATCACTTTGTGACAGCTTCCCCTTTGCATATCTTGACACAGAAAGGAGTCCCTTTCTCGTGGTGACCCACAGAGGTGGCTGCCTTTCAGACACTGAAAGAAAAATTGACTACAGGACCAATTTTGACTTTGCAGAATTTGCAGAAGTCTTTTGAAGTATATTATGATGCTTGTGGTCGTAGTTTGGGTGCGGTCTTAATGCAAGAAGGCCATGTCATTGCCTATGAGAGCCGATTGTTTTCAAGGCCAGAATTGACAACACAAATATATGAGAGAGAGCTTTTGGCAGTTATCCATGCTTTTACTCAGTGGCGACAATACCTACTCGAGCCGATTTTACAGTCTTCACTGACCATTAGAATTTACGCTACTACTTGTCACAGAAGCAGCTTTCGGAAAAGCAGATGCGGTGGGCAAACATCTTGTCACAGTTTTACTTCCAGAATGTCCATGTGCAGGGACAGAAGAACTTTGTCACAAAAATACGGAAGCGTAAACTGACTTTTAATTGTACTTCAAATACTCAAGAGAATTAGAGAGAGAAAGAGAGAAAGCTTGACACTTCATTGGGGACCAGAAGATGGGCTGGTCCCCCTCCATAAAGAGATTATCTTTATTACTAAGGGAGAATCTTTACAAGCACAAGAATGGGGCAATCGTCCGTCCTCTATTCTTTCTTTTCTGCTTCTGACTGAGAGAGTGCGAAAGCTACTCTTTGAATATTGAGAGGATCTTCCCTCTACTATGAGATTTTGGGAAGCTTTCGAAAACGAGTCTATCTTCCACAAAACTCAACGAAAGCTCTCGAAAATGAGAGTCTACCTTCCGTTGACTAAGTCCCTTTATGCGTAGTTATTCCTGCAACAAAAACAAGGGAGAAACACGCAAAATGCATGCACACATGCTTGCTGTAATTTTCTGCACATAACCTGAAAATGTTACCTGAGCACCTTCCAGAGCCGAAATAGAGACCTTTTCTGCGATGGAATTGCACGAAACTGTGTACACGTAGTGTAGGTAAAGAAGAACCAGATTCTATATGTATTTTGCTGAAATTCAGCCTAAAGGAGGTGATTAAGGGCTGAAAACAGAGAATTTACAGCCACCACACTCTACGAAGAGAGTGCCTGCTGCAACTTCTCGCGATGAAACTTCACCAAAAGCTGGCTATGGCTATGAGAACCCTTGTTCTAGACAATGGGAGCACGAGGCTACCACATATGTCGCAAGGGGTTGCTCTCAAGCCTCCATGGAGGGCTCCAATGCGTAGAGCATACTCACAATAGGGGGGGTAGGAGCACTGCCAACATTGAAAATGGGGGAGGGGAGGCTCCTAAATAGCCATCAGGGAGAGGGGGCGCTAGGAAGAGAGAGAGGGTGAGAGAGAGTTAGTTTGCATTGGTAAGTGTGCCACTTGGCACACTTACTTAATAATTTAAAAACCCTTCAACTTTCACTTTTTAAAAATCCCTAGGCTATTAATGAAATGTGCAAATAACCTCACAATTGCACACACAGATACTACTAATGAAATTGTTAGCTGCTCCCCAACGCAATGCCGTACCGACACTGCTCTGGCATTACCTGTTCGCACTTGTCCGGTCATTTGGTCCAGCATGGACAATTTAGAAATACCTTAACCGACTTATCCTAAGGCCGTAAAATGATTCAGCCCTTAGGTTTATTATTCTAAGGACCATCTCATTCTTGTGCTTGCACTAGCGCGTGTAATTTTCTGAGCCTGAAATGTGAGGCTACTATCTACCCCTTTATTGAAGACCCGATTTCCCAATCGCTAGGGCTTCAGTGTATTTTCTGCTAGGGTCTCCCTGAGGTGCACTGGCCCAAACTTGGGCGCACTTGAGGTCCTAGAACTGCAAAATCTATTCTGATGTGCACACAACTAATTAGATAATTCTTTTCTCGTAAATAAATTAATTATTTACAAAGTCTCCTAGTGGGATATTCCAGTCACGATCGCTACTTGATGAAGAAAATGATGTTGTACATTACACAACCGTTGAGTGAAAAGGTTCTAACCGAATGCCATTGTCCACCATTTACGGGTCACCGGGGCATTGATACCACCTTGAAAGGTGTGGAGGCGATACTTCTTTTGGCCGAGACTCAAGAAGAACGTGGACGATTTTGTACGCAGTTGTTTGGTATGTTAGAGGGTCAAGTTTGACAAGCATAAAGCACAGGGATTGTTATAGCCTTTGCCCATTCCCACCCGCCCCTGAAAAGTATTGCAATGGATTTCATTTTTTATCTCCCGAAGACACAATGTGGGCACGATTGTATCTGGACTGTTATTGACAGACTTAGCAAGCAAGCTCATTTCATTCCAGTAAAGAAAACAGTCAAGCCGGATCATTTAGCGAGACTGTTCATTGCCCAGATATTCAGATTACATGGCATGCCTAAGACAATTGTCTCTGACAGAGATCCCCGATTCATGCTGTAACAAACTTGGACACTCCAAGTCAAGATTCTCCCGCAACACATCAGAGATTCACTTCAAAACAGTTCATAGTTCACGACGATTGATTCGACACGGCCCGACGGAGTTCTGTGCCTAGAGATATTGGCCCCAAAGAATGGCGCCCCTTTCGGTATTTCTTTTTGTATTAAATCTGTGCTCAAAGTACAAGGGAGTGGGAGGGTCTCACTCTGAGACTCTGCGTCCAGATGCTCTGAGAAGTGGGAGCCCAAGCCACACTTATAAAGGCTTACAAGGGATGCCAAAAGTAGAGCCCCAAAAGCTACCCATAAAAAGCATCCAAAATAAAGCAATTCCTCTCACAAGCTTGTTTGGTAAAAATAAAGCAGCTTGTGGAAGACTTTCAGCCTTTGCGTAGAGAAAAATCCGTACAACTGCTTGTAAAACGCGGGGGGGGGGGGGGGGCGGGCATACGTTGCTGTTGCGTGGCTGCCCGTACAAGTTTCCGCTTTTTGTGCCGCGTTTTTTGCCATAATTTTCGAGGGATTGTACGGTAGTGCCACATCAGCATTTCAACCAATTTACCGGAGGATGTCTGCCAGCCGAGAAGGGGGTGTGTGCTCTGCTGCCCCAATGTCCAGGGCCATGCCATGCCACGTCACCCATTTGTGACATACCCCCCTCTTGAAAGCATTGTAATCACCCTTGATTATGCCTGCAAAACAGACAGAGGCCATAAACTGGCTTAGCAAACACTGACCGTTAGTACGGATGCACTAGGAACATACATCTAGCACATGTACCAATCGACAGTCACATTTCTTGACATCAAAGGACATCACATGACAAATCACATCTAAAAATTCATTCGGATCTCAGACCATGATTAATTGGGAACGTATTTTGCAATCGCATCTAGATTCACTCGGGACCTCATAGATGCCCGAAGCTCCGTCACAGAGGGACTCCAATGGAGTTCCCTCGCGCGACCCCACTGAGCCCACCATTCGACTTGCTGTCTCACCGACAGAGCAAGCGAGCCTAGCCGCAGAGGTGGAACGCTTGTAGACGACTTCCGTCATCTGCAAGATTCTCGGCACCAGACCCAGCAGAGGAGAGCTGCGTGATGTTCTCCAAGCCTGCCTTCTCGCAGAGGTGGGCAAGATCTTGGATGCTCAGTTCCTCGGACGCGTCTACTATCAGATAGAGTTTGAGACCTCCGAGATGGTGTCCAAGGTCATCGCGATGAGCCTCTTGACCATTCGAGCAGTTCGAGCCCACTTTCGACAGTGAAGACATAGTTTTGACCCAGCTTCAGATCTTCTGGTAGAAGAGGCACACCTTCCCATCTCCGTCTGCTTTCCTGGTTTGAGGAGGGAGTACCTACCACTTTTGTCCAGGATAGGCTCAGAGATTGGGACAGTTCTGGAGACACCTCGCACGACAGCCTTAGTAGCCGCCAAGGCGGCCGACATTTCTTGAGTATGTGTTCTGGTTAGGGATACCCACACTCTCCCGAAGGTCATCCTACTTCCTCGGGTGAGTGGGCGTTGGTTCCGACAGAGCGTGGAGTATTCGAGCCTCCCGAATCAGTGTTTCATTTGTCGACAGATGGGCCATCTTGCGAAGGCTCTCCACGGAGGAGACCCCGACCTACACCACAGGCCCAGCCCCAGCCCCAGCCCCAGCCCTCAAGGGTTGGCCAGTAGCGGCAGGCAAAGTCACAGAGTATGCAGGCAGAGCCACCCTCCAAGCCTGGGGCTCAAGTGGAGGAGGGCTGGCAGTAGGCTCGCGGTCGACGTCGACAGGGGCCACCGTGCCAGCTTGGCACTTAAAGTGGTCCTCAGGCTCCTGCCCAGCAGAAGTGGGCTCCCACGGGGAACCGATTCGACCCTCTTCAGCAGGACGAGGTGTTGCTAAATGGACTATTTTCTTATTTTCTTATTTTCTTATTTTCTCGAGTAATTTCTTTTTATTGGAATTAGGATATTTAAAGATGTGCACTTGAACCGTAAGGTTAGGAATTGTAGATCTACTGGAATTATTAAAAGCCATCAGGAACGGAAAACTCTGATGCGTCATATGATGGGTGACATTAAGCATCGCGAAGGGGTTTTACTGTTAGTTCGGTGGGAGAGACCAGGAAACGAATATTCCTGATGCGTCACGTGATGGGGTGACGGGAGCATCGAAAAGGGAATATCTCGTGGGTCTGGCAGGAAACCCGAACTGGAAAGAGGAATACGCGTAAAGACGCAAGCACAAGAATAAAGATGGGTTCTGAGAAGCTTTTCTTAAAAAGCGGAATATTTTAACGAGTTTTCTGGGAAGAGCAGACGCTTTCCTGCGAGGAATCTATGTTTGCATTGCATTCGTGCATGTGGTTGCATCCAGGGACGCCTGGGAAATGTTGTGAAAGGCATTGTTGTTAACTTATAAGGTTTTATTGAGTTTTTGGGTAGGTTCAGACCAATTTTAAAATATGCCGGCCGCCCACTTAATAAGTGGGTAGCCACTTAGAAAATAAAGCAACAAAACCAGCCAGCAAACTCTCTCTCCCTATTTCGGGTAAAGCACCGCAAAAAAAAAAAAAAAAAAAAAAAACGGCCGCAATCTCTATGCGAGCAGCTATTCGTGCCGTTGCCAAGGAGCTATAAAAGCACCACATACCCTCACTGAAAGAGGGTTACCAACGTCAGCAAGAGAAGACTCCACCGCAATAGATCGCGAGACTACGAAGCACGGAAGTCACTTTTCCCGCGCAAGAGCGACAGGTATCTATTGTGGATTCGCCATACGAATTGTTGTCGCGTGTTTGTGTGTGTGTTTGCAGTTACTTCATCGCGAAGGAGAAGCGAGAAGGCTTCGACGTACGCTTGGGAATTCCGGGAACGGAATTCGGAAATTGTGTGCGGAGTCTCGACTCCGAGTACAGATGGAAAAAGGATTGAGAGCTCGTCTCTCGGATTTCCCTTACGGGAAGGAATGACCATTGAGTCAGAGATTTAGAACGGAGGGGTTTTCTCCGGTTCTTGTGCTTGTAAAAAGATTCTCCCTAATAAAGGATTCTCTTTAAGGGGGGGGACCAGCCCATCTTTTGGTCCCAAATACTGTGTCGAACTTCTCCCTCAACTTTGTTTAGTTGAAAGATTATTTATTTTCATCTTGTTGATTATTCGTGTGCGCTCCCGTTTGTGACAATGGTATCAGAGCTCGGATTCCTCTCTTTCTCTGCAAAGAAGGACGATTCCGGCAAGGAACGGGAAGAACCATGACAAGCCACGGAAGAACCGCTGAAGACGAATTTTAGCAAGTGCGAGCCTGTCATAATAATCAATATCTAATTCTCCTAAATGATTTTCTCATATTAAATTGATCATTTAATGTGGGGAAGGCCAGGGGAGAAAAAGCTAGAATATTGGTTAAGCTAGCAGACCGGCCACAGTAGGGATCCAAAGGAGGGAAAATAGGGATCCAAAGGGGGGGGCCATCTGCAAAGGAGCCATGTGCAACAATGGGCTAAAAAGACCCTAAGGTTCAGCCCATTAAGACTTCCAAAATGCTAAGGTTCCAAAATTCAAAGGTTGTGTCCAAAGGTCAACCCTAGGGAAAATTGGATGCTTTGTGTGTGCCCTAAAAGTCTTTGCACATCCCTACATGGGAGGGGGCGAGCCCTAAACGTAGGGGATGAGAGAGAAAGCCACACACACACACACACAGGCTCCCTTTACACAAAGGGAATGAGGGACACATGTCAGCTCCCTAGGCCAGATGCCCACAAGGTGTGCCCAATTTCTATTGGATGACCCTTGAAGTGGACCAATGAGAATTAAGCTAGAGTAAATCTAGTTTAATTAATTTAAAAACATTTAATGAAAGAAACCAATGAGAATTAAGTCTCCTAGAAGACTATTGGGCAGTCTCCCAAGGGGTCCAATGAGCATTCAAGAGCCCCATGGCTTGCCTGATTCCTATTGGCAAGGAGGCAAAGGGGTCCAATGAGAGTTTAGTTTAATTATTTAATTACCTAAAGCTCTCACAAAAGGGGAAAGGGGGACACATGTCAGAAGGCTATCACTTATGCTACTTAATTGTAATTGGCTTGACTTGGGGAGGGCCAATGAGGCTTCAGCAAGAGCAATTAGCAAGAGGGCTCGCCCAAGAGAGAGAGGGGGCTGATTTTTGCAAGGCATTATCACACACACACACACTCACACAAGCTCATGTGTGAAGAAAGAGAAGACTATCTCTTCCCAAGCTTTAATGGAGAACTCATCACCTACTCCAAGTTTGTGAGATAGAAGCCTACATCAACACTCTCTTGGCATGTGGATGCAAATCCAACCAAGAGCCAAGCTTCAATGCATGCTCATCTCCTCTACCAAGCTAATTACTAAGCTATGCTACATATGAGTGATTATGTGAGGAAATGTACATCTTTCTCGTAAGATACTCCTTCTTCCTCTCAATCTACTCTCATACCCTGCTAGCTCTCACCATCTTCGAAGGTGTGTGAGGTCTTGGGTCTGAGAACGGGGATAATTCAAGTTGTGTTTGTTAAGTGTTTTGCTTAGTGCATGAAGTTTCCATCTTCATTGCACTAGCTAGTCTTGAAGGAACACAAAGAATTGTTTTGTACAATCTCTCTCTTGATGGGAGAAACCATAATACAAAGCCTTTTGGAGGGGGGACCGGCTCCATGAAAATCCGGTCCTCAACTGTTGTCAATAGCTTAATTTCTCTCTCTTTTGAAAGTATTGTCGATGCTATCTAACTAGGTGTTATGCTTTTTGTTGCTCTCTCCACCCAAGCACTCTTGTAATTCTCATTAGGAATCTATTCTAATGAAATGCCCACTATGTTCATGCTAATTTCCGCTACACATAAGTTATTAGGCCATTAAATGTTACATTGGTATCAGAGCTCATGGTTTCTCTTTTCTTGCTTAAGAAGGGAGGTCCTCAAGCTAGCTACAAATGGTTGGTATTATTAATTGCCTGTGAGTAAGTAGAATAGGGATTTTTTAGCCTTGCTGTGCGCCTACCTTCGTGCAGTTAACGGGACATCACCGTCGAGAGCTATGGTCTTAATAGTGGAGTCCTACGGGGCTTGCCTACGGCTTAACCACTATTGAGCTATTAGAAGCTTGACAAGAGCCGGTGCTGTTTTGGTGTCGAAAGACCCTCTCTTCTATTCCTTGCAATTAATAGTATTCGAGCCGCGGGTACAGTAGCTTGAGTGCTTTTTCTAAAGGGGTAAAGAGGAGTAGCAACTAGGGCTTGAAGTGCCGAAGTACACCTAAAAAGTTTACACCTAAAAGTTGTTAGAATGGCTGACAATAGTAAAGAGATTGAAATTAATGTTGATAACTTTGATTTTGCTCATGAGCAAGCTACTAATGATGCTTCAATGCTTGTTAACTATCTTGTTTCTAGGCTTCAACAAGCCATGGGCAATCCATCTCTCCAAAGTGAAGTGCAACGGCAGCTCCGTGCTCACGGGATTCTCCAAGCTCATCACCATGACGAGAGAACACCTAGGAAGCTTCCTTGTGAGACTACCAAAAGAGGTCTCTCTCCGATTCGGGAAGAAGAAGAGAATCCATATGAAGGGCTCAAGAATTTACTTCTTGATGATGCATCTCCTTCCCAAAGGAGAACTCAAGAGCCTCCACCGAAGGAACGAGAAAGAAGCGAGTCTCCCGGCACCTCGGCGGAGATGGCTCCACGAAGACGGCGGGCTAAACGCTCTCCATCACCACCAAAGCGGAGAAGACCATCACACTCTTCTCCACGCCATAATTCAAAGAGGGATGATAAAAAGCAAGAGAAGAAAAAGGCGAGAAAGAGGACACCCTCTTCTCCATCTTCTTCATCCTCTTCCTCTTATGAAATCTATGGTGAAGACGACAAAGATCAAGACAAGAAAAAGGTGAGAAAGAGGTCACCCTCTTCTCCACCTTCTTCAAATTCTTCACCTTCTGAAGAAAGTGATGGTGCAACCTTTGAACCATCAAAAAGAAGAGGCCATAGGAAATCCTATGCCGCATGGAAGAGGTCTTCCAAGCTGAAGAAATTCAAAGAGGGAGGGAAGAGCATCTCTTTCCTTACCTATGATGGTACCTTTGGTGCTACGGACAAAGTCTTGGCCTTTATCCAACAATTCGATGCGGCGTTTGGAGATGAGGGCTTCATGGAGTCCTCTAAGCTACGCCATGTAGCTATGCACTTTCAAAAGTCCGCCAGACAATGGTGGTCTAGCCTACGAGCCAACGGTGAAGCTCCACGAACATGGAAAGCTTTAAGAGCTTCCATTATGAAGCAGTTTTTGGCCACCGATGCCAAAGACAAAGTACTCACCGAATGGCGAAGCTTAAAGCTTTCTCCCAATGAATCTATCCACAAATATGTAGACAAGTTTTGGGACCTATAACTCAAAGCCACTGTCTTCAAAAAGTTGGATTTTGGAGAGCAAAAGCAACAATTTTGTGCGGGCTTAACCGAAGAAATGGCGGAGTATGTCAACTCCCAAAGACCACGTACCATATCGGCAGTAATACACCACACTATGGTCGCCTCTCGAATCAATTTCCAAACGGGGGCAAAAAGAAATAATAGGCCCCTGGAAAACAAGGGTTCCAATGAGCCTAAGGGGAAGGACAATGTCCAAAAGTCTCCTAAGGGCAACTCCAACAAAGCTAAAGAGAAGGGAGTTTACAAAGGTAATAATAAACTCTCTCCTGAAGAGCTTGAGTGTTATCGTAAGGATAACCGGTGTTTCAAGTGCGGCGAACAAGGGCATGCGTACCGCGCTTGTCCCCAAAAGAACAACCGCCAAGATCCTCCTAGAGCTTCCTTGGTTGAAATCCAAGAGGAGGAGACTCACCAAACTCACCACAAAGGATCTCCTCTATGCCATGCTTGGGGAAAGGTAAGAGAACATGATGCTTTTATTCTCTTTGACCCTGGTTCTACTCACAATTTTATATCTATAGAGTTGGCCACCAAGCTAGGAATACAATCCTACGAGATGGGAGATGTCCTACCCGCAGACAGTGCCTTCAAGGGGCAAGAAGCTTCAGTCACTCCCTTAATCGGGAAATTGAGGCTTCATGTCCAAGGCTATGTGGACAAAGAGGACTTCTTTATCTCTCCTCTCAAGCATGAGGATGTAATCCTAGGGGCACCATGGTTTGACCGCCTGGCTACCGATGTTAAATTTCCTGAAAGGAGAATCTCCTTTAAGTTCAGGGAAAAAGACATGTATATAGATGCTAAGGAAATGGGTAACACCATCCCCATTGTACATACACAAGCTTTCAACAAGTCAATACAGAGCTCTATTTCCGTGTACATGATTTTTGTTAAAGAGTCTCAAAATGAACCTAATGCTTTCGCAAAAGAAAATAAAAGCAACCAAAAGGAATTAGAGTTATCCAATTTTCTCAAGGGGTTTTAAGATGTTTTTATTGACGACAACCCTTGTGAGCTACCTCCTAAACGAGGTAATGATGACCATGCAATTGAACTTCTTCCAGGAAGTTCACCGCCCAATAAACCTCCTTATAGAGTTTCTCAAGCTCAACAAGAAGAGATTATGCGGCAAGTGCATGAGTTAGTTGAGAAGGGTATGGTTAGGCCAAGCTCATCTCCATTTTGCTCACCTGTGCTATTAGTGCAAAAGAAAGACGGCACATATCGTATGTGTGTCGACTATAGAGCACTAAATAGGATCACTATCAAGAATAGGTTTCCCGTTCCACGGGTAGAAGACCTATTTGATAAGCTACAAGGATCGACCTACTTCAGTAGGGTTGACCTAAAAAGTGGCTATCATCAAATAAGGATAGTTGATCAAGACATTGTAAAGACCGCATTTCGTACTACATTTGGTCTTTACGAATACATTGTCATGCCTTTTGGCTTGACCAATGCACCAGCCACATTCAACCTGAAACCGGCCTGTTCAATCCAAAAAGGGCGGTAGACTTTACTTTAAACCTTGATTTAGCTTTCACCCATTATTAGTCGTCTATTATACCTGAGCTATAGTGACACAAGAGAGGGGAATGGGATACAGATGCTAGAATGCACCTGTATGAAAAGACCGACACCAGATTGGCCCCTAACTTAGGCGCCCCTTTCTGTATTTCTTTATTCTTTAAAAGAGGGAATAAATGCTGTGGATCCCTACAAGCTGCCCCGCACAAACTTGGCTGAATTTCAACTGTTCCGGCCTGATTTCGGCAGCATAACTGTACTAGTACCCTTCACAGTCAGTATTCCCACGCATTGAATGACTTTCCCGACGCATACGGGCACTTTGCAAAACCTGGCGAGAATCTGCAGCACGCTGAATTCTCTGTTTTCAGCCCTGAAAATGCGCCAGATCACCTGTACAGCGGTCCCCTTGCGTCCTCGAATCTCCTGGGGGTATTAGGGTCCGTTTAGGGCCAAATTCCTAAACCTGCAAAAATACACAGCAGGCTGTAATTTACTGTTTCGGGCTCCGTTTCGCATGCCGGTCGCATCCGTAGCAAGTCCTCGAGCTCCCGCACTCGTAGGGCTACTTGCCCTTTGAATCGGACGAGATTTCTGACGTGAAACCTCTCCGAATTCACCTGTACCTGCGGGGGGATTAGCCGCTAGCTAATCCAGTACTTGTGCAAGAGGCTCTTGCCTCGGCAATCGCGCATGAACCCACACAACTGTACATTGGTCAAATGAAGAGCCCACTAGAGGGGCATAACATACTGCCAAAGGGGAGAGAGAGGGCAGTGCGTAGCGTGCAGGGCATCACTCCTGGCACCGCACTGTGCATAAGAGGGAAAGCAAGCACTCCATAGCTCTTAACCTGTGACAAATCTGAAAATGAGGCTCTCCCCCTCCTAAATTCAGCGCCACCTCTTGTTGCATGAGGCAAGTGCACCAAAAGGTGCCACTTGGCACATTTATAAGCATTTTTCCGTTTCGGGGTTGCCGTCTAAAAATATCCCAACCGGTTGCCCAGTTGACTTCACGGCAGAGTAAGAAAATGTTCCCTTTGTCATTCCGGAGGTAATGACGCCAACACATTTTCAGGTCCTAAAATAGCAGTTCCCTAAATTTTAGGAGATGCTGCCATTGTATCTTTCTAGGTCACCTGATCCTCTTTGCACACTGCGGCTACATCCAGAACTGAAATGTAGCCTCTGTAGCAAAGGATTCCACTTTGGCTAGTCAATGACCCCACTTGGCTAACCATAGTCCTTGTCCAACCTTAGTGCTCTCTTGCCCTCAGGCCTGGACTCCCTCTGGACAGTTCCACACTAGCTATGCAATGCAGGGCAGTTAGATTTCCCGAGGGGTGTTTCCAAAAAGTGAAAGTAAATAGATAATAAAAAAGAAATCAACAAAAAGGATAGATAGTAGTCACATGCTGGTGACATACCCCCCTCTTGAAATCTCAAACGTCCTCGTTTGCATCTATGTCGTTCATGCTTCTAGTCAACACTGATGTATTCAACACCTGTCGACACATGTACGACACATACATGCTCATTGTCAACCCTGGTGTATTCAACACCTCGTCGACTCATGTATTGCCTGCGTGTGAACCCTGTCCCAATGACATAGTGGTAGCTGCGTACTCTGCCATTGCTTTGAGTCACTAACTTTCCAATGACAAAATGGTAGCTGCACATTTTGCCACTGTCTTATAGTACACGTTGGATCCCGTAACACTTTCGAGCATACCCAAACCGACAGTTTAAGAATGCAGTTACACATGTACTCTTGAATAGAAGCAATCACTGTATCCTTGACAAACTGACAAGAAATACTCACTTCTATAGCACTAACCAAACTTTTGGACATTCCATAAGAGCAATTGCCAAACTGACAATCTGTACAGCTCTAACATTCATGTCACAGGTATTTGATTTGAGCTCACTTTAAATACCATGTACATCATTTGTTTCAGAAGCCATTGTCACACTGACAATCCATTTAGCTTTGAAACTCAAGGGGTCAGGGTAGGTTGCAAATCGAAGGCTTCCAGGTAAAGTGATAACACATTTGGTGACTCTACAAGTTCACCTTCTTCCATCCACTTAGCATCCATTGGTGGATAGTTTCTGAACTTTACCAAGTATCGCCTAGCAACCTTGCCTTTCACTTTCCTTTCTTCGTGTGCCAAAATCTGTTCAGGGACCAAGATCTCGTCAAGTTCCTCGACCTCCGGCTGACCTTCAGCTGGCATATCTTCTGGCACATCACCCACATAGGGTCTGAGAAGACTCACATGAAACGCATTGTGAATCTTCCAACTGTCAGGCAATTTCAGCCTATATGCAACATCACTGATTATGTCGCACACTTGAAAAGGCCCATAGTAACGCATGCTGAGCTTTGGAAACAGTCTTTCCTTGCCCTTCATCTTCTTTAACCTTGCCTTTTCAAAGCGTAAAAGCACCCAATCACCAAGTGAATATACCACTTCACGACGGTGACGATCAGCTGCTTTCTTTTGTTTTGCCTGAGTCCTTTCTAAGGCCACTTTGACCTTCTTGTACATTTCATCCATGTCCTGAACATACTTATCTGCTTCAAATATCTTGTCCTTTGTATGCAGTATGGGAGGAACTTTCTTGCCACCTTCAACTATCTCAAAGGGTGCCTTGCCAGTTGATGAATGCACTGTATTATTGTATGCATACTCCACCAATGGCAAATACTGCTCCCACTTTCCTTTATGCTCTGACACATAGCACTTCAGCAGATCTAGGACAGTAGAATTTGCCTCTTCTGACTGCCCATCTGTTTGAGGATGAAATGACGAAGAGAATTTGAGCGTGGTGCCCATATTCTCAAACAAGCCTCTCCAGAACAAACTTGTCATGCGTGGATCACGATCGCTAACAATCGACTGTGGCATGCCATGATACTTGAAAATATTGCTCATAAACAAGCGTGCCATCTGATCTGGCTTTATCTTCTTCCTGACAGGAATAAAATGAGCCTGTTTGTTGAATCTGCAAATAATGGTCCAAATACCATTGTTTCCTGTCTGCGTTCTAGGAAGATCAAAGATAAAATCCATAGCAATACTTTCCCATGGTTTATCTGGAATAGGTAGTGGTTGCAATAACCCTGGTGCCTTTTGCCTGTCAAACTTGACCTTTTGGCATATTAGGCATTCTCGCACAAAGGCATCCACATCCCTTCTCAATGTAGGCCAATAGAAGAATGTCTCAACCGCTTTAACTGTAGCATCAATACCACGATGCCCTGCATACGGTGGGACATGACTCTCTTCCATAACTTTGTGTCGCAATGGCTTTGTGACACACAATCTGCCATGCATCATCATGAACCCGTCTTTAAGAAGATAGTGTTCATGACGTTGTCCATCCATTAGTTGCTCGAAGACCCTTGCAAAATCTTCATCATTTGCATACTGTTCTCTCATATCATCAAGTTCATGATGATAAGGAATTGACACAGCTGAAATTTGTGGCTTCCTAGACAAGGCATCAGCCACAACGTTCTTCTTGCCTTCCACATGCACAATCTGAAAATGGAACATTGACAAGATATTTGCCCATCGCATATGCTTCTCAGATAACTTTGTTTGTGTCAAGAAGTATCGCAAGGTCTGATGGTCCGTTTGGACAACGAAATCTGCACCTAGCAGGTAGTGTTTCCAACTTAAGAGCGCATGCATCACAGCCAGTAACTCTTTCTCATAGACCTGCATGGTCATCTCTGGCCCTTGTAAAATTCTGCTCTCATAGGCTACTACCCTGCCATCTTGCATTAGCACTGCACCAATGCTACTATCGCAGGCATCACACTGGACCACAAATGACTTCCTAAGATCTGGCAACACAATGACTGGATCTGAAGTCATCTTTTCTTTTAAGAGATTAAAAGCTGAAATCTCTTTTTGTGTCCATCTAAAGGTGACTGCCTTCTTTTGAAGAGCATGTAAAGGTGAAGCAATCTCAGCGAGATTTCGGATAAACCTTCTGTAATAGGAGCATAGTCCCAAAAAGCTTCGGACATCATGCACCGTCTTCAAATTTGGCCATGACTTGATCGCTTCAACTTTTGCAGGATCCATTCTGACACCATCCTTTGAGACAATGTGTCCCAGAAAGTGAATCTCTTCCAGAAAAAACTCACTTTTCTTTGCATTGATGAGCAACCTATGACTGCGTAGCTCTTTGAACACAATGGCCAAGTGATGCCTATGCTCCTCTTCATTCTTTGAGTAGACTATCATGTCATCAAAGAATGTACCAACAAACTGCTGGTGTGGACGGAAAATTCTGTCCATCATCCTATTGAACGTAGCAGGAGCATTTGTGAGACCAAAGGGCATCACTAAAAATTCGTAAAGGCCAAACGTCGTTCTAAAAGCAGTCTTGTGCACATCCTCTGATCTAATGCGGATCTGATGGTACCCACTCTTTAGATCTATCCTGCTAAACATAGCTGCTCCTTCTAATTTGTCCATAATATCATCAATTCTAGGTATAGGAAACCTATTCTTGATGGTATTCTTGTTCAGTGCACGGTAGTCGATGCACATACGCCATGAGCCATCCTTTTTCTGCACCAACAACACTGGAGAACAGAATGGAGATGAACTGGGCTGAATCAGCCCCTTTTCTAACAGCTCCTGTACTTGGCCCATTATCTCTTTCTGCTGAGCCGCACTAACCCTGTACGGAGGCTTATTTGGTGGGCTATTGCCTGGCACCAAATCTATCGCATGGTCCTCGGGTCTCTCTGGCGGTAATTGAGACGGTAATGAATCGGAAAAACAGTCACTATACTGTTGTAAAAACATTGATCTTTCTTTATTTAGCATAGATAAATTTGATTCATCACCATCTGACACTTCACGTGCAAAAACCAAGTACGCAGAAAGATGCTTTTTCATTACAGAAGTAATAGCAGAAGCTAATACAGTAGGAATAGACTCCCCTTTAAGCTTTACATCCAGAATGTGAGTCTTTCCCCAGCTCTGTACAGTGATCTTTTTGTTGTAGGCATCCAGGATTCCCTGTACACGAAACAACCAAGGAATACCTAACAACACATCACATCCGTCCAATGGCATGATGTAAAATTCTTCAGCATCTACATAGGACTGGATATGTAGACGCAACTTTCCAATGATGGGTGTCACAGCCTCTGTATGGCCAGGACATGCCAAACCTGCCTCTGTTGTATACCCCATCTCTTCAGGTCTGATTCCCAACTTTGAAGCCAATTCTGGGGAAATGAAGTTGGCTTTGGCACCTGGATCAAAGAAGATAAGCACTGTTTGATCCCTGACCTTTCCCCATGCTCTGCAAAGCTCACTTGCATCTGAATTTGGCTTGTCGCCCACCATATCTGGCACTAGACCAGCCATGGGCTTCTTTCCTTTCTTGTCTTCCTTGTCATCAGAATCAGCTGGCCTTTTCTTTGTAGGACAATTGTAAGCAATGTGGCCAGGCTGCTCACATATAAAGCATTTGTTCTCTGTCCTCAGGACCTTCTTTTGCTCTTCTGACTTGCGAGGAAAACGTCTTTTTCATTTCTTTGCTGGTCCTTTTTCTGATTCAGCCGTAGCTTTATGTTTCCTTGTGTTGGCTGACTCCGGAGTCCCTTTAGGAGCCTCACTGGGAACGTGCTCCTTGGCTGAATTTTTCTTGCCTGATCCTACCTTGACGCCAGTGTTAAATTCACAATCTTCTCCCTTGAGCAAACCATTCCCAGTGTTTGCTACCTCGATGAGCTGCGTCAAAGTAGGGACTTTTGTCTTCGTGCAGTATTTTCTCAATCCTTTGGGTAGGGCACAACAGTATTTTTCAATCTGTTCTGTCAATGGCACAAACCTATAGGAAGTTACTGGAAGTAGAGCTTTCCAAAACTTCCGATTGTAATCATCCAGATTTCTGCAAGTGGCAGCATTTAGCTGGTGCCATTCTGTCATGACATCTGCTTCAAAGTCATCAGATAACCATGCTGCTGCAAAAATCTGCTTAAAGTAAATCCATGTGGACGGAGCTTGCCCTTGAAGCAATAAAGTTGTCCACCATTGTCCCGCATTCTCTGTCAAGAAAGTGGCTGCCTTGCGGACCTTTGAAGCCTCTGTAAAGTTTCCCCCTGCATAGGCCTTGTCAAACTGCTTGAGGAATGAGAGAGCCTTCTTCCTGTCATCAAACCCTGTAAAGGTCGTGAATGACACACCTTTGCCACCTTCTTTGTACGGAGTTGGCCTCTTCAGCGGCGTTAAATTGTCATATGGAAGTGACTGAAACATGGGAACACTATTAGGGTTCATCTGTGTTCCTTGGCCGCTATTAACTTGACCTGGAAATGCCAAAATTGGCCGCTGATTTGTAATTCCAGCCATACCAAAATTTGCCTGTGGCATCCCAAATTGGCCCTGAGTGCTCTGAAACCCTGGTTGCATACCCATGACACTGTACATGGGGTTAGGCATCATCGTTTGAGCACTCCCGAACACTGTTCCTGGCATATAAAACTGATTTCCAGGTGCATGACCAGCCATGCTCTGGAATACCGATCCACCTCCAAAATAGCTAGGGTGTACTGAAGGTGGTGGAAAGACCTGTTGCATAGCCTGTAGGTTGCTTCCTTGCCCATTAGAACCAGCTATAGGCTGCTGAAAGGTGGCGGGCTGAACTGGTACAGCTTGAAAGACTGGCATCTCAGCCACCTGTTCTTGCACCTTAGGCATAGGTTGTGGAGACTGCATGTTCTCTGTCAAGTGTACAGGTGTTTCCATTGACTGTGCGGTATGAATCACCTGTGCTCGAGCCTTAACAGGCTTTTGAATATGATTCAGTGACCCAACTTGCTGAGACGGAATAGGAGGTTGCAGAAAGGCTAAAAACCTCGGATTCTGCATTACTTGTGTGAACATAGCCACAGCAGTAGCCAACAGGGTCCTGAATATATCGTCATCTGTCTGTGGTGGTCTTGAGGATTCACCCACTTCATGTGTCTGTTGACCCTGTGAAGAGGAAACCTCTTCAGTCACATCATCTGGTCTGTCAGCCATAATTGCAATTCCCTGTCTGGTCTATGATCCCCTGTGTCTTCAAGCCCAAAACTGACCAAGGCTCACTTCTATGGGAAAAAGTGATTTAATCCCCTCGATGGAACCATGAAACCGGCCTGTTCAATCCAAAAAGGGCGGTAGACTTTACTTTAAACCTTGATTTAGCTTTCACCCATTATTAGTCGTCTATTATACCTGCGCTATAGTGACACAAGAGAGGGGAATGGGATACAGATGCTAGAATGCACCTGTATGAAAAGACCGACACCAGATTGGCCCCTAACTTAGGCGCCCCTTTCTGTATTTCTTTATTCTTTAAAAGAGGGAATAAATGCTGTGGATCCCTACAAGCTGCCCCGCACAAACTTGGCTGAATTTCAACTGTTCCGGCCTGATTTCGGCAGCATAACTGTACTAGTACCCTTCACAGTCAGTATTCCCACGCATTGAATGACTTTCCCGACGCATACGGGCACTTTGCAAAACTTGGCGAGAATCTGCAGCACGCTGAATTCTCTGTTTTCAGCCTTGAAAATGCGCCAGATCACCTGTACAGCGGTCCCCTTGCGTCCTCGAATCTCTTGGGGGTATTAGGGTCCATTTAGGGCCAAATTCCTAAACCTGCAAAAATACACAGCAGGCTGTAATTTACTGTTTCGGGCTCCGTTTCGCATGCCGGTCGCATCCGTAGCAAGTCCTCGAGCTCCCGCACTTGTAGGGCTACTTGCCCTTTGAATCGGACGAGATTTCTGACGTGAAACCTCTCCGAATTCACCTGTACCTGCGGGGGGATTAGCCGCTAGCTAATCCAGTACCTGTGCAAGAGGCTCTTGCCTCGGCAATCGCGCATGAACCCACACAACTGTACATTGGTCAAATGAAGAGCCCACTAGAGGGGCATAACATACTGCCAAAGGGGAGAGAGAGGGCAGTGCGTAGCGTGCAGGGCATCACTCCTGGCACCGCACTGTGCATAAGAGGGAAAGCAAGCACTCCATAGCTCTTAACCTGTGACAAATCTGAAAATGAGGCTCTCCCCCTCCTAAATTCAGCGCCACCTCTTGTTGCATGAGGCAAGTGCACCAAAAGGTGCCACTTGGCACATTTATAAGCATTTTTCCGTTTCGGGGTTGCCGTCTAAAAATATCCCAACCGGTTGCCCAGTTGACTTCACGGCAGAGTAAGAAAATGTTCCCTTTGTCATTCCGGAGGTAATGACGCCAACACATTTTCAGGTCCTAAAATAGCAGTTCCCTAAATTTTAGGAGATGTTGCCATTGTATCTTTCTAGGTCACCCGATCCTCTTTGCACACTGCGGCCACATCCAGAGCTGAAATGTAGCCTCTGTAGCAAAGGATTCCACTTTGGCTAGTCAATGACCCCACTTGGCTAACCATAGTCTTTGTCCAACCTTAGTGCTCTCTTGCCCTCAGGCCTGGACTCCCTCTGGACAGTTCCACACTAGCTATGCAATGCAGGGCAGTTAGATTTCCCGAGGGGTGTTTCCAAAAAGTGAAAGTAAATAGATAATAAGAAAAGAATCAACAAAAAGGATAGATAGTAGTCACACGCTGGTGACACAACTGCTTGATGGAGAAGCTATTCAGGCCTCATCGAACCTTCACTGGAGTGTTCTTTGATGATATTATCATCTACTCTAATTCATTGGAGGAACACAAGCAACACCTCCAGATAATATTTCAAGTTTTAAGAGAGAATAAACTTTATGTTAATCGAAAGAAAAGTGAATTTTTCTTGCAAGAGATTCAGTATTTAGGTCACATTATCTCTCAAGATGGCATCCAAATGGATCCATCCAAGTTAGAGGTAATAAAAGGATGGCCTAAACCAAGGAATCTTCATGAACTAAGAAGCTTCATAAGTATGTGTGCATACTATAGACGTTTCATAGAAAAGTTCTCACAAATTGCGGGACCATTACATGACCTAACAAAGAAAAGCATTAGGTATACATGGTCTGCTAAGGAGAACAATGCTTTCGAAAAGCTTATCTCTCAACCTGTGCTTACACTACCGGATCTCTCAAAACCATTTGAGGTCCAATGCGATGCTTGTGGTGATTGCCTTGGAGCTGTTTTGCTCTAAGAAGGGCACGCCATAGGCTATGAGAGTCGAAGGCTCGACCCTGTTGAGCAAGCTCTAGGCATATACGAAAAGGAACTCCTTGCAGTTCTACATGCCTTAGACTCATGGAAGCACTATTTATTGGGGACTCCTTTCATTCTGCGAACGGATCACCAAAGTCTTAAGTACTTCATGACGCAGACCAAGCTCTCCGACAAACAAATGAGGTGGGCAAATTTCCTTTCGCAATTTCATTTTCATATTGCTCACATTGCTGGCAAGCATAATCAAGTAGCTGATGCACTCTCAAGACGGCCGAGAGTGAATGCGGTTTCCATAGCAACTCACAATGATCTATCTTCAATGATAGATGAGTATGCTATTGATCCCGATTTTAGAGATGTGATTTCAGCCCTTGCATTAGGGAAGAAAGAAGAACCATTTACTTTACAAGATGGTTATCTTCTCTATGGCAATAGACTATGGGTTACTAACTCACTACGTGAGAAAGTAATGTATGAATCTCATGCTCCACCTTATGCGGGGCATAGAGGGATTCAGTCTACCTTAAAGGGAATTGAAACATATTTCTATTGGCCTACCATGAAAGTGAATATACAAGAGTATGTTTCCAAATGTGTGGTATGCCAAAAGACAAAATTTGATAGAGGGAAGCAACTTGGATTGCTTCAACCCTTGCCAATCCCTAATTCACCATGGGAGAGCATATCCATGAATTTTATCTTTGGATTGCCTAAGTCTATCCATGGGAATACGGGAATATGGACGATAGTAGACAGGTTTAGTAAACAAGCTCATTTTATACCTGTCAAAAAGACTATCAAAGCCCATCAAATGGCAACCCTCTTTATTTCACAAATTTTCAAGTACCATGGCTTGCCCATGTCCATAGTGTCGGATAGAGATCCTAGATGACCAATAATTTTTGGAAGGGTCTCTTTGAGAATTTAGGAACAAGGCTAAACTTCTCTTCGGCCTATCATCCACAAACTGATGGCAAAGTGAAATAGCTAACCTAACCATTCTCGATCTACTAAAAGCCTATGTAACGGAAGTAGATCAAAGATCCCAATGGGAGAAGTGCTTACCCTTAGTGGAGTATGCTTACAATAACACTGTACATACTTCCACGGGAAAAGCACCTTTCGAGGTAATTGAGGGAAGATCAAAAAGTCCCTTGCTACTTAAGGTACATGGGAAGATCTTCGCTGCAGATGAGTATAGCCGAGACCTACAAGAATCTTTCCAAAAGATTAAGGATGCTATCTCTATCTCACAGCAAAGGCAAAAGGCTGCTGCTGACAAGCACAGAAGAGCCCAAGCCTTTAAAGAAAACGATTGGGTCTTGTTAAAGTTTCCCAAGGCTCGATTAAGGCACACAACGGGCAAGAATCCTACGGGTCACCAAAAGTACTATGCTAAACTAGCAAAAAGGTACTATGGTCCCTTTCAGATTCTTAGGCCAATCAATGAGATGGCCTATCAACTCAAGTTGCCCAATCATTGGCTCATACACAATGCTTTTCATGTGAGCCTATTAAAGCCTTACAAAGGAGAGCCACCTCAAGAACCAACTATTGAAGACCCACCGGAGATCGAGGACCAAGAAGAGGTGCTGTAGCCCGAGTCCATTCTCGGACATGAAGACAAGGTACTAAGAGGCGGTAAGACTATCCGACGATATCTTATTAAGTTTAAGAATTATCCTTTTGAAGATGCTAGATGGATGCAAGGCATACAATTAAAGGATAACCTAAACCTTGTCAATGCTTACAATGCTTCCCAAGAGTAAGCAAATGTACAAAATGTACAAAATGAACAAAATTTTTGTCTTATAAGACTCTCTTTTTATTTATTTGTGCCCAAAAATGAAGTAGTATGCATGCTTAGATCAAGTTTGTGGAGACAACGTCTCCCAAACACCAAGTAGAGCTTGTCACTCTACTATGGAAGACTGATAGGACTAATGTGCAGACATGCTTGCGGCAGCTTCAGGCTCTCAAGCGCCAAATGGACTAGTCATCCATTGTGGAATGATGTCGTAGGGTAACATAGGGATCCTCTACCCGCTAAGAAAAGGACTCATGAACATGCTTTATCTTCTCTACACCATAGTCGAGGACGACTATGATTTCAAGAGAGGTGTAATGCCATAATAATCAATATCTAATTCTCCTAAATGATTTTCTCATATTAAATTGATCATTTAATGTGGGGAAGGCCAGGGGAGAAAAAGCTAGAATATTGGTTAAGCTAGCAGACCGGCCACAGTAGGGATCCAAAGGAGGGAAAATAGGGATCCAAAGGAGGGGGGCCATTTGCAAAAGAGCCATGTGCAACAATGGGCTAAAAAGACCCTAAGGTTCAGTCCATTAAGACTTCCAAAATGCTAAGGTTCCAAAATTCAAAGGTTGTGTCCAAAGGTCAACCCTAGGGAAAATTGGATGCTTTGTGTGTGTCCTAAAAGTCTTTGCACATCCCTACATGGGAGGGGGCGAGCCTTAAACGTAGGGGATGAGAGAGAAAGCCACACACACACACACAGGCTCCCTTTACACAAAGGGAATGAGGGACACATGTCAGCTCCCTAGGCCAGATGCCCACAAGGTGTGCCCAATTTCTATTGGATGACCCTTGAAGTGGACCAATGAGAATTAAGCTAGAGTAAATCTAGTTTAATTAATTTAAAAACATTTAATAAAAGAAACCAATGAGAATTAAGTCTCCTAGAAGACTATTGGGTAGTCTCCCAAGGGGTCCAATGAGCATTTAGGAGCCCCATGGCTTGCTTGATTCCTATTGGCAAGGAGGCAAAGGGGTCCAATGAGAGTTTAGTTTAATTATTTAATTACCTAAAGCTCTCACAAAAGGGGAAAGGGGGACACATGTCAGAAGGCTATCACTTATGCTACTTAATTGTAATTGGCTTGACTTGGGGAGGGGCAATGAGGCTTCAGCAAGAGCAATTAGCAAGAGGGCTCGCCCAAGAGAGAGAGGGTGCTGATTTTTGCAAGGCATTATCACACACACACTCACACAAGCTCATGTGTGAAGAAAGAGAAGACTATCTCTTCTCAATCTTTAATGGAGAACTCATCACCTACTCCAAGCTTGTGAGATAGAAGCCTACATCAACACTCTCTTGGCATGTGGATGCAAATCCAACCAAGAGCCAAGCTTCAATGCATGCTCATCTCCTCTACCAAGCTAATTACTAAGCTATGCTACATATGAGTGATTATGTGAGGAAATGTACATCTTTCTCGTAAGATACTCCTTCTTCCTCTCAATCTACTCTCATACCCTGCTAGCTCTCACCATCTTCGAAGGTGTGTGAGGTCTTGGGTCTGAGAACGGGGATAATTCAAGTTGTGTTTGTTAAGTGTTTTGCTTAGTGCATGAAGTTTCCATCTTCATTGCACTAGCTAGTCTTGAAGGAACACAAAGAATTGTTTTGTATAATCTCTCTCTTGATGGGAGAAACCATAATACAAAGCCTTTTGGAGGGGGGACCGGCTCCATGAAAATCCGGTCCTCAATTGTTGTCAATAGCTTAATTTCTCTCTCTTTTGAAAGTATTGTCGATGCTATCTAACTAGGTGTTATGCTTTTTGTTGCTCTCTCCACCCAAGCACTCTTGTAATTCTCATTAGGAATCTATTCTAATGAAATGCCCACTATGTTCATGCTAATTTCCGCTACACATAAGTTATTAGGCCATTAAATGTTACAGAGCCCAACTCGCGGAACTGCAACAACTCATTTCGTTGCCGGCTGTCGAAAAGGCTTTGGACGGAATCAAGAAGCCACAAGGAACGGATGTCGATGGGCGTCAGTAAAATCCTGTTAATGGAAGCAACCAGCAGGTGGATGGTGCGGAAAAAGGTGCCGAAACGCACTAGGGATCTCCGGATCAGGACAAACGGCCTTCTAAGAGCAAGGGCTAGGAAAAAGAACTCTCTCTGCTTAATGAAAGCAAGGATATCTCTATCTCTTCTCCATCATACTCTCCTGATTATACTACTACATCTACTTCTCATACAGTATCTAAATCTTCTCCCAAGAAGAAAACTCCTACTACTTCCCTACATGCTACTAGAGAGAAGCCCCAGTTCAAGAGGGATAACCGCAGACGTCACCGCAAGATGCGGATTTTCAAATCCGGTGATAAGGATGTGATGTTTGATAACTACACAGGACTGAGAGTTATCTCCAAGGCACTGTCGTTCATCAGGCAATTTGAAGTTGCTTTTGCCAACGGAAACTTCACAGAAAAATCCAAGTTGCGTCATGTTGGGATGCATCTCAAGGAGACTGCAAGCAACTGGTGGCTAGCCAAAATTCTGGAAGGTACTCAAGCCAGAACCTGGGCTCAATTCAAAGCTGAATTCTATGAAAAATTTCTTCCACCAGATTTCGAGAAGGGCATTCGGAAGGAATGGGACTGGCTCGCCCAGAAGGAACAAGAGAAAGTCACGGCTTATGTTGACAAGTTTTGGTCGGTTCTTCTAAAAGTCACGCCTTTTATGAAGATTTCCGACGAAGAAAAGATGCGAAAGTTTGAAGCAGGTCTTCAACCACCGCTTCGGAAGAGCATGAAGGTGTACCCACATGACACCCTTCAGCGGATGATGGAGTCGGCAATCATTGCCGAGGATTTACATTCCACTGGTACCCCTAGACGGATGGAACATAGCACATACTGTGCAAGGCAAAGAGCGGTCTATGATGACCATGGCAACCAAGGCAAAAAGCGTTCCCCACAGGATCCGGATGAGCCTAAGAAGCCAGAGGGTACTGGAAAACGGCTTAAGTATCTCACACCAAACCAAGTACAAACCTTCAAAGAGCAAGGAAGGTGCTTCTACTGTGGTGAAAAAGGACATATGAAGCCCGATGCCCTGTTCTGCAGCAACGGCAAGAACAAGCATCTTCGAAGAGGGAACAATCGAAGAAGGAACCCGCTCCACCGAGCTTGAATTCCATTCCTGATGTGCAAGGGAATACAGAAACCGAGAAAGGGAAACGCCAGCTCTTTAAAGGTTGGGGATCTGTGAATAACCAGCGGGTGTTGATCCTCTACGACCCTGGATCGACGGACAACTTCATCTCACTGGAAACTGCAGACGTTTGGGCCTTACACCGGCTCAGCTTGGAACTCAAGTCACTTCCGGATCGGCATTTGGATCGACGTTTGAGGGGTTGATCACCAATGCAACTCCCGTGCAAGGACAACTCAATCTCCGGATTGGTGAATACAAGGACCGCAAATGCTTTTTGATGGCACCTATCGAGGGATGTGATATCATCTTGGGTATGCCATGGCATTACCATATGCAACCGGTCCCAGATTATGTAGAAAAGACCCTCGCTTTTGAGCATGAGGGCAAGAAAATTAAAATTTTTGCTGATGCAGGGGATTGGCTATTCCCTATTGTAATTTGTAAGCCATATCTCCATCAAGAAGGAAATAAAGAAGTGCGTTTCTGCTTACTTGATTTTCGCACGTGAAAGAGATAAAACTAATGAGGGTTCGCTCTCTAGTTTGGAAATTAAACGTTTTCAATTTCTTGAAAAGTATAAAGATTGTTTCACGGATACTCTACCAGACAAGCTACCTACGGAACGTCTGGAAGATCATCGCATTGATCTCGTACCAGGTAGCTCTCCCCCGAACCTACCCCCTTATCGGGTTAGTCTTGCTCAGCAAGAAGAAATTTTGAAGCAAGTCACCAAGCTTCTGGAAAAAGGTCTAGTACGACCAAGTACTTCGCCTTACTGCTCTCCAGTTCTACTGGTGCAGAAGAAAGACGACACGTTTTGAATGTGCATAGATTATCGATCTCTAAACAAGATCACTATCAAGAATCGCTTTCCGATACCCCGGATTGATGATATTCTCGATAAGCTGCAGGGAGCAAGCATCTTTAGTCGCATTGACTTAAAAAGCGGGTATCATCAGATGCGCATAGCCCCTGAAGATGTCCATAAGATTGCCTTTCGCACAACTTTTGGACTTGATGATTTTTTAGTAATGCCGTTTGGCTTGACCAATGCTCCTGCCACATTTAATCGAATGATGGACCGAATTTTCAGCCCACACCGAGCTTTCACAGGAGTGTTCTTTGATGACATACTCGTCTTTTCAAAGACTGAGGAGGAACATCGGAATCACTTGGATGTAGTGTTTCAGGAATTGCGAAAGCATGAGTTGCATGTGAATGCAAAGAAGAGTGAGTTCTTCCTCACTGAGATGCACTATCTCGGCCATATAGTTCACACAACCAAGTGAAAATGGATCCCGCAAAGATCCAAGTCGTGCAAGATTGGCCAACTCCCACTACGGTACATGATGTACGAAGTTTTCTGGGATTGTGTTCTTACTATCGGAGGTTTATCCGAGGCTTTGCTCAAGTAGCAGGACCACTTCATGACCTAACAAGGAAAAAAATCCCTTTCAGGTGGGGATCGAGACAACAAGGTGCCTTTGGTAGGCTAAAGTACCTATTAAGCCATGGACCTATTTTGATAGTGCCAGACTTAAGGAAACCATTCGAGGTTCACTGCGATGCTTCAGGTGATTGCATTGGTGTAGTGCTTAACCAAGAAGCCCATGCAGTGGCTTATGAAAGTAGACGACTTAAGGATGCAGAATTGCATGCCTCGATCTACGAGAAAGAACTTATGGCTGTGATCCACGCCTTGTCTACCTGGAAGCATTATCTTCTAAGAGCAGATTTTGTGATCAAAACCGATCACCAGAGTTTGCGGTATTTTCTTACGCAACGGAAATTATCACTGTTAATACAAAAACATGAACATACCTATTCCATCTAAAGTGACTGGAAAAATTCTAATCTTCCTAAAAGACCGTGCACGCAATGTAGATGAACAAATAGACGGAGTGCCAAACCGTTCACCACACACACGCAAACAATAAGATCGAATCTTTCTCTTCGAATCTAGATCAATCAATTGTGGCAATTCACAACCGAAATGCCCATGCTTGGTGCTTATACTTTCTTGTGCTCTTGCTACGAATGTGTCATGCCAAGGAAAGAGACATGAAATGCGACTCCCTTGAATGCATACTTTTCAACTTTTCATGAATAATCCGCATACATCCGTGCTCATTTATGAGTGAAACGTGCTCATTGTACAATATGTCATGCCTAGGAAAGGGGATCACATAAAGATGCTGACTAAAATACAGGAAACGATCACAAATGAAACACTCGTACAATGCGTGCATACTAATCATGCATACACATAGTACTTCCTGTGAGGTTCTTTGGACCTAGGCTCGAGAGCCAAGATCGGTTCGTCGTGTTTGAGAGAATGCCTGTGGGGGTGCTGTGGACCTCGACTCGAAAGCCAAGATCGATTGTTTGTGATTGATCGAATCTACAACGAGGTTAGCTTCGCTAGAAAAAGTATCTACTAACAGATCATCCTTGTGAACATCACATCATCTTCATGCTAATCATCATGCTTGTGGGAAATCACATCTTGATCATCATGCAAATCATCATGCTTGGGAGAAATCACATCGTGATCATCATGCAAATCATCATGCTTGTCATTCAAATCATCATGCAAATCATGTGTTTCATGCTTTGAAGAAGAAGAGACTGAGAGAGTCTCCTTTTCCCAAATCTCTTGCATCTGTGCTTGCACTTGAGAAAAGAGTCGCAACATCTCTTTCATGTGCCGATCATTCATGGCTTTTCTTGCTTTGTTCTCACTATCCATTTCTGCTTTTCTTTCTGCGCATTCACGATCAAATTCTGCCATTATTTCTGCTCTTCTTGCTTCGCGTTCTAACTTGTTGTCCATAAACATCTGCTCCAACTCCTCCATAGGAGTTAGTGCAATCTTTGGCGTAGACGGAGAAGGGTCGGAAAAACCTCCTGGTGAGGAAAACTCTTCTTCGTCACTCCCATGCTCACCACCTCCAAGCGAAGTATCCATTCCTCTTCGAGTGATGACCATCCACTGAAGTCTTAGGTTCTTGTGGTCTTTGGTTCTCAAGTTCACAAGGAACTTGGGTTCTTGGGGGTCTTGGTTCTTGGGGTTCTTGAGTTCTTGAGGTTCTTGGGTTCTTCTTTCACTTGCAATCTGTGTTAGAGAAGGATCTTCTCTTCACCCGAGTTCTTCTCTTTTCCGCGGGCGCATCCCTTGGTGGCCTTGCGCTCACACCAAGGTTTCTTTTTCCCACCTCACGTTGATTGGCCGGTCGCTCCGCTCTCAACGAGTGAAAAGAGGCACAAGGGAAGGCTGGACAAGCCCTTCTTTCTTGGGTTTCCTGTCACTCTTCAAAAACACGATTAGGAATCGACACGCCCAAGTGAACTTGGGTTTGTGCGACCTCAACAAGCAAAAAAAATTATGTGGTTCTTTCCTTGAGTGATACAGAACACTGCCAAAGCTTTAATACCAATGTGAGGTGCAGCGGAATGAATGTTGAACTTTGCTCAAGATGAGTGCTCCGAACTGTGCTCAAGGGTTCCTTTTACTTACGGAAGGGAGAGCCTTCCGTTCCTTTAGTGAGAGAGTGCAATGGACACAAACAAAGTGAATGGACACTGTGAATGGAAGTGCATGAGACTGAGAGATAGAGAAGAGAAATACGACACTAGAGATGTTGTCAAACCCTCCTCCAAGGGCCCCACTCTCTATGGCGAGAGCGGTCTACTTATGATTGCACAAATTTCTACAATGCTTGGACTTGCTGACGATGTCGACGACGACGAGACGGGGGCTGAAATCTGAAAATGCTAATGGCTGAATCTGCAAATCTTTATCTGCTGAATTTTGACTCTATGTCGATGACGACGACGCGCTGAAAACGCAGATGCTGAAATCTGCGTTTTTTGGGCTAAAACTGCAAACTTCAATGGATCCCACTGTTCGGCGAGGAACTGCTGCCGGAAAGTGAGATCTGTGAGGTTCGGGACTTGTTCTGCGGATTCTAACTGCTAAAAACTGAAAACATTGATGCTTGTGGGTGATTCTGTCACGAAGGTTTGCAAAAACGCTGATGGCTTCAGGTTGAGGCGAAAACACTAGGCTGAAAATGGTCCTGCTGCGGTGAATCTGCTAACGCTAGGACTTCTGCTTCTTGCTATTGCCAGGAATCTGCAAGATCCAAAAACGCCGGTTGATTTGGTCCAAAAACTCTAGGCCTCTTGGGGATTCTGTTGAGAAGTTGCCTGTTGAGCGTGTGCTATTGTTGCCTCTTCTGCCAGAAAGTGCTAGCGCTAGGTTTCTACTTATACAAACTTTGCAAAATTGCCCTACCTACTTTCCAACAAAAGTCACTTAAAAATAATAAGTGAAAATGTCAAAAAATAGGGAAAATAGGTCTATGCACTGTAAAAATGCTACTGATGAGATCTGACTGGAATCTGATGATCATGCTGTGTGCAACCAGAGGATATGCATCTAATCTAAGTATCTGGTCATGCACGGTCTGCAAACAGACTCACAAAAGTGCCAGATCACTTCCTATTCTAGATTGACTTGACTGAACTGAACCCTTGTCATGCTGTAGCTTGTCCACGGACACTTAGGGTTGGATGTGTCCTATTCTAGATTGACTTGACTGAACTGAACCCTTGTCATGCTGTAGCTTGTCCACGGACACATAGGGTTGGATGTGTCACCTGACAACATCACGTCAGAAGAACAAAGCATTTATTCTAAAGAAGGTCGTTGTTTTCATTGTCACATCAAGGGTCACATAAAAATAACATGTCCTAAGCTTGAATTTAATGAATCTAAAGAATCCATAGAACCCACTTCCTCTGTCAATGCAATAAATGAGAATACGAGTGTGACCCAAGTTTCTCATGATCCTCCCATTGATGAGTCTCTCATTAAGTGTTATGGTCATGTGAAGGGTCAACGTTTTGTCATATTGTTTGACCTAGGCAGTATGCATGATTTGATTAGTGACTCTCTTGTTGAAAGAGCCTGCTTGGAGGTTAGCAAGACATCTCCTTTCGAGGTGTCACGCTTCTCTCCTGGTATGGACTCTCTCATCACGCACGAGTGCCTTAATGTTTTGTTCATTGTTCAACAAGCGTCGTTCCGCAGAAAATTTGTAGTCTCTCCTCTTTGAGGATGTGATATGCTTTTGGGCATTCGATGGTTTCATGAGCATGACCCACTCATTAATTGGGCGGAAAATACGTTACTTTCAATGCCAAAAGTGACTCTCCATTGTCATTCGTGGAGAGCAAGTTGTTCACTTCATCTCTCATTTCTAATGTGCAGGCGAAGATTGAAAAGAATCCGGAGAAAGAGACTTCCTCAGTCTCTTCTTTTCCAAAGCATGAGACACATGATATGCATGATAATGATGTAATTACTCACGAGCATGATGGTTTGCAAGATAATGATGTAATTGTTCACAAGGATGATGGTTTAGTTGATACTTTTTCTACTGAAGCTAACCTCATTGCAGATTCGATAGATCACGAAGAACCGATCTTGGCTCTGGAGTCGAGGTCCAAAGAACCCCCACAGGAAGTATTCTGTGTTCGAATGATTAGTCAACATGCATTGTTCGAGTGTTTCATTCGTGATGCTTTCTTGTATTTTAGTCACCGTCCTTATGTGATCCCTTTTCATAGGCACGACATATTGTACAATGAGCACGATTCACTCATGAATGAGCACGGATGTATGTGGATTACTTATGGAAAGAAGAAATTTTGCATTCAAGGAATTCACATTCCATGTATCTTCCTTGGCATAACACAGTGTCAGAAAGATCACAAGAAGGATTGAGCATCAAGTATCAACATTTCCATTGTGATTTGCCACAGTTGATTGATTTAGATCAAAAAGTCAAGTTTCGACCCCATTGTTTGCGTGTGTTTGATGAATGGTTTGGCACTCCATCACTTTGTTCATCTGCATTGCATGCACAGTTTTTTCGAAGGAATAGTATTTTTCCAGTCACTTTATATGAAATGGGTATGTTCATGTTTTTGTGTTGGAAGTGGTTTTAGGAATTTTTATCCTTGGAGATTCTTGAAGAAGGTAGACTCATGACTATAGACGAAGTTGAAGCATTGAAGGAGCCACAGACGACTTTGTGTCGCTTTCGGCGCGGCCCAAAGAAGCAAGCGTTGCAGACTTTTAGTCTTTTACTATGTTCAAGTATCGCATGATCCACGCATCAGAGTGGGCCGGCGAAGAGTCCTTCATAGGATTCCAGACGCTGTTGACGATCTCCCTCGAGGCCATACAGTTCGGTACGAGTAACTCACTTTGAAAAGGAGGGGATGTCACGTGCACATCTAACCGTATGTGTACGTGAACAAGACTTCATGACATGGGCTCAATTTAGTTAGATTAGGAAGTGTTCTGGCACTTTTGTGAGTCTGTTCGCAGACCGTGCATGTCCAGGCACTGAAGAGTAGATGCATATCCTTTGGTTGCGTACAACATGATCATCAGATTTTCATCAGAACCCATCAGGAGCATTTTTACAGTGCATAGACCTATTTTTCCCATTTTAGCCAATTTTCACTTATTATTTTTCAATGACTTTTGTTGGGAACTAGGTAGGGCAATTTTGATAAGCAAGTACATAAGCAACTTAGTGCTAGCACTTTCTGGCAGAAGAGGCAGCAGGGACCTGACATCCAACAGTGCACCTTCTCAAGCAATACATTGGCAAGAAGACTCAGCGTTTTTCCTTCCATTGCAGATCAGCCCTAGCGTTTTGCATTTGCAGGCAAACCTGGCGATAGCAGGACTCACCAGATCAGTAGCGTTTTTGCAGCAGTACCGCAAATCAGCCCTAGTGTTTTTGCATCAGCATAACAGCCTAGCGTTTTGCAGATTCTCCACGACAAGACCACAAGTTGCACCGGCGTTTTCAGTTTTTAGCAGTCAGACACCGCGGTAGAAGTCCCGAACCTCGCAGATCTTACCTTCCCGCAGCAGATCCTCTCCGTACGGTCAGATCAACGAGCGTTTACATTTTCAGCCCGGAAAACGGAGATTTCAGCATTTGCGTTTTCAGCGCGTTGTCTTCGCATCGTCGCCATCGACATAGAGTCAAAATTCAGCAGATACAAGATTTGTAGATTTCAGCCCTTAGCGTTTTCAGATTTCAGCCGTCTCGTCGTCGTCCTCATCGTCGTTGACATCGTCGGCAATTCCAAGCATTGTAGAGATTTGTGCAATCAATAGTAGACCGCTCTTGCCATAGAGAGTGGTGCCTTCGGAGAAGGGTTTTTGACAACATTCTGGTGTCGTATTCTTCTATCTATCTCTCAGTCTCATGCACCTTCATTCACAGTGTTCACCATTTTGTTTGTGTCCATTGCACTCTCTCACTTAAGGAACGGAAGGCTCTCTCTTCCATAAGTAAAAGGAACCCTTGAGCACATTTCGGAGCACTCATCTTGAGCAAAGTTCAACATTCACTTCCGCTGCACCTTACATGGGCGGAATTTGGTGCAACGGGCTTGCACAAAAGGGGAGTCACTCCGCTCCTCTGTCAACAGATTGCCCTGATTTTTAATAATAAGTCACTAATGTCCCTATTGGGTTTTAGGGATATGTGAGCTGACGGTATTCTGCTTGGAATTCCCGATAACATGATACTGATTTGTACTTCCCTTGTTTAAGTGCAGGAAATGATAGACGAAATGACTGCAGCAGACGAAATGACTATAGCATTTCGGTCTGATAAATCTCTATAGACATGATTGCAATAACGATTAGACAATCGGGCATCTGAGAGGTCCCGACTGGATCTAGATGCGATTGCTAAATACGTTGCCGATTAATCATGGTCTGAGATTTGGAATGATTGTTGAATATGATTTGTCATGTGATGTACTGTGATGTCAAGTGATGTCTTGTGATGTGACTATCGATTAGTACATGTGCTAGATGTGTTGTTCCTAGTGCGTCGGTACTAACAGTCAGTGTCTGCTAAGACAGTTTATGGCCTCTGTTTGTTTTGCAGGCGTAATCGCGGGCAATTACAATGCTTTCAAGAGAGGGGGGGGGGGGGGGGGGGGGTATGTCACAAACTGGTGACGTAGCATGACCTAGACATGGGGCAACAGAGCACAAACACACACACCTCGGCTGGCAGGCTCGTGAAAATGCGGCAGTGACATGGCAGATTTTTGGAATTCATGTTGAGCTTGCTGACGTGGCACATTGTACGGACTTCCGTGATTTGCGGCGCTTTTTGCACTGAGCTGTTGATGTGGCAGTGCGTACGGAAAAGAAGGCTGAGCTCTATGCATGCTGAATTTGAAAGCTTTTGAAGCTTTTGGGGCTATTTGCTTTATTTAGAAGGCTTTTAAAATTGACTGCTTTTGGGGCTCTGCTTTTGGGCATCCCTTGTAACTTATAAATAAGCGGGTAGGGCCCTCACAACTCAGAGCATCTGGACGCAGAGTTTGAGAGTGAGAACCCTCCCACTCTCTTCTACTTTGAACACAGATTAATACAAAAAGAAATACCGAAAGGGAAGCCAGTCTTTGGGGCCAATATCTGTAGGCACGGAACTTTGCCAGCGGGCCGTGTCGACTCAAGTGTGAATTGTGAACTGTTTTGAAGTGTTCTCTGCTGTGTCACGGTAGAGTCTTGACTTGGAGTATCCAAGTTTGTTACAACATGGCACTTGGGCACTTTGTAAATTGATATTGAAGAATTTTTGTGCCCCTTCCCGACCCCGGACTTATTAGCCACTCCTACCCTTCATCGCGCATTTGGCGCGCTCCCGTCATCATCGCTGTCCTACAGGGCATAAAGCCATTAAGAATCCCAGATTACAAGTGAATTCTCGTGAAGAATCCGATGGAGATGACACCTCTCAGTGGGAAGGCAAAGAAAAGTTGAAAATCCGGCGCGGGAACTGAAGAAAAGAATGAAGATTTGGGCAATTTTTTTTTGATAAGGTTTGCTAGAGCAGAATACAAGCGTCCACTCTAGGTTGACATGGGTATGAAAAGATTGATCAATTACCCCAGAAACCCGAGATTTGCAAAAACACTTGAAGAGTTACCCGATTGGTGAGATTCACTCGAGATGGCGCGAGACCATTGAGTCGCCTCTCAGGACGGGGATGGAAAGCTGAAAGGACAGACGAGTGCAGAAAAAAAAGCGAAAACTTTACTCGAAGGAAGAGCTGGAACATAATTGTTGACCAGAAGATGAACCCGATACTGGAAGGACATTAAAAGAGATACTGATGTAGTGACAATCTAGTTGTTTGTGACAGATAACCAGAAATAGGAGCGAGGACAAGGCGGAAAGGTACGTAAGATACAGTACGTGTTCGGTACGTACTGTACGTAGTACCGAATGGATTGAGTGGTAAGGTACGTAAAATTCGTAAGGTTTTTTTCGAAAACGTCAAAAACCTACAATACGGTCCGTACTTGATAATAAATTCATAAGTATCACTTCTAGGATATTAGCTCACTGTTCTACTATCCAAGGCTGTCATAAATAGACGGGGGAGATGGGAGGGAGACGGGAGAGACTCGCGAGGACGAGCACTTACCTTTACCGCGCACAAGGTTGCTCTGTAGGTGAGTTTGCAGAGCTCTGTCTGCAATAAACAGGCGCCCAAACTCTCTCTGTAGTACTCTGTAGTCAATAGTTTGCAATAAACAGGCGCCCAAACTCACTTTGTCTCAATAACCAGGCGGCCAAACCCCCAAAACAGAGGCGAAATTAAATCCGAAAACGCGAAGGGAAAATTCGTTTTTTTGTTTTTTTTTGTTTTTTTTTGTTTTTGTACAATACGGATCCTACCTTGAGCGAGGAACTTGTATCTGTATGGATTGGGAAGCATAGAGCTGGACATCCACTCTTTTGCAACGCGGTGAGTTATCTCCTTGCTGTTTTGTAGGTGAAATCAAGGATGAGATGGTGAGATCGAGAGCGATGACAGCTTAGGAATGAATCGGATATCCTTTCGATTTGAGATAAGAATGATGAATTTGAATGAATGAATGATGACGTATGTTGAATGATTCTAGTGCGTCAAGATCCCGTGAGCGCATCAAGAGTTCTTGCGGGATGAGATGTCTACACAGGGATCTAGGTGCATCAAGACTTTTGGACGTATGAGATGGCTACACAAGGATCTAGGTGCATCAAGACTTTTGGACAGATGAGATGACTAGATTATTGAAACACTGTGTTCAATATGAACTAAGTGTGTGAATGAAGAACTTCGAAAGAGGAATTTTTGAAGATGAATTTGAATTATGTATGACATTAATGTTCTCTCGAAGAACTTGCTAGATGTGTGCAAATAACATGTAAAATCGATGATAATGGATGACGAATCTGGAGCAATGACAACTTCATAATGAACTTGACAACGATAAGTATCATGAACTTTGAACGAAACTAAGGGAACCTGCTATTTGTGAACAGATAATCGGATTAAAAATGAGATGATGATGATTTTGGAGCAGCGACAGCTCTCGAATGAACCTGATAACGAATCATGAATCACGACTGATTCAATAAAATGAATGACTGGACCACTCTCGCATACGACAGTGCTTGAGGCGAATGACTACTTGCACACGACAGTGCTTGAGTTGAAAAATCTCTATAGACATGATCGCAGTATGGAATTAGTTAACCCGACATCAATCAGGTCTAGAATGGATCTAGATGTGGTTACTATTCTGGCAATCATTGTTTAAGATTTGGAATGAATGTTTCTGTGATTGATTGTCATGTGATGTCATGTGCAGTGATGTGACTGTCGTCTTTGTACATGTGCTAGATGTGTCGTGTCTAGTGCGTCGATACTAACAGTCAGTGTCTACTAGACAGTTTATGGCCTCTGCCTGTTTTGCAGGCGTAACCAAGGGCGATTACAATTCTTTCAAGGGGAGGGTATGCCACAAAATGATGACGTGGCATGATCACCCGTGGGTAGAGACTGTACAAGCATATATGCTAACGTGGCAGTATGGACAGGTGCTGACGTGGCAAAACCGTACGGACAGGTGTTGACGTGGTAGAAATTGTAGTGACAGTAGTACGGATCTCCACATATCGCACTGACGTGCTGACGTGGCTGTTGTACGGATTTTCGCAAATTATGCTGATGCTTTTTTCTGGGCAGAGTTTTGGGATCAGTTGCTTTTGGAACAAATTGCTTTAGGGACTATTTGTTTTTGAGTTTAATTGCTTTTGGGGCTCTGCTTTTGGCATCCCTTGAATAAAAGAGCCCTAAGGGCCTCACTTCTTAGAGCATTTGGACGCAGAGGACCCTACGGGAGTTGTACTTTGTTCAAAGATTAAAATACCGAAAGGGGCTTCCATACCGCAAGGAAAAGTGTCCTTGACGTATACTTTTGACCTATAGGGATTGTTGCGCCGTTATGTTGGCGAAATTGGGTCAAAAACTTGCAATGATAGCCATGGACAGGTTTGGACAGCTTGGTGAGGGTGAGGTGCAAGCGTTCGGATTGTTTATTTGCCAGGGGAGCCTCGGGAAAGCAGTGGGTGCTTGTACAGGACAATTTTGAGAGATTTCCCACGAGGAATCTCATCTAATTCAAGGGGCAAGTGACCCTACAAGTGCGAGAGCTCGAGGGCTATCCAAAGAAGTGACCGGCACGCGGATAGGAGCAGAAAACAGAGAATTCAGCGAGCTGCAATTTCTCGCCAGGTTTTGCAAAGTGCTCTAAAGTGTGTCGAAAGTCAATGTTTACTTGGGATTTTGTCCGTGGAGACTTCTACTGTGGTTATGTTGCCGAAATCAGGTTAGAGTAGAGGAATTTCAGCTCGATAAAAGTGGGACAGCTTGTAGAAGTTTACACGTTTTTCTCAAGTTTAATAAGAATAAAGAAATACCTAAAGGGATGCCAGTCTTTGGGGCCAACAGGGTGTCGTTGTTTGCTTGGTAGCGCTCTAGTTGCCAGGCCGTGGTTTGTCTTGAAGTGTTGAATTCCAGTCATAGGCTTATTTGTGAAGTTCTTTTGTGTCCTAAAGTCTAAAGTAAAGAATTCGGGTGAAAGCCAAAGCCTACTGCCCCACGGGTCGTTTCCAAGGTTCCATTGGCAGGATCAAGGTTCTGTTGTCGGGACAGAATCATTTTTTCCTCGAGAAGTGAGCCTCGGTTGGTTTGGTGAAGACACAGAGTAGAGGAACTTGGAATTACACTATGGTTGACATGACGAATGACACCAGGGAAGAGGGTTCCTCTTCACAGGACAGACAAGAAATTTCGTATTTTCCTACATATCCTTTTCAGCGTTCGCTTTGCCAAAAAGTGGTCAAATTAGGGCTGATTTTCTGCTGCATTTTTAGGGTTTGCAAGTATAAACCAAGATGAGGTAGGGAGAGGTCTCACGATGGTAGACTTGCCCCTAGATCTCTTGCGGGAGGGGTTTGCCACGTGACACGCTGTTCGCCGATTCTTTGAGGCGATTGCTTGGATTCTTTGATGCATTGGGAAATCATCTTGAAATTTGAGCTTACTTGGTCGTGGGTAGTACGCTACAGTGTTGTGGAATTATGCTCGTTTGCAGAGGTAAGAGTCTTTTGCACACGTAAAAGTTAAGAGACAGGTTGCAAGATGCTATTTGGTGAAGTTCAAGAACTATCCACCTATGGATACAAAGTGGATGGAAGAGCATGAACTATCAGAGTCACCAAATGTATTTCAGCTTTACCTTGAGGCCTTTGGGTTACAACTTGCGTATGCCCCAACCCAACGTCTGCAAAGGAGGGGTAATGATAGAGCTAGCACATCAAATGTACTCATGGATTCAGTGCAATAGCAATGTACATTGTTTGACAAAAGTATGAAGGTCTCATTAAGTCATTTGTACACATGCTTTGACACTCTTTCTTGCGGATACATGCGATGATAAAAGGGTGCTTACCACACTAAATCATCTATGGCATGTATATATGGCACGCAATCGAGGATGTTTGTGATTTTAAGAGGGTGGTATGTCACGAGGATGTGGCAATTGCTAACTTGAGTTGTTGGTTTCTTTCCGATGACTTTTGTTTAATTTTAAGGACCCTCTTTTTGAAGTTACAAATGGCAGGACATTGTATGGCCAGTGTGAAACGGCCGATGGTCGAGAGTTTCAGCGGTAATCGAGAAGGGCAGGTCACCACGAGTTTTTCGGGCCAATCAGGACTGGAATCCAAGCAATAATAGGCTCAATTCAAAGTCATTTAGGCCCCTCGCGACACTTATAAGTTGGCGGGTACTAGGGAATTAACTCAAAAGAGGCAGAAGGGACACATGGCGGCTCCAGAAGATTCTGCCTGACCTGCATGAAGAGGGGGCGCCCAAATTGAGAGAGGAGGCTGATTTTCTTCATTAAGTGCTACAGTGTGTGTGAGTAGTGGGTGAAGGTGCTCACAGCTCTAATGGAAAGCTTGTCTTCTCCCTTCCTCTATGGAGCGCGACGATTTGCTCTTGCGCATCTCTCTCTCCCCTTGCACATATGGTAATGCCCCTCTAGTTGGGCTTCTCAGATGACCATGTAGAGTTATGGGGGTTTTATGTGCGTTCGCCAAGGCAAGCGCCTTCTGTACAGGAACCGGATTAGCTAATTGCTATTCCCCTTCAGGTACGCACAATTCCATCGCGAAGGAATGCGAAAACGGAGAGTTTCCCCGCGTGATAACTCGTCCGATTTGAAAGGGAATTGTCCCATTGCGAGCGGGAGCACCTGAGACATGCGTAGGCATGCTCGCTCTGCTTGAAATGGTCTAAAACTGAGAATTACAGCTTGCTATGTTTTTCTACAGGTTTAAGGCTTTGCACTTTAACTGCAGGGAATTGCCAGGGGAGTCTTGAAAAGGCATTGGGATGCGCGTACAGGGCAGTAGGCGCCTAACAGTGGCAAAACAGAAAATTACAGCATGCTGAAATTGACCTGCAGCTCATTGAAAAGCTTCCATATCGCAAGGGAAAGTGTCCTTGACGTGTACTTTTGACCTACAGGGATTTTTGCGTTGTTATGTTGGCAAAATTGGGTCAAAAACTTGTAATTACAGCCATGGGCAGTTTTGGACAGCTTGGTGAGGGTTAGGTGCAAGCTTCCGGATCGTTTATTTGCCAGGGGAGCCTTGGGAAAGCCTTTGTGTGCTTATATCAGACAATTTAGAGAGATTTCCCGCGAGGAATGTCGTCTAATTCAAGGGGCAAGTGACGCTACAGGTGCGAGAGCTCGAGGGCTATCCAAAGAAGTGATCGGAGCACAAAACAGAGATTTCAGCGAGCTGCAATTTCTCGCCAGGTTTTGCAAAGTGCTCTAAAGTGCGTGGAAAGTCAATGTTTACTTGGGATTTTGTCCGTGGAGACTTCTACTATGGTTATGTTGCCGAAATTGGGTTAGAGTAGAGGAATTTCAGCCCGATAAAAGTTGGACAGCTTGTAGAAGTTTACAAGTTTTTCTCAAGTTTAATAGGAATAAAGAAATACCCAAAGGAGCGCCAGTCTTTGGGGCCAACAGGGTGTCGTCTGCTTGGTAGCGCTCTAGCTGCTAGGCCGTGGTTTGTCTTGAAGTGTTGAATTCCAGTCACGGACTTATTCGTGAAGTTTCTTTGTGTCCTAAAGTTTGAAGTAAAGAATTCGGGTGGAAGCCAAAGCCTACCGCCCCACTGGCCGTTTTCACACTGAACCACAAAAGGCTTCGAAAGATCTGGCAAAATGATTACCGGATCTGAAGTCGGCTTCTCTTTCAAGTGTTTGAAGGCTTAAATTTCCTTGGCTGTCCACTTGAAAGTAACTCCTTTTCCTTGAGTGCATGGAGTGGAGAAGCAATCTCAGGAAAATTTTGGATGAACCTCCTATAGGAGGAACATAAGCCTAGAAAGCTTCGAATGTCATGTACGGACTTCAAGTCTGGCCATGACCTAATTGCTTCCACTTTGGCAAGATCCATGCATACCCCATCCTTTGAAACAATGTGCCCAAGGAAGTGAATCTCTTTCCAAAAGTATTCACTCTCTTCGCATTAATGAGTAGCCTGTTCTTACGTAACTCATTGAAAACTGCGGTCAAGTAATCCCTATGCTCCTCTTCCGACTTTGAGTAGACAATCATGTCATCAAAGAAGGTACCCACGGAGTTTCTATGTGGTCTAAAAATTCTGTCCATCATTCTATTAAACGTGACATGAGCATTTGTGAGACCAAATGGTATGACAAGAAACTCATAGAGACCAAATGTTGTCTTGAACGCAGCCTTATGGACATCTTCTGGAATCTGGCCTAATGCGTATCTGATGGTACCCACTCTCTAGGTCTATCCTTGTAAACAATGACGCTCCCTCAAGCTGATCAAGAATGTCATCTAACCTCGGTATGGGGAACGTGTTCTTGATGGTATTCTTATTCAAGGCACGATACTCAATGCACATGCGCCATGAATCACCCTTCTTCTACACTAGGAGTACAGGTGAACAAAAAGGGGATGTACTAGGTTGAATCAGCCCCTTCTCTAAAAGCTCATTGACCTGACTCATAATCTCTTTTTGTTGGGCTGCACTAACCCTGTATGGTCGTCTATTCAGTGGACTAGAACCTGGCACAAGATCTATGGTATGATCCTCAGGTCTCTCAAGAGGCAACTTCCTTGGCAAAGAGTTCGAAAAACAATCACGGAAACCACTTAAAAAAGTTGACGTGTCTTTATCTAAGGTAGACAAATTAGATACAACTTCAGATACTTCTTTTGCAAAGATTAAGTACGCAGAAAGACGATTCTTTATTACATATGAAATAGTGGAAGCAGAAACAACTGGAACAGACTCGCCTTTAAGCTTTACATCAAGGACATGAGTCTTTCCTCTATGTACAAGGGTAATCTTTTTGTTGTAAGTATCCACCATAGCATGCAACCTGTAACACCATGGGATACCCAGTAACACATCATAGCCCTCAAGTGTCATAATATGAAATTCTTCTGCATCCACATAGCTCTGAATGTGCAGACGAAGCTTCCCCAAAATGGGAGTAACAGGCTCTGAATGACCGGGGCATGCCAAACGTGCTTCCCTTGTCATACCCATCTCCTCTGCATGAATGCCTAACTTTGATGCCAATTCTGGTGATATGAAATTTGCACGGGCTTCTGGATCAAAGAAAACCAACACTGTCTGGTCTCTAACTTTGCCCCAAGCTCTACACAGTTCCGTGGCATCTATGTTTGGCTGGTCACTAATCAAATCTGGGACAAGTCCTGCACTCCGCTTTGGCTTCTTCCCTTTATGGTCTGACTTGTCATCCTTATCCCGTGACTTCTTCTGTGGGCATTCATTTGCAAAATGTCCTTCCTCTTCACAAATGGGAGTAATAGGCTCTGAATGACCGGGGCATGCCAAACGTGCTTCCCTTGTCATACCCATCTCCTCTGCATGAATGCCTAACTTTGATGCCAATTCTGGTGATATGAAATTTGCACGGGCTTCTGGATCAAAGAAAACCAACACCGTCTGGTCTCTAACTTTGCCCCAAGCTCTACACAATTCCGTGGCATCTATGTTTGGTTGGTCACCAATCAAATCTGGGACAAGTCCTACACTCCGCTTTGGCTTCTTTCCTCTATGGTCTGACTTGTCATCCTTATCCTGTGACTTCTTCTGTGGGCATTCATTTGCAAAATGTCCTTCCTCTTCGCAAATGTAGCATTTCTTGGCCTCCCTAAGAGCTTTCCTTTCTTCAAAAGTTTTGCCGTCCTTGTCCTCGTCTTGAAGAAGATTTAGACTGCTTCTTGGACACGTCAGCTTCTTCATTGGAGGGCTTCTTTGTGGGAGGCACAGAAGGCTTTGTTGCAACATTGCCCTTGGCTGAAAACTGTTTGCCCTGGAACCCTCTCTTGTGGAATCTCCCTTCGACAGATTGTTGGCCACTCTTGCATTCTCAATCAAGTGAAACATATTCATGACAGTAGTCTTTGTGCAGTAGTCCCTAATTTTCTTGGGCAATTTGCAACAATACTTCTCAATCTGTTCTGACAATGGCACAAATCTGTAAGAGGTGACTTGCAACAGTGCGGCCCAAAACTGTTTATTGTACTCTTCCAGATTTGCACACTGTTTAGCATTCAACTCGTGCACTCTGTCATCACATCCACTTCAAAAGTGTTTATCAGCCATGCAGGTGCAAAAAACTGTTTGAATTGGACCCACGTTGTTGGGGCTTGATCGTGGTTTAACAATGCAGTCCACCATTGAAGCTCTATTTTGAGATCTCAAGAAGCTTTGGATGCTCTCCCTCGTGTGAGAAAGGTATGGAACCATCCTGTCGTAGCTTTCAAATATGTGAAAACTTTAGGACAAAAAGCTTTCAACTATAGTGACATAGGACGTAATCTTAAAAAGCAAGAGAGGCTTGCAATCTCAAGTATTGATTGCCCTTGTAGTAAATCTGCCTTTTCTTCTTACGTAAATGGAGCTTTGGGTCATGTAGTTACTGCTGATTGTTCTATCCTTCCTTCGGATTCCTTGAAAGACCTTTTCTCAAGAGGTACTAAATATAGGCTCCCTTCTTCAAACGACTCTTGCCTTCTCAAAGCCATAGAAAAAAGGAATTTCTAGTTTCGTAGTAAAGTTTGAGGAGTCTTTAGGAGTTCAAGGTATTTTTACCCATTGGAAGTCTGTAATCTTCAAGAAAGCTTCTTTGAAATTAGCATCTTGCTCTCGGAACCTTCCTTCAGGAAGGAATAGCTTATCTTCTTCTGATCGTGATACTCTTAGGAAATTTCATCGTGATTTTGTAATCTCTTATGTAGATAAGTGCTCTAATAACTTTGTTGTTACGTGCAAAAAGTTCTATTTAGAATGCTTGTTAGGTGAAGTAAACTCTCAGACTTACAGTGATTGTGATCTTTCAATGCAAGAGGTTATCTTGAAACATCAAGACTTTTGTAAGTCTTTTGGTTTCAAGTGCCAGCCTAAATGACCTTTTTTATATACTATATGGAAGTTCCACAAGAACCCTATAAAGCCTAGATTTATAGCTGCTTCTTGTAACACCTCTTTGACCGAGGTTTCCAAATGGCTTAGTTATTGTTTCAAAGCCATTTTACCCAGCATAAATGAATTGTGGAATTAAATGCTAAAGGAAGCAGACGTACCTACCGATTCAAGTTGGATTTTAAATGATTCAGTAGGCGTGATTCTTGTTTTAAAGTTTTTGAACTCTTCAAGAAGCCTTAAGGAGAAATGTTCTCCTTTATGTCTCCAAACTTTTGACTTTACAACGCTATACACGAAGCTAAATTTGGAGGACCTTAAATTTAGAGTCAAGTCTCTTATTTCAAAAGTTTTTGCGTACAAGCTTGAGAAGGATAGGTACAAGGCATTGCTAGTAGAAAAGTCAGCCTTGAACTTTGACTTCTTATGGCTGAAAAATAAGAATGTAGATGTAGACAAAGGAAGAAAGAGATTCACCAGGATTGTAGATGACATTGACATCATATCTTGGTTAGATTTTCTTTTGGACAATTTATATATAACCATCGGCGATACTCTTTTTAAGCAAACAATTGGTATCCCTATGGGCACCAATTGTGTTGTTTTTCTTGCTAATTTCTATCTTTTTACTTATGAGTTTGATTTTATGGAGCGTCTTGTCCTTGCTAACACTTGCCCAATATTTTTGCACAAGTTATGCAATGTAAGACGCTTTGTAGATGATCTTTTTGTCCCTGACGTTCCTTCTTTTCAAGATTTTATGTACTTGAATTCGAGTTCTGTAGGCGGAGGAATTTATCCCAAGGAGTTTTGTGAACTTAACTGTACCACAAATAGTGATTGTTGTGCCTTTTTAGACCTTAAGAATTTTCAGACTCCCTTGGGATTAGAAGTAGATATCTATGATAAGTGCCTTGAACCAGAATATGCCAATCTAAAAATCATCCGCATGCCTCACATGTCTTCGAACATTTCTCTTTTAGCTAAGTACGGTGTCATTTGCTCTCAACTATTTAGATTTTCTCGTCTTTGTTCTAGTAAATCTACTTTTGTTGTTCAATCTTGCCATCTTATTTCTTTACTAGTTGAAAAAGGATACTCTTTCAAAAGAATCATGAAAAAAGTTCGTTCATTTTTGCATCGTAGTAAGTTTATTTGTAGTGTTTCTTCCTTTGGAATGTTCAAGATAATCAGTAGTAAATTCAATAGAAGTGGAGAGCTAAAAAGCCCACTTATTGTTTGACTTAATAACACCTTATGTTGTTGTTTTGATCTTTAGCGCTTCTAGTATTTTCACTATAGCTTGACAATTGCTACCCTTTATCATGGCTGCGTATGCCCATCACCTCCGGAGGGTGATAGAAACTCAGCTCGTTGGTTTTGTAGAGTACGTTCAAAGCATGAATGGCCTCTATATAAACCTACACCTACTCTTGGGCATTGATGACGTGAGTAGGGATGTCATAGCTGTTGTCCAAGCTATGCATGAAAAAGGTGATAATCTTATTCTTCCTGTTTGGACAAGCAGTGAAGTTGAGATCACATATTGTCAAGTTTGGTTCTTTGCTCTTCGTAGGTTTGTAGTAGTATTCATTTTTCGATTTCATATTTAGCTTACCTGAGGACTTAAGAATGTGTTCCGTTATAAGTTGTTGTGTGAAGTTTGATTTCTAAGATTAAGTTTTTAAGATGTCTTATCCTCTTTTTTTTTTTTTTTTGCTTAAAGTTGAGTACATGTTTTAATCCAAGTAAGTTGCGTCAACTTATTTTACACATGCCTTTTCTAAAAACATTTTTAAGTTAATAATGTTTTGTTTTATCTAGTTTTGTTTCGTAGCAAAGAAAGTGATTTAGTTTGTTTGTTTGTTTGTTTGTTTTTGTTTTTCTTTTCTTTTCGTGTGTCCCTTGCTTTTATAGTTTTATGAGTGCTTTATTCCCTCTTATAATTCGTGAGTTCAGACTATTCTGAACTTATGAAGGTATATATATATTGAAGCGCATTCCCTTTCAAGAAAGTGGCAGCCTTGCGTATCTTTGAAGATTCCGTGAAGTTCGTGAGTCCTCTGCGCATTGGAAATCTCCTTTTCTTGCAACGACTCAATCATGCCCCATGTAGGACACTGAAAACCTTGTGTCGGAGCCTAAAATTCGTGTGTAGGAGCCTTGGAGCCTAAAGTTGCTGTGTAGGAGCCTGTAAGAACTCCTGCATCCTTGTGCTGCTAGCCAACTACTGAAACATGTCCATGTAGCAACGCAGTTGAGCTCTAAACAACCTGTACTCTTCTTGAAGAATTGAAGGAACCTTCTCTGTGCCATGTGAGGAAGATCCCTCTTCAGGTACTTGGTCTCTCTTCTCTGCCATAACGACAAGCTCTGTGTTGCTTTCACCCACAATAATCCATGCTGCACTTTTTGAAGAAAAAGTGACTATCTTGCGATGGAACCATATAACCTGCCTTTACAACGTAGAGGGCGGTACTATTTGATTACCTCTTAACTTTACACAGAGCACTGTGAAGAAAAGAGAACACAGTTGTGTCCAGCGACTAGAATGTCACTGCACACATGAGACTGACACCCTGTAGGCCCCAAAAGTTGGCGCCCCTTTCGGTATTTCTTTATTTCAAATAACAATTGACGATCCGTACACTTAGACCAAACTCTCACACAGCTGTCCAAACCTAGCGAGGGCTGAAAACGCAGGTTTCTGACCTGATTTTGGCAGCACAACGGCGCAAAAACCTCGGCAGGTCAAAAACAGTTGTCCAGGATGAATTCCCTCGCAATTTGGGAGCTTTCTGATGAGCTGTAATAGAATTTCAACGTGCTATAATTTCTCTTTTTCTGCTGTCGGGTGCCCAAAACCCTATACACGCATCCCAAGGCTCTCACGGAGCTCCCCTGGTGTTCCCTTGCAGTTTAGGTACGAAACCCTAAACCTGCAGGAAAAAACAGCAGGCTGTAATTCTCTGTTTCGGAATGTTTTTAGCGGAGCGAACACGCCTACGCGTGTCCCAAGGGCTCCCGTATGCAATGGGATAGTTCCCTTGTGAATTGGATGGGTGTTCACGCGAGAAAACTCGCCAAACTCGCAATCTTCCGTGATGGAACTGTGTGTACCTGTGAAGGATTAGCAGTTAGCTAATCCTATTCTTGTTCAGAAGGCTCTTGCCTTGGCAAACACGCATAAACCCCCAGAACTGTACATATTCATCTGTGTAGCCCAACTAGTGGGGCATTACCATATGTGCCAAATGGGAGAGAGAGATGCACGAGAGAAAATCATCGCACTACATGAGATAGAGGAGAAGGCAAGCTTTCCATTAAAGCTATCAACTTGCACCCACTACTCACACACACACTGTAGGTCACTTTTGGAGCTCAAAACAGCCCCAGTTCAAAACCTCCAGCTGAGGTGTCCTGCAGATGGCTCTCCTTCTTCCAAGTGTCCAGTTTGCCTCTTTGATTTGATTCCCTAGTTTCCACTCACTTATAAAGTTGTAAGTGACTTTCCGAGTGGCCCAGACTTCATTTGTTGCACACAGGCTTCCATACTCATCAAAATTTAGTGCTAACTCGCTCGACCAGTTCCAGATTGACCGATCTAGACTCTCGGTGCAGCCGTTTCACACTGGCCATGCAATGTCCACTTGCACCTTTTCAAGGGTTCCGGGAAAACAAGTAAAAATAAAATAAAGAAAAATATGTAATACATATTTAGAGAAGGCAGCAGGAAAAATACACCTCCTAGTGACAAGCCATGTGCCAAAGTATCTCCTGAAAATAGCTTTTCCGTAGCTGCTTGCACAATTTTGATTACCAAACATGTTGAGGCAGATGTGTTCTATCTATGGCATGTCATTCATGTATTCATTCCAGATCCAGGCATCTGTGCCATCTATAAAGGTGACTACAACCCGTTCCACAGTCTTTCGAGATACCATCACCATTGAATGGAAAGGGGTGTTACACTTGCCGAGGATTGTGGTTACGGGTTGGATTTCATGAGATGGAACATCTGGTGAGGGATTACAACCCTAGCGGGCGACAATAGAGATAGACTGGTTGCAGGCAGAGATGGCCCTCAGAGCCACAACAGACCCAACAAAGTTCTGCATAGTAGTAGAGCTTTGTGCGGCAACATGATAGATTTTAGAGGAGTCAGAGTTAGCAGCGACAGAGTATTGCATTGTGATTAGACACAGAGATAGAGATAGGCAGCTAGACAGGTACATGCATAACCTATTCTTGTTTACAGACGACTAAAGAGACAGAGGCGGAACAGTCCCTAGGCAGACTTCCTAACTAGAGGTCACGAGATCAGGATCGAGAGGCCCTGCAACAACGAAGATGATGGCCCAGTCGAAACATTGACACACGTCCTACAACAATTGGATGAAGGAATAGAGCAGGAGGATCAACAATTGATCACAATTCAAGAGCAGCCTAAGTTGCCCAAGGATATGGTTGTTTAGCAGACTTTGGATTTCTTGGAGATTCAGTTGCAGATGCCTCATACAATAGGCACTATTGAGGGGGAGCAGGAAAGTGAGTCGTCTCAGTTTGCAGAGGATTTTGACTATTCAGTAGGTTTTGCATCACCAACAGATGTCTTGTTATATATCAGAGATCTTGGCTGCAAAGTTCTTTGTGGTTGATCTATGAAGATCTTCAGATGTCTCTTTGAGGAGTGGCCACTAAGTGTCAACATGTTTTTCCTGTTGTTAGGAACATGTGGCATTCTCCTCAGTTCAGAGAGCTCCCATGATCAAATTTAGAGTGCAAGTTTTACATGATGACTTCTTTTGGACGATGAAGGCTGATTATGATACCAAACAAGAGTAGACAATGGTTGCGGCCAACAACTTTATGGATATGAGACTGTTAGCAGATTTGTTTGAGAGTCAGTGTACTGAGGTCCTTGGGGAAGTTGGTTTGTCAGAGAGATGTGAATCTTGCTACTTTCCCTTGGCTTTTGAGATGGATGACGAGTGGGTCTTTCCTGCCTCTCTTATAGTATGTTGTGCCGTAGATTTGCAACCTTCTACGTTAAGAGTGGACGCATATTATTTTGGAGGCACGACCTAGGGGTTTCACTGTCCCTTGGCTTTTGTGGGCTACTACAGGAGGTTTTCACAACAGATGTTTTATATCAATCAAATACACATCACTAGACTTAGTGGTTTTTGCTAGATCGCTTGAGGTGGACATCCAACAAAGCTTTAGGCAGATTTGTGTAGACTTGACACAATCCAATTAGCCACATTTCACCACCTGACTAGAGTATCTTTATTCTTGGATGTATATGGTGGTTTGATTTGGGATTTTCCCCATGATCTCATTGTTTATCTTTCAGGTTTTTTCCCTATATTTCTTGTATATGGACCTATGATCAATTTAATGTAATGCAAAGGGTCAAAGCCGGACTTTTATTGTGTGTGTGTGTGTGAGAGAGAGAGAGAGAGAGAGAGAGAGAGAGAGACTTGCTAGAGATACGCATTGATCAGTTGCGTGTTCGATCTAGGATCCCTAGCTCTAAATTTGTCACATACTGCCCTTCAAATTCAAAGCAATTGTCCTTTGTTATTAACAAGAAAAAGATCCTTCCATTAGTTAATAAATTGCCCAATGGGCTACAATTTGTCCCTGCTAAAGAGGGCTACATCAGCAATTGGGGAGACTCCCAATGAAAAAACAAGATATGTACAATGAGGCAGATGGCAGGAGGAAACAGTCACACTCGTGGATGCTACGGCCAACCAGGCGTGCCATGAACTATGGTGAAGAAGCGCCTTGGGTGCCAAAGTCGCAAGAATTCCTCGCAACGCTGTGGCATGCGGTCGGAGCTGCGGCGGAGCTGCCGTGGAGTCTCTAAATATGGCCCCTGAGTGTGTGGATCAGTCCACCCAAATGTCACGGACAGTCTCTGCCAGTGGGACTGGTGGAGCCTCGAAGATGCGGAAGCAGCGGGCTTACCAGATGTACCACAGTGTCAGGTTGCAAATGAGCTCCCAACAACACTCTCTATCTCTGCTTCACTCCTGAAGGACTAAGGCCCTCCTATATGACAATTATCCTGCTGACTCAAGCCATCTCAAAACGAAGTGCTGGGTGCATGAATGTGGACCAAGCTGCAACACCCCAAGTGTACTGGCCGCCTGTAGAAAGTGCATGCATCAACCAAAGAACCCGAAGCCAATCTTGCTTTGCCATGGGGCAATTCCATGAACAGTGACGCCGAGTCTCAAGTGGGTGGTCACAGGAGGCACATACTGTCAAGAGGCCACTGTGTACCAACCAACTCACGATTGCAGTAGCTTGATGTGCAACTAGCCACTGTAACATTGTGACTCGCCTCGACTGTCTGCTGTCCCATAGACCCTCCCAAAAACCTGCCAAGAATTCGGATGTGAGTTTTCCTCCTGCTAGTGAATCGCGGCAGCGTCCGTCCGCGCTATTAGTATGTGGCGACCAAGCCGAGTTGTGTATTGGAAGAAGGGGGTCTCTGGGTAATTGGATGAAGTAAAGGGATCCTGCGAAAACCACTCACACCAAAGGGCAGCTTTCCCAAGCCTAGAGCCGACAGTGTCCTAACTCAAGATTTGACTGGTTGAGGTCTATGACACAAGTCCTTGTACTGATGTTCACAACTCTAATCTGCTGAAAGTAGCGCTCGACCAGTTCTGGTGCCGTAGCAGTGACTCTTTGGAGACGGCCCTCCCTCTGAACCTTGAAGAATATGCAGGAGAGGACCTCTAGACGCACGAAAGCCCCCATTCAGTAGGGAGGCACTAGCTCCATAGGGGTGTGCCACTCTACAGGTATAGCCTCTACAACATCGTGACACATGCTCTGTACCCCTCTCATGTCTTGCAGTTGAATGTCCAGAGTCTCCTCAGAAAGTACTCTAAATTGCAACTAGTCCCCAAATTAGCGGATTGGACCCTCTGCCATGGGACCCCAAGAGACATGAGGCCTGCTACCAATCATGTGGCCTCGTTGTGTGCTAATCAAAGAGTTCCAAACAAGTGGCTGCCTTAAACGCTACTCAATGCACATGGGCTGATCCTGCTCAAGGCCACCCCGCAGCTGCTCTCAAGGCCGAAGCAACCTCGTAGCAAAGCGATCCTCCCACCTCCTGCTCAGACAAACGCTGCACATCCTTGTGAAAATCCAACGGGTGGAAGGGCACCATGGGCCGCCCGCCGTCTGTGGGACCCTCGCTCGAATTCGTTGAAGCAACAACTCTTTCCAGGGCTCCTCCCCTGGAAGACCTCTGACCACAAGCTTCCCAAGGAGGGCTCTACTCTGCCGTGCTGGTCGATGATCCCCAACCCCTGAGAGCAAGATAAAGTGATGACCTATCAAGAGACCTTTGCCCGAGCCAATTGTGTGTCATGCCCTGACCACAAGAAATTCCTGATCAGCCTCTCCAGTCGGCTGATGCAAGAGCTCGAGAAAATCCAGCAAGACATGATATACCACATAGTAGCCAACACACCTGGTTGGCCATCACAACCCTACCAGAAAAAGAAAGTTGTGCCAAACTCCAATGGAACAGTTTCATCCTAATGGAGATGAGGGGAGCAATCTTCAATTGCAGATTAACATTAGATGGCTGCTTTGTTTGAGTATTCTACTAGCATTGGTTTGTGCAAAAATGTTGGATGATCGACCCACACGATTGGAGTCTTGGTTTGATGATGCTCTATCTCATGCTTTCATGTTCAGATTTTGGTCTCTCTTTGGCAATTTGGGGATTAGCTGCCGGATACTGCATTTCATGTGGCTGATTGCTCCTGCTAGTTTTCTGGTAGGGACATGGAATGGCAATGCTTGTCGTGTTTGTGATTCACATTCCATGTAGACGAGGCTACTAGACATTGTCTTTGGGTTTGCCCTCATGTTCATATGGTTTGGCGCGTGTAGATTGCGCACTACTCTGTCGAGTGGTTATTTGCACATGCTTTGCATCTTGGGATGTGTTTTGTTGATTGTCATAGTTTCTAGGTTCTCACCTTAACTTTTGAGGGGGAAGGGAAGGGATCTCGTTAGCAGAGCTTGGTTACCAATAGACACTCTTAATTGATTGTCAGCGGAACATTTCCAACAACACCAACGGATTGTGTCAGAGTATGCTCCTAACAAACTGATAATGAATTGAGACCCTCTGTCGCGTTTTTGCAACATTTGTCTAAAATGCAATGTAGAGATTATATGCGCAATTGTCTTTTGAAATGCTTTGCAAATCAACACTGTTTGAGAAATATGTTTCCAAAAGAATATAACGTTAATCTTTCCATCAACTTGAGGATTATAATTCGTAAATCATTTAATGCTTAGTAGTACATCACGTGTATTTAATTCATTGACCATGAAATCACCATGCAAGTCAATGCCTTGCATAGTAAATTGAACATTGCAACAAATTTGTGCAAGAGAAAAGTCCCTTCCTTAGGCAGACCAGCATGCTGGAATGATGGATATAGGAGATGCCATAATCTTGGCGCTCTGAGAGAGAGAGAGAGAGAGAGAGAGAGAGAGAGAGAGAGAGAGAGAGAAAGAAATGAAATGATATATTAACGGCTTCAAAAGGCCAAAATGACCTATGAGACCATCAGATACAAAGTGGTGAATCTAATACAATGTCTGAAGTACAAGTACAAAAAGTACTGAAGTAAAAATGAAAACTGAAAATGAAGTGTGAAATGTGAAATCTGAAAATGTAGAATAGGCCCTCAATGCCAATCTGGGTGTCGTGCTAGAATGCCTCTGATCCTCTGTTGGAGTCTCCGTCGATGTAGTGTGCTCCTGTGTCTCGGTCGTGGTCGTCTCGATCTCCCGACCTCAGTCGCCCTGTCAATGAGGGTGCCTCTCGTATGAATGCGGGTACAACCCTGTGCTGGTGGTTGGTCTCTTGGCTCCCTCGATCCAAAGAAGTCTGTGATGTGTCTCTACGACAGTCGTACTCCATGTCTCCTCAACAGACTATCTCTATGTCGGTGTAGCTCAAGTAGATATAGGCAGAGAGAGAGAGAGAGAGAGAGAGAGAGAGAGAGAGAGAGAGAGAGAGAGATTTCATAGTGTACATGAGCAATGGAACCACATGCACGGTCTTATGGAAGTGAAGGAGATTACCAAAGGCTTAGAAAAACATGGTGATGGTGTGTCATATTCATTGAAAGACGGTCAACTTCAGGCTTAAACGCATTCATATGACACATGTTAAGAGGTTGTTGCCAGTGTAGTTCAAAGTTATATTGTGACACTAGTTCATATTTGCATCTTTTTTCAGAGACATTCTTGTGCTTTGGCATTGCGAAGGGTTTTGTTGCGCAAATTGTCTTAGGGTGTTTACATACTGAGGGCCAAATTTGGCGCCCAGGTGGAGGACATGGATGACATGAGCACAAAAATCACTAGCTGGCACAAAAGAGGCCACAAAAACTTTAGATATCCCAAAAGAATTAAAAATAACCAAAGCCCAAACTTCAAAGGGCCTTCACTACAGAGCGAGGTACTGTGAAGCTGGAGGATGTGGAGCCTGCAATAGACATGGCTGGTGAGATTTACATTACCACCAAGTGCTCTGCAAACACCAAAACATAACTAGATGATGGTAGACCTTTTGATCATCAGTCATTTCGCTTCTTCTTGATTACTTCTCTTGCTTGATTCCCTGCTACCACTTCCACTGCTTGATTCTGACTCGCTACTTGAACCGGATTCCATGCTACTTGAACCGGATTCCACGCTACTTGAACCGGAATCGCATCTACTTGAACTGGTTGAAGATTCCTTTTCTCTTAAAACAATGGGTGGGTATTTTCCTTCAAGCTCAGAAGTTCCTATGTTTACGTGTGCATCTGCAACAATTAAATTTATATATCAGAATGGACTCTCAGAAACTTTCACGAACTAGAGATGCTTCACTGTAACGAGATAAATATTAATTACCTGGTGTTGCTGGTGAGTGCTTTTGATGAAGCTTCAAAATTTCAGGAGAGTCATTCAGCTCCTCGGCAGCATGTGGGTATCGCCATTCAGGCTCATAGTCGCCCATGTCTATGAATGCATCTTTATCATACATCACCAACAGACCATCAGAAACTTCCATGAACAAGAAATGGTTCTGTGAAATGAGATAAATGTTAAATACCTGGTGCTGTTGAGTGCTTTTCATGATGGTTTGAGGTTGTATCGGCCAAAAGAGAGAGAGGGAGGGAGGGAGAGTTGGGCAGTTGGGAGGGAGGGGGAGAACTAGAGTCAATCACCACCTTGGCTTCTTCAGATATTTTCATGGAATTAGACAATTCTAGTATGTCTGTACTTTGTTTGCTGATGTGCGGTATAATCGGAACAGGGGTAGCATTAGCACTTTCATCGTTGGCTTCATCTTCCTCAGATGTTGTCATGGAATTGAACAATTCTACTCTCAACTCCGAGTTTTGATCGTCTTGCAGAGCCATTTGGTCTTGCTGTTGTCCCAAAAAGGTCTTTGGCTCTGAGTTTTCATCCCCAGTATCCAGTATAGTCAGAACAGGGGGCGCATCAGCACTTTCACTGTTTGCTTCATCTTCCTCAGATATTATCATGGAATTAGAAAATTCTAGTCTCAACGCCGAGTTTGGATAGTCTAGTGAAGGCATTTGATCTTGTTGTTGCCCCAAGGGGCTATTCGGCTCTGAGTTTTCATGGCTAATATGTTGTATCGTTGGAATGGGTGGAGGAGCATCAACGCGTTCATTGTTGGGTTCATCTTCCTCAAAGTGAGCAAGCTGTTCAAGCTTTGAACTTAAGCCCTTCCATGCAGTCTCAAAATGCCCTAATAGGGAGTGAGTGGCGTTGTTTGCCCAGTGTCCTGCCTGGTTATAGGTAGTGGCATTTATAAATGTCAGTCGAACATCTTCGGCAAATTGTACCGGGGAGATGTATTCTCCCTCACGAAGCTTGTTATCTATGGTACCCAAATCCAGACAATTCTTGATATCATAATCAGGGATGATGTCCTGGAGGAATGCCTTCAAGCTTTCCAATATCTTCTTGCAATCGTTCATCAGGTCCGTGCATAGCGTTGCTTCTGTTTCAGTTCTTGGGCACTTGACCGGGCACGTTGTTGGCACCATCATTGGTTCGAAAACTTTCCGTTTGCCTGCATAGGAAGTGAGCCCTTAGCTTTTTCTTCGAGCTGTTGAAAACAAGAGATCGTTTGTATGTCAGCAGATTACCTTTGTTTTGAAACATGGGTTTTGCATCGGAAGCCAGCCTTGGTTGTAAGAATGGGGACTTGGACGTGTTGGATTCGACAAGTCCTCTAAGGGCTTGAACTGTTTCTTGCAGTGACTGCAGGTGCTCTTTGTGAGCAAGTAATTGCTGTTCGTGAGCAAGCACCAACGTTTTCAACTCTGTTATTTTTGCATTCTGCATTTTAATTCTTTTGAACATAGGACGTCGGCTATATGTCAGAACGACTCGGGGGCGATTGTGTTCATCAGAGCTTGAAGTTGCCATTTCCATATCCTTGTGCTCATCGGAGTTTGAAGTTGCCATTTTTTGTGCTGTCTTTGGCAAAAATCAAAAGGGTTGAAGCTGGCTCTTTTAACACACACAAAACAAATTATGCAGAATAGAAAGATGGACCTGTCTCACAAAAAAGTAAGCAAAAGCATGCAAGCAATGAGCTTGTCAGAAGCAATCAAGGTGAAAGGATTTGAGTTGGAATCTGATTAAAAATCAGAAAACGCACCAGGAAGGAGCTAGCTCTCTCTCTCTCTCTCTCTCTCTCTCTCTCTCTCTCACACACACACACACACACACACACACACACATTCTTCGTTAGAAGCTCGTACCTTTTGGCGTTCTTGTTTGAGAATTGAGGATAAAGATCACCCTTTATACAGGTTTGCTTTGCAGTCGGTCATGAAAACGTAGTGTTGGGCTTTTACCAAGTTAGTTTTTGGGTGGTGTTTTTTTTTTTGGGGAGGGGGGGCCTCGTCTTGAATTGACACCCTCAACTTTTAGAGGGGATCTACGGTTGAAAATCGGCGTCGCTTGTCGGCGAAGATCACAACCGTTGATCCCAGACGTGAACTTGATGTAAACTAGATGTAAACTCGGATAAAAGTGAACTAGTTGTGAACTTTGCAAAGTCTGTGAACTATAGTATTGTGGTGTAAACTGGATGTGAACCAGAGGTAAACTCGATGTGAACTAAGATCGCGGCAAGCTAGATTTACGCAATATGATGCTACCGTTCTACATGTTTATCAAAACGCGTGTAATTTGTGAGGTCGAATCGTACCCAATTTATTTTTTCCTCTCGATGAATCGATGGTCCACGATCAACAATGATCTGGGACCGTAGATCCCCTCTAAAAATTGAGGGTGTCAAATAGAGACGTGGGAAGGGGGGGGGAGGGTTGAGAGAGACAACATACCACACCCAAGAGTAGTAGTGCTTTAGCATTTGAGCATCCATTTCATTCCTCCACATTGAAAGACTATGAATAGGGTCACTTAATGTGTTGCTTGCTCTAGCTTGAAGGACCTAATTGCTTAGTGAAGCCGCCTGCCTATACACACGATGACACACCTCATATCATTATAAATTTCCCTTCCTTGCCTTCGTACTCCACCCCCTTGGATTAAGTTTTACATTGACCAAGGAGAGCCAAGATACCTTGATTTTTTGTATACCGGAGGGGATCAAATCGTGAAGACCTTATTGCACATCCACATCTCTTCGTTTGAATCACAGTTCCCATTGTTTGTGTGCGCACATGGGGCAAATCATCTTCCTCATAGCACTTTTTGTTTAATATTTTGGTACGTTGTAGGGGATCAACTCTTGAAAACCTCAATGGACATCCACCCGTCTTCGTTTGAATCTCGATACCCATTGTTTGCGAGTGCGTATGAGACATCATCTTCCTTGTAGCACAACGAGGGCCCTTTGCTTACCTTTATTCATCTTGCCCTATCACCTATCATAGCTAAGAGAGAGAAACCATGTGGAAACAACCAAAAGGTTTGAATTAGGGGTAAAAAATCCACTACCATATAAGGACATTGATTTTTGATGCTTTCAATGCTTTTGTAAACCTCTGTGGTCATTTTCACAAGAGACATGTCGGAAAAAGAAAACTTGTGTGTGTGTGTGTGTGTGTGAGAGAGAGAGAGAGAGAGAGAGAGAGAGAGAGAGAGAGATGAAATGAGATCTTCAAAAGGCCGAAATGACCTATGAGACCAAAAGGTTACATGTGGTGAATCTAATACTAGGTCTGGGTACAAAAAGTACAAAGAACTGAAAAGAAAATACTGGGTAGGGGTGGGGTGAAAGCTGATACAAAGGGAAGACAAAGGGTGAGCTGATACAATGGAGCTCTCTGACAGTCAAGGCATCAGTATCCAGGACGGCTCCTATGTCGCGCTAGTATGGTATGGATCCTCTATCGCAATCTGCGGAGAGAGAGAGAGAGAGAGAGAGAGAGAGAGAGAGAGAGAGAGAGAGAGAGGATTTATCATGAAGTTAAAGGCTTGCTAATGTCACAAATAACATTTGAGTTTAGAGGATTGTACTCTTCAATTTATTGTAAGTCACGAGACTAAAATTTGAATGGTTGGTCTAATAATGCTTACTAAATAAGATATATTATAGCTTCATATGATCTTGAGATGATATGGTGTCAACCGCAAGCCATTAAGTCGAGCCGAATGCAAAGTACCATCAAGATTCTTCAATTAGTAACTTCTATTTGAGAAAGCCTCATGTATGCTGAAATGACTTCCACTTTATTCTAAAACTTGGAATGGGATAATGTGTGAAGAGCATTGTTTACTGTACTGCATCATAAGCATGCCTTTCTTTATATTTTTACTTTGGAGGTTCTTGTTGAATACTTTGATCGCTTGCTTACTTTGCTCTCATACCATAAAGTGGCTAAATTTAAGTTTAAAAGAAGAGAATGAAGGCTGATTCATCTTGGGTTGAATTATGCGTGAGAATAAAATCAAGAGAAACAAGCATCTACTAACATAATATGGCGGAATGGGGAGCGCTTTACACATGTTGCAATCTGCGACCTGAAGGTTAAAGTCCAAAACTAAAAAAAGCCCCTTTGCACGCAATAAAGAGGGAGAAAGAGAGGCGGCCGGCCGTACTAGAAGCATTTATAGGCAACACACACTCCTCTCATGTTGCTCCAAACCCCAAGTAGTGCATGTGTGATCCCTCACTCTCTCCTCTACTTCACCTCTTACAATCATGGTTAGTCCCCTACCTCAATGATCTCATAGATAGTGTGTACTCTCAATGCCTTGTGGTACCTCACATAGTCCCTCAAGTATGTGCCCAAGACTAGCCAAATGTCTTTCCTAGCTTAATTGATTTACGTTGCCCGCATCTTTCTAACTTGACTATATTAGATTCGACTCGATAATTTGTAAATGCAACGGCCTAGGTAAAGGGCGAGATTGAAAACAAAACAATTGACGAACTAGATGCAATGGAATTCTTCTTGTAGCATTTTCTTTTGAGGCTCTGTAAACTCATAATGCTCTATCGAAATACTCGGTTCAATCATTTTAATACATTTCACAAGCTCAAACAACATTTTTTGCAACCTTCTAGCTTTCAACAAGTATAGTACATTGAGTGCATTGAGTGTGCAAAGATGTAGCAAACTCGTGCTTTCTTTTCAATGCTTGGTCTTGGAACCATCCACCTTTCCATTTCTTTGACATGATTATTTTTTGCTCCCATCACCATGTATGTAAGCATATTAATTCGAGCATATGTCGTCCTTTGGAAGGTCCAAAATCTATTGTTTCACTTTTTGGTTATAATCTACTAAATATCTCATAACTTGAGAAAGGAAACCACAAGTCTTAAGTACAACAAAAGGGTGATAAACTAAGGAGGACTCCAACCTTTTTGTAGTAGAAATTAAGCCGGAGTAGCATAAACAAGAGTCCAAACAAGAAGTTCCACTTTATGTCATGACTTCTCCATGGTTTTAAGGCGATGTTTTTTTCTTCCTCATCATCCTGTTGAAAGGTCTTGCTTTTATATAAATGCATCCCACACACGTCCATGTCAAACTCCAAAAGAATGTGAACAAAACTTTCTTCTTTGCTACATGTAGAGGAAGCACGTGAACATTCATCATATATGTCTTGCATGGCTTGACTCTACCTCTTCCTCTCCAATATCCAATACTTTGCATGTCTGCACATGGTAACCAAATCTTCAATCTCTTGGATGATTCACAAGCAAATCATTCCTCATCTTATGGTTACCAGCTATGGTCTCTCCAAATGATTGGAGAAGCACCAAACCTTGATGGCATTAGATGTATACCCATAATAGCTTTCTGTCGCAAAAAAATCGTCTTCAAAAGATATATGTAATGGAAATGGCCTATGAACTTTGAGAGTAGCGGAATTAGGATATTAGATGAAGTACTTTTGTGAGATTACTTTGTGAGCATAGTGGGTGAACTTAATTGATGGTAGCAACATAAACATGGTACTTAGTAACTTGGCATGAAAAATACTTTTGCAAGAGAGAGTTTAGAGAACATGACAATAGTTGAGGACCAAATTCATACGGAGCCGGTCCCCCCTCTAATAGGCATTTGTATTATAGTTTCTTCCATCAAGAGAGACTTGGTACAATACAATCTTTGTGTTTCTTGTGACCTAAGTGATGCAATGAAGATGGAAAGCTTCATGCATCACAAACATAACATAAAATTTGTAGAAAGCATTAACTATTCCAAGCCTCAGTCCCAAAGCCTCAAACACCTTCGAAGGTGGAGAGAGGTAGTGGGGAATGAGGATAGGGAAGAGGAAGAAGAAACATTCCATAAGAGAAAGAAATAGTTCCTCACTTATCATCACTCTTCTTGCTAGCATACATAATAGCATAGTAATGAAGATGGCAAGCTTAAGCATTGAAGCATGGCTCTTGGTTGGATTTGCATTCCATAGCCAATAGTGTTGGTGTAGGCTCTTACTTCTCACAGGCTTGGAGAAGGAGGTGAAGTTCCTCTACTTTCACCAACTGAGAATGAATCCACAAAATGAGTGTGTGTGTGTGGTGTATATCTCCCCAACACCCCCCTTGGTTGCTTGGGGTGAGTTGTAGCTTTTACACATGTTTCAAGCTCATTGGACCCCTCTCCCCTCTAGCCAATCACATGCAGTATGCATTCAAGTACATGGGTAGTCTTTGGACAAGTGTTATCCTTACCCCTTAGAGAGAGAGAGATCTTGGAAATATCTAGATATTTGTTGGGTGTGGAACTAGAAGCTCATTGGACCCCTCTTTAGCCCAACCAATAGCATTCAAGCACACCATGTGGTTAAGCATAGGGAGAGTCTGACATGTGTCCCATGTGCCCTTTGGGTGAGTGGAAGGTTAAGTCAAAGATTTCCCCAACTTTGGGACTTTCATGCATAGGAAGCTTCTCAAGCACCTTCCTCATTAAGTTTGTAGGGTCTCTTTTTGACTCAAGCACCTTATTCCCCATGCATAGGAAGCTTATCAAGCAACTTCCTCATTAAGTTTGTAGGGTCTCGTTTTGACTTAAGCAACTTACCCCCCATGCATAAGAAGCTTCTCAAACAACTTCCTTATTAAGTTTGTAGGGTCTCTTTTTGACTTACCCCCCCCCCCCCCCATGCATAGGAAGCTTCTCAAGCAACTTCCTCATTAAATTTGTAGGGTCTCTTTTTGACTCAAGCACCTTACCCCCATACATAGGAAGCTTCTCAAGCACCTTCCTCATTAAGTATGACAAGTACCTCAAGTACCTTAGTCATCAAGCATGACAAGCACCTTAGGTGTAGTTCCCACCTGAAGCTCAACCTTAGCTTACCTAAGGTCAAAGGCAAGTTTAGGTCGGGTTCCCACCTCAAGCTCAGCCCTAGCTTGCCTAAGATCAAAGGCAAGTTTAGGTCGGGTTCCCACTTCAATCTCAACCCTAGATTGACTAAGGTCACATGAATTTTAACACTAACCATTGGAGGTCTTTAATGAAGCTAACCCTAAGGTCTTTTAAGCTCCATTAGATGCACATTGCTCATTGATAGATTACCTCCTTTTGGACCCTTATTCAGATGTAACCATCTCTCATCTTGGTTCCCTACTGAGGTAAGTTTAGAAGTACTTATTGCACATTGATCTTTGAAAGACTATCTCCTTTTGGACCCCTATTGAAATGCAACCATCTTTCCTTTTGGTCCCATGTTGAGATATGTCTAGAAGCACATGTCTCTATTCTAACTCTTGTTCCCGTGTATTCTCCCACATTAAATGATCAGTTTAATATGAGAAAATCATTTGGTAAAGTTAGATATGATATTTTATGACAATAAACCACACCCAAACATTCGTATGCACGCTATTTTTTTAGCATCACACTAAAAATTGATTTACCGGTGAAATAGAAATCAACTTGATGCATTATTTCTTCAATCATGATGTATATTTGGGCTTCATAATCTTTATATGCTTTGATTTCTTTTCTTCCATGAATCCATGTGCCTAAAACAAACAAGCAAATTTCACTCTTCGAGTTGAATTTCATGAGAGTAGGACATCTTCACCTTCACTCTTCACACACTTTCTAGCTTATACCAACTCCTTTGAATCCCAAGGCTCAATTGAAAGACCTAAGTCTAGGTTATGGTAGCTCTTTTCTTCAAATATTTCAAGAGAGTATGTGCCGGTTGCCTTCACCTAGCTAAAAATCTTACATTTCAATCTTTGTCTTTCGTGTCATTGTTTTTGCTTACTTTCTTCACTCAACCAATTCCATTGGTGCTTTACCTTTATCTACCCTCATTCTCTCCTTTGCTCTTAAGTGTCCTTTGCCTTCAATCTTTGAGCCCTAGTCCTCTTGTTAGCCAGGATGTCTTCTTTATCTTCTTCGCCTTCTTCAATGATTTTCAAGACTCTTGAAACCATGTCCTTGTTGGGCTTGAGCTTTTGACATGCATCTTCATTGCCATTCTCTCCATTAGGACCTTGCCTTGAGTTAATTGGATAACTTACTCCTTGCTCTCATGATCATCAATGAGATATATCGGCCTTCTCCATGCAATTGTCACACTAGCATGCTTCATTTGATTCATATGCTCTCTCTCTTCTTGTGGTCTTGTGGTTGAATGATTTGTCTAGCAAGATTCAAATTACCTATTTGCTCATCTGGCTTTTGAGTTTTCTTGATGAATATCATCTTATCCTCTACCTCGTTCAACTCCTCTCGAAATATCTACACGGTGTTTTCTTTCTATATGCATAATAAATGGAAGAGGTTTCACTTCATGAACATGCGTAACATGCTTTTTCGAAGTATATGCACACACCTTTCTTTCTCTTCTTGCAAGCTCTTGCTTTCGCACCTTCTTGTTCTGTTGCTTACTTGCAAACTTCTTTGCATCTATACAAGAATCCAAATTCTTGCCCTCCACCTTTGCTTCAATGCTATCATGTGATAAAGAAATGAATATATCCTTCTTTAAGAAGTTTAGAAGAGTTTGATTCTTGCCCAATCATTTGTCCATATGCTTTTGTCATCTGTAGCCTTCTAATTAGAGGGTATTTAAAGTAAGGAGATAGAATATATGGTAGGAAAAGGGAAAAAATCGGATGAATGGACTAAGGCGATCGAGCCGTCATGTGTAAAGGTTCGTGAATAGATCGGTACTTGGTATGACTGATCAGACTCTGATGTAACTTTCTGTCACTCAAAGATCGGCATGAGGTTGAGGTGAATTTGTATATTTCTTGATGGAACTCTAATACAATCACTCACAATTGTGAGTTTTGCAAAAAAAAAAAGAAGGAAGGTCACCAAAAAAAAAAGTATGTAAGCAATGCCTCAAGGGAGGGTTACTACTTACCCCAAGGAAAATGTTCTCTATCTGCATCATGGAAAGTCATACTATATCCATGTCCACATCATGTAAGGTTATGTGCTTTGTGCTCGATGCAGACCGACTTGGCAACTTTTCTTGTTTAAGAGTTACCTTTCATTAAACTACAATTTAAAATATGCACCTTGTGCTCCTCAATCTATGATGCCATCACACAACCCACTTCATTGTGGCCATAAATGGGCACCTTTGCCCCTATTTTACATATTGGGTCAATTTACACATCTATTAATTAATTCCCTGGGAAGATTCGCTGCTCCTTAACTTTTATCAATTGGAGCCGATGCACATGCTCCTTGCTCCACCCGCTCGCCATACCCTGTTGTCCACTCATCCTCCTCCATGCCTTCTATCTCCGCTTTCATCATTGCAAGCAGTCGGCAATGCACTTTCTCCACCTTCATCATTCCACTGTCTTGTCGTTATCGACTCTGCTTAGCAAACTCAGCTCGCAGATCGCACAGGCTTGGACCCTGCAGAGGCGAACCTTCTTTAGTCTCCCAGCTGCCCTACGACCTACGGCACCCATGCCCTGCCTCCCCTTCCCAACCTCGTTCACCTTCGCGACGATGTTGCTCCCTGCTCTTCTTGTGTCCACGCAATGCATCGACATCACCGTACACACAGACACACACACACACACACACACACACACAGAGAGAGAGAGAGAGAGAGAGAGAGAGAGAGAGAGAGAGAGAGAGAGAGAGAGAGAGAGAGAGAGAGAGAGAGAGAGAGAGACCATGTCCCCGTCGCACTTGCTGGCATTGCTAACCTGTGAAGGAGTACGCACGGAAGTGCGATGCGAGAGAGAATGCGAGAAGAAGAGAACGACGATATGGTGAAATCGCTCTACTGTAATGTGTAGAGCATAGTGAGTTCTTATTAGGTTTCTTACAAAAGAATATGTGTACATACCTGGCGGCCCACCCACTTACCTGGGCGACCACATTGGGCTTTATACCCCAACAACCTCCCACTTAAAGTCCAATGTGGTACTTTAAGTGTGAGAGAATCTACTATACAAGCTAATATACAAGAGATGTAGAGAAGTGATTTACTATCCTACACCTAACTGCTTGCGAAAATGCGCAAAGCTCTCTGAGGGAAGTCCTTTTGTAAGTAGATCAGCAGGATTTTCTGTGGTGTGAACTTTGACAAGCTAAAGTTGCTTATCCTCAAGAATTTCCCTGATGAAATGATACTTCACATCCACATGCTTTGTCTTTGAGTGATAAACTGGATTGCGAGCCAATTGTATAGCACTTTGACTATCACAATATAACACGGTCATCTCTTCTTTGATTCCCAAATCTGTTACTAGTCGATTAAGCCAAATTGATTCTTTGCATGCCTCTGATGTTGCAACATATTCAGCCTCTGTAGTAGACTGAGTAACACAATCTTGTAATCTAGAACGCCATGATACTGATCCACCAGCCAATGTAAAGACATACCCTGACGTAGACCTTCGGTTGTCTAAGTCACCTGCATAATATGAGTCTGTAAAACCCTTTACACTTAGCTCTTGACTCCCATAGCATATACGCATACTCTTTGTAGCTTTCAGGTATCTCAATATTCCTTTCACTGCCTCCCAATGTTTCTTGCCTGGGTTTGACATGTATCGACTTACTACTCCCACTGCAAATGCAATGTCTGGGCGAGTAGCAATCATTGCATACATCAAACTACCCACTGCAGACGCATATGGAATCTTATCCATTTCAGCCTGTTCGTCCTCAGCCACAGGACAATCTTGTTTGCTAAGTTTCACATATGGTGGCAATGGAACACTCAATGCCTTTCCCTTCTCCATATTGAAACGTTGCAAAACCTTGTCAATATACTCTGTTTGAGATAACCAAATCAACTTCTTTGATCTGTCTCTCTCAATGCGCATACCAAGTATATGACTTGCCTCACCCATGTCTTTCATGTCAAACGATTTTGCCATCTTTGACTTCAAAGCTGAAATTTCTTCCAAGTGCTGAAATTTCTTCCAGCAATTAACATGTCATCCACATACAAAATAAGGATCAGCCAAGTGCCATCCTTAGCCTTCTTTGTATATAGACAGTGATCGAACTCACTACGTTTGTAGCCTTGAGAAAGCATAAACTTGTGGAACTTATGGTACCATGCCCTCGGTGATTGTTTTAAGCCATAAAGACTCTTTAACAACTGGCATACCAAATCTTCCTTGCCTTTCTCAACAAACCCTTCTAGCTGCTGCATGTAAATTTCCACATCTAAATCACCATGCAAGAACGCTGTCTTGACATCCATTTGGTGCAACACCAAATCTAATATGGCAACCAATGCAAGAAAGCATCTCAATGTAGTCATCTTGACCACCGGAGAGAAGACTTCATCAAAGTCAATGCCTTGTTCTTGCTTAAAGCCCTTGGCAACAAGCCTTGCTTTGTACTTTGGTTGACTATCATGAGCGGTGATCTTATACCTGTAAACCCATTTACAAGGTAGAGCCTTTTTGCCCTGTGGTAGTTTAACTAGCTTCCATGTCTGGTTTTTATGGAGAGCTGTCATCTCTGACTGCATGGCCAATTGCCAATTCCCGGAATCCTTCATTTGCACTGCTTCCTTGTAACATGAAGGCTCATTGCAATCAGTCAGCATGACATAGTTTATAGATGGAACAAACCCATCAGGAGGTCGCGTGATACGCCCAGATCTACGCAAAATAGGTGGCTCAGGCTCAGCCACAACCTGTGGTTCCAATCTATCCCGTCCTTGCTCCTCTTGAGCCCTGACATTTTGTCTTGCACGTGCAGGTCCATCTTCTTGGAAGACAACTCTTCTAATCTCCTCAACCCTCTCTGGTTTAGAATGATATTTGGATTCATTAAAGTGAACATCATTGCTGCGGATAACCTTTCTGGATTCCGGATCCCAAAGTCTGTACCCCATCTCACCAGAATTACCATAGCCTAGAAAGATGCACTTTCTACTCTTTGGCTCAAGTTTGTTCCTAAATTCCTTTGGAACGTGAGTATATGCCTCACAACCAAAGACTCTGAGATGCTTGTATGAGGGCATCTTGCCTGACCATACCATCTCTGGCACTGAATCCTTCTGCAAAACCTTGCTAGGAGATCTATTTATAAGATGAACAGCTGTTGATACAGCTTCAGCCCAAAACCCATTTGGAAGCTGTGCATTAGACAACGTACTTCTGACCTTCTCTTGTATGGTCCTATTCATCCTCTCAGCAACACCATTTTGAGGAGGATTGTAAGGAGCAGTAAGTTCACGTTTTATACCTTTTGACTCACAAAAGTCCTGAAAGGCCTTTGAAACATACTCTCCACCATTGTCAGTGTGTAAGCATTTAAGCTTCTTGCCACTCTGATTCTCCACAAGTGTCACAAATGTTTTGAAAACAGTAAACGCTTCATCCTTGTGCTTGAGAAAGTAAACCCATACTTTCCTCGAGTAATCATCTATAAATGTCATAAAGTAAGAAGCTCCCCCTAGAGATAGGTTAGGCATAGGTCCACACAAATCACTATAAACAAGTGCCAACTGTGTATCTCTTCTACTGCTTCTATGCTTATGTGGCTGCTGTGTTTGCTTACCATACAGACAATGTTCACAAAATTCAAAATCATGAAGTGAAAATCCAGGCAACTAACCAGAACGAGACAAGATTTCCATTCCCTTCTTGGACATATGTCCTAACCGGCTATGCCACAAAGAAACGTTCGGCTGCTCGGTTACATTGATTACATTTTTAGAGACATTTGATACATAAATCATGTAAAGTCCTCCAGACTTTACTCCATGTGCTTCTGTCATAGAACCCTTGGATATCTTCCACATGTTCTGTCCAAAAGTGGTGACGTAGCCAGCATCATCAAGTAAACCTGTGCTGATCAAGCTCTTTGTAATTGCGGGAACATGTCTCACATTTTTCAGCGTGAAAGAAGAGCCATTCTGAAACTTCAATTGAACATCTCCAATACCTAAGATCTCACATGTCTGCCCATTGCCTAGCCGAACATGATCTTTAGTGGTCACATAAGAGTTAAACCACTCCTTGTTTGGAGACACATGAAGTGATGCCCCTGAGTCTATAATCCAGTCACTCAATGCATGTCCATCAGATGCTGTAAGAAGAGTTGAGTCCATTGTATTCTTCAAGAAGTAGATGTCTCTTGACACTAGACTGTCATCCTCTGCAACAGTGTTTGTCACATTTATTTCTTGAATCTTCATTGAGGACTTGTTCTTCTCACCATGGTCTTCAGCTTTTTCTTTGTCTTTTTCTGCTTTCCATTCTCTGCAGTTTCTTTTCATGTGACCCTTCTTGCCACAATGGTAGCATTCTATGCCACTCTTGCCTTTAGCACTGCGGGACTTGCTACGAGATTGATTCCTCTTTCCACCTTTGTACTTTTCTTTGGTCCTTCCCCTGACAACTAAGGCTGTTCCTTTGCCTTTGTCCATTGTCTTTACATTGGTTTCTTCAGTAAGCAGACTGCCTTATACACCTGCTCACCCGAAACCATCTGGAGGTGCAATTACTCAAAGCTGTGCGAAAAGTGTCCCAACTTTCCGGCAATGTGATCAACAGGAACATAGCTCTAACAGGTTCATCAAACTTGACACCTTGAGGTGACAACTGACTTTAGATGGTGTTGAATTCATTCAGATGATTGGACATAGGTGTCCTTTCTTTCATCTTCAAGTCAACAAGCTTCTTAAGCCAGTATACCTGTGAAGCTACACTCTGCTTCTCATAAAGATCACTCAGCTTTGTCCATGCTTCATAAGCCGATATCTCGTCTGCTACATTGAAGTAAACGCTTTCTGCCAAAGTCAGCATAATGGTAGAAAGTGCCAATTCATCCATTTCGCTCCATTCATCTTCGTCCATATCTTGTGGTTTTATCCCCTTGAGCTTGATAGGTTTTATCTGCTTCTTTTGTACCAACACGTACCAAATCTGCTTCTTCCACAATGGGAAATTGGTTCCATCCAGCTTCTTGATATTGTAAAGAGTAGTGTCGTGTGATCCAACCATAGCTACGCTTCACAGTAGTTTACTTTCCTGGGAAAAATTCGGCAGAGTTTCCCCTGTAAACTCACCTCTGAACCAATATCAACCTATCAAATGAACCAAGAAAGCTTCAGATTCTGTAGAAATTTCGGCAGAGTCTCCTTTGTAAAATGGCTCTGGTGTACTAAAGAAACAGACCAAAAACAGCTCAAAAACCACTGTCTCTCTAACACTGTAAGCTGTTGGTAAACCGATCCTGCACCTGTATTGTGTCTCACTGTCCTGTCATTGTCTTGTAAGCATGGACTACGACAATGCCTCAATGGCAGTAAAGCAAAGATGCAATCCCAACTTTCTAACTCACAGTCAATACATCCTAGCTGCCTATCTAAGGGTGCTCGAGGGATCGCTCCAAGACCTGTATCACCGAAAGGATCTCAACATTCGAGAATCCCCCAGCTCAATAAAACCTCACTCGACCCTCAACAAAGGCTGCAGTAAATCTGACAGTACATAGACTTCCCACAAAGTCATAGATCCACAAATTTCCCATTGTATGCTGTAACCGCTGCGGCGGTTGTTTGCTGCGTGACTCACAGCCAGCAAACCCTCAACAGACATACATCATCTCTGACAATACATACGATGTGGAAGTACCTGCAATGCCAGGATGAAATCTGGAATATCAAGCAACAAACACAAGCTACCTGATGAACTAGTGGATGTCGCCTACAGTCTGTGTGTAGGTGCGTCCGTGTCGTATTTGACACGCCTCCAAGAAGTGTGAGCCGTCCTTCGTTGTGTAGACAGCCACAAATGAGCACTTTGGAAGTGCAGATATCCTCAGCACCTACAGTTGTAGGCCGAAACCCCAAATTTGCAGAGTCGGATCTGCACCCGCCGAAACCACGTAGTCGAAAATGGCCTGCGCAAAATTTTGTCAAAGCCGAACGGTGGCCGAGATGACCTCAAAATGAAATTCTGAAAACACCGAGGCCTTCGGCCAATCCCACAAGATTTGGGGCCGTGTCTTTGCCTGTCGAATTTCACTCCAATCTGAGCAAGTGACTCTGGCTACCTGCAAATGCTGCCCCGAGCCTCGATCTGAGCTCTGATACAAGTAGAAGGAGAACGAGCGAAAGTGCGACGCGAGAGAGTGTGCGAGAAGAAGAGCACGACGATATGGTGAACTCGCTCTACTGTAATGTGTAGAGCATAGTAAGTTCTTATTAGGTTTTTTACAAAAGAATATGTGTACATACCTGGCGGTCTGCCCACTTACCTGGGTGACCACATTGGGCTTTATACCCCAACACCCTGCACGCGCGACGTCCATACACACTTTTTCCAACCTCGCCCCTGTGCACCGCCCTTTGCCCATGCACGTCTTGTGCGCGATGAAAAATCCAAAGTGCCCTGCTCCCCCAATATTTTCTCGATGCCTGGTTGTCAGAGGAAATATCTCCAAAAATAAACTTTTTTATAACTTTCCATAACAGCTGATTGTATTCTAATTGCCTACCTCCCTTTTTTGCTAGATATTCTCTGACAAATTGCATGCTAACCACTAAAGAACGGATCTCAATTGTCAAAAACCTTGACTAATGGGTCACGTGGACGTTTGCTTCCTTTTCTATTCAAACTATTCAAACTAAAACACGTACCTTTACTTTTACATCTCTTCAAACAAAGATATCTCCCTAGATTCCTACATAAAGAAATGGAAAAAAGATTAGGGCCACATAGCTATTCGGTCTGCACTCTAATTATACGAAATCTTGCTAGATCCTCCTCTCGCCCTCGCATCCACAAAAAAAAAACCCCTCTCTCTCCTCTCTCTTCCCTCTGCGCCCTCCTGTGCTTTGCCATGGCTGGTCGAGCCCTGCTGCTTGCACAGCCAGGGACAGTAGGTCCTCCAGCTCCTCACTTGTCACCTCCTTTGATTCCTCTCCTACCAGACGACAACAACAGCCACCTTCGCGCGCCTTCCGTTCTGCCTGCGTCCTTGCATTCTCACCCCCGACCCCTGTACCTCCTCCTCTACACGTCCTGCCCCCCAAGGCCCTGCCGGTTCTGCTGCACGCAATGCTGGTCCCAACGCCTACGTAGTTTGAAGGTTGCTTCCCTCAGACTCATTTGGCGAGATGCCTCCCCCCAAACAAAAAGACGTAAAACAGTGCCTCTCTCTCCTCTCTCTTCGATCTCTCTCCTCTCTCTTTCCCTTCGTCCTTGGCCATCGCTTGCTGCTCTGCGCCCCCGCATTCACCAAGCTTGTCGACACCTGCCTGCAGAGCCATGCACAGCAGCTCCATCCCTCGCCCCCCTTCGTGGCTCCACTGTGCTGCCCTCCATGCCACCGGCCTTGCTCTCTCGCGATTTTCGCCCTATCTCGACAATGAACACACAACATCCTGCAACCTTGCACGCGTTGCACCTGCAACACGCACCACCTCTCGCAACGAGCTCTCTCTCTCACTCACTATCTCTCTCTCCCCCCCACTTCTTGGCCTGTAGTCCAAAGAGAAACGACGCCAGACAAATAAGGCATGCTACGTTTCTTCACTCTCTGTCTCTCTCTCTCACACACACACACACGGCATTGGCATCAAAAAATCTACTTCTCTCTCTCTCTCTCTCTCTCTCTCTCTCTCTCTCTCTCTCTCTCTCTCCCCTCCAGTTGTCCCGCAACCTTTTCACATCGACCTTTCTCTTTCGTTTTCATCCTTCACCCAAGAGGGCATCTCACGAGATACCCTCTAATTAGACCTGCTTCAAAATCGGGGCGCTCTACTGGGCTCAATTTGGTTGCCATGCTAACAAATTAGACAAGCTAGTTCTTTGGCATTTGCTTCAACTTCCACCAAATCATTTTACCAGTGAATGCAAACTTGAAGATTATTTTTTCTTGAATAGTGAAGGTCTGCCCAACTATTCATGGAATGCCAGATGATCAGAGGCCTGACTAGAAAATTCTGAGGCCTAACTAGAAAATTCTGGCAAGTGGGTCTAAAGGACATGGCATATCAGATTCTTCAAAACTGATCTGTTCTTTGGTGGCTGGAAGATGGGAAGTCCTCATTTGCTTATTTGCACTAAAATCGTCAGGTACTTCTTCTTTCATCATATATTGCGGGTGAGGAACCGCCATGTGGAGATCTTGATGTGGCAAGCTTCTTAGAGATTATATAAGAAAGCAGAGTGATGATCTATACACTCGGAAGCAAGCAAGACTCGGGAGGTTGGTCTAGGGATACCCACGCCCTGTTGTCAATGTGCAATAAGTAAAAGCCTTGAACTATAGTTCACCTACATTGTAGAGCCGGTTATGATGAGCTTCGGTGAGAGGCTGTACACATCCAATTTGTATTGTTCAGCACCTCAAGGCTCTGCCTGAGCTTGAGATTGGGCTGTAATTTTGATTGTGGGATTAATACAATTCACTCACAGATTGTGAGTTTTGCCAAAAAACAAAAGATCCATCAATGCTAGATTGATTTCTTTAGCAACTATAAAAATACATGTTCTCATCCTCCTTATATGCTAGGTTATTTGGTCTTAGCACCACTTAGTCAAATCCTTATCTCACTTTTCAATTTTAAATTCATTACTTAGCTCTTACTTTTGCTTTTCTAGTGCCCAATCAAAGTTTTCAATTCAGATACATTATAGATAAATGGCCGCCACAAGCATTTCTAGTCTAGGCTGGCATCTCAAAACACAGGCCACGATAAAGGCTACTTTACAGTGTTTCTAGTGCATTTCTCTTTGTTCTCCTTGAGTCTACGATGCTTCTCTCTCTCTCTCTCTCTCTCTCTCTCTCTCTCACACACACACACACACACACACACACACACACACATGACATTCATTCATGAGAACATGGTGTTGATTGCCTGCATGCCTCTTGATAAAATGCCGTGGCTTCTTCAGAAAGGACCCAGGATCATTAAAAAGTTTGCAGCAATTGAGAGAGAGAGAGAGAGAGAGGTACCTGTTGCCATGGCGCATATATACCTGCAGCGTCGAACAGAAAAGCACTTCCTCCTCGCAGGGACGAGCGGCTGCCACGCATACGTCGTCTTCCCCGTCCTTTCTCCTGAGAACCAAGCGAAAGCGAAGAAAGCAGGGAGCCGTCGACATGGCTGCCATGCAATTGATCAGGCGTCAACTCTCTCTCTCCCAGACCTTTTCCCCAGAGCTTTTTTTAATTTAACCCGATTATGTACAAATTTTAAAAGGAAAGCTCCCTGCATTGTGCTCACGATTTGAAAAAAATGCTGATATGTTGCACACATTTTGAAAAAAGTTATTAACGTGATTCACCGAAGTTGCGCATTTTGTGATTGAATAGCAGAATGGGCTTGGGCAGGTGGGAGGAGAGTTCAGAGACGCAACAAGTAACGAGGGCACATGCGTGAAAATGAACGGGGGCATGTCCGCAACAGAGGAGCAAAGACATGGTTCTTTTTTTAATACTGAGATGGTGATAATAGCCCCACAGCCTGATTTGATGGTTAACGCATGAGTCTCCATTTCTTATCCGGCCACCTTCCACACTATCTCACACGGGTAGCTTCAAATGGGATCTACGGTTGAGGCGATTCAGACTGTAAAATGCACATTTGTAAATTCGGGACATTTGATAAATTCGGGGAGAAAAGTAAATTCGGGACCCTCCGTCTTGAACCCTCGAGCTCCCCACTACGAGTCATGTGCACTAACCACTACGCCCGCATGCATTCGTTGAAATATAGGGGATTCGAGTATCTCATATTGTAAATGTGGTCCGATTAGTAAATTCGGGGTAAATTTGTAAATTCGGGGTGATTGTCAAATATGACGGTCCACGATTGGCACGCCCCGCGTTTTCCTCCTCCACCATTGATCCCATTTGACCATGCCCGTGCGATATAGTGATGAGGCCCGGCCACCAGAGTTTCAGCCCGGTTACATCATGGCGACTTCTACTTGATTTGAGGTGATCGATTTGGAAAATGTGCAAAGAGAAAAAGTTGGAAACTGGAGGAATTCTTCGTAATGATTGAATAAAAGTTGGAAGTTGCTAATATGCTAGTAAATGGCGAACTCAAGGAGATGCTTCTCTCTCTCTCTCTCTATTCACAATGAGCTGTTGCAGATGACTAAGGTAGGGATCGTGTCTCGAGGCCTATTGGCGACGTTTCATGAGGGGAGGAGGGAGGAGGGCAGGCTACGTGCAAGGGCACCACCGAGGTGTAGAGGAAGGGGAGCGGGGGAATCACAGGGAGTTCCAAAATATTCCCTCGAATCTTGCTATTAGTTAATGATTCCATCACTACGAGTATGTTGCACACATTTTGAAAAAGGGTTATCAAGGTGAATCACAGAAGATGTGCATTCTACAATTGAATAGCAAAGTTGGTGTGGCCCACACAGGTGGCAAGTGCAAGGAGCACTGTGTATGAGGCCAAGAACGTTGAGAGCATACACCTTCAAAAGGGAAACTCAAAGACGACTCTCAAAACAGTATACATAAAGATTGAGAGAGAGCAAGAAGAGAGGGAGAGAGAGACTCGTAATAACTGCTTTTCATCTTTTTGCTCGTATCAAACATTACAATTTATACCTTTTACCTACCTCCTAACTGAATCCGACTAAGTCTAACAGAATCTGACTAAACATCCGATTTCAGAGAAATATTATAGAAATATCCGACTTTCAAAGAAATATCGGACTTAGCAACTTCCGAGTGAGCAATAACCAGTCAACACATGGCACGTCCCGGTGGTGGATTTCGTAGAAATCCGACATGGATTCACATATCCCTTGATCATAGTCAAATGCCTTATCACATGGCATAGGATTACAAAGATTTGAGAATGAAACATGTTGAGAAAAACATAATGATTTCATTTGGCATTGGTTCACCAAATGATTCCTCCAAACGCTTGTCCAAGATTGTGCTTCTTACAGGCTTCGTGTCTCTAGATAGTAGATCCGATCTTCGCTTTGCCGGTATGCCCTCTTTGGATCACTTTGTCCTTGATCATCATGAAACCGCTTCAGAAATACACCATCTAATGTCCATGCTTTTTGTTTGCATGTTGATGTAATTTTCCTTCTTGATGTCAATTGTAGTGTGCTTGAAATACCAATTCAGATTTTGGTTTTCCCAGCAAACGAGATCAGAGACTGCAGCAAGGTTGATGGTGTGCGCTTGCACCAAGTCTTCCAAATTCTTGTTCTTCATGAAAATCTGCAGGTACAAATTTGGGCTTCTTGGCTGAAAGCTTGCTCTTCAGATTAGGCTAAGTGATGCAGAGAAAACTATGGAGAACGATGTCGTGCAACTCCGCTGCCATGCTAAGAAATATCAAGAAAATGCACGTCAAGCTTGTTTGAAGCTTACTTGATTAATGACCAGTGTTCAGGGCTTGTTAACAGGCTATTTTTACGGTTAATGTATGCTAGATGCGGCTTTAAAGGGCCAACATATACCTTAATGATGCTAAAAAAAAGAGTATTCTTGAAGGAAGTACAAATGGTAGTTTATGATCTAGAACTGTAGTGCTTGAAGTGCTCTACCGGCTTGTCTTTACTGCTTGTCGATTGGAGCTACGGTGCAAAAGTATTAGCATTTTGAAGTTTGAGTGAATTGCAGATCCGTACCGGATTGGGCAACTGCAGTTGAGGGGACAGAAATGAAATGAATACAGAGGCCTGAAGTGCTCACTTTTTGGAGTGTGTCGGTCTTTTCAGATCAATGATCGTGGTTCTGGTTACCAAGATATCCCCAGATTAAATTTCCCCGAGGGCGAGTTTCGTGCTAGGTCGATCGCCTTGGACTCTGTGCCATCTGGGAATTTTACAGCCTTCGCAGGGTTTGTATGCGTTCTATGAAACTTGAGAAGTCTATAGGAATCTACACCTTGCCAAGCGGAGTCCAAAGCTGTAAGATATTAATAATGTTTAAGTCTGTGACAACGACCGATGATGTGGTACCAGATGACTTTTGGCCACAAAGTTTGGAACGGTGGCTTTACATTTCTTGATGAGTTATTTGTCCGAATGTCGTCACCTAGAGCATGTTGATTGTGGGAATCACTCAAGTGCTACTCGAGAAAAATGTTGTGCTTGGCAATGCTTTGGTCGATATGTATGCTAAATGTGGTGCCCAACAAGGGCCAAGGGCCGCCCAGATTAAACCCAAATGTCTGCCCATTATGGAAATTTTAGCCGCCCAATTGAGGGGAACCGGAGTCTTGCTTGGCATTGCCTTGGACGGGGTCCGAGATGTATATCAAATGTGGTGCCCAAGCCAATCAGGTGGCCACCCACCAAATCATAGGCCGCCCATTTAAAGGGGGCTACCCTATTTTTAATAGAAAGCATGGTGAGATGGCACAGGCAGAAAATGCGAGAGCAGGGGAGAGAAGAGACGCTCGTAGCACTCAGTAGAGACGTCAGATGATCACCGCGGAGAAGCGAAAAATTCCTAGCTTGCCATGGCGCACAAATTCGGCCTTGGTCCCGTCAAAATTGGTGGATATCTTCCCCCGGATTGTCACATCATCATCTTTGGTTCACATGCCTTAGCAACGACGGCACCGTCGTTGCTAAAGGCTTAAAAAAGAGGAGCATAAGGGCATAAGGAGGTAGCGTGTAGAAAAAAAGAGGAAATTGAAGGAGGGATTGCAGGGCATGCAAGGGGATTGAGAGGAGAGAGGAGGGTTTTTGCCATCTCTCTCGCTCTCGGCATCGAGGAGGAGCATGAGAAGGGAAGCAAAGGGGAAGTTGAGAACATAAGAGAGGGTAGTGGTGAAAGCGAAGCAAGGGAAGGGAGACCGGGGGGGAGCTCGGAACGAAGGCAAGCGCTCTTTCTCTCTCTCGACCTCTGCAACCAAAGCAAGGAGAGCAAAGCAAAGCTCTCTCTCTCTCTCCCATTCTCTCTCTCTCTCTCTCTCTTTCTCTCATGTTGGACAAGCAAGAGAAACTCTCCCTCTCTCTCTCTCAATCAGAAGTTGGAATCATAAATAAAAAATTGGGAGTCTGCAAGAGAGAATGAAGGAAACTTTGCTTGTAAATAGTGGAGATGTTTGCTGCAAAGAACAGGCGAAGGAAGAATCAAATGATGCAGGTGCAACTGATTCAGTAAGATCCCACCAAAGATTTCTGTTTTTGTGTGTGTGTCATTGAACCGCAACTCAGTAGTACAGGAAATGGTGAGTCTTCATCACTAAAACACCGTGATCGCCAAAGTGTTGAGGGCATATGCCCTCAACAGGGAAAACTCAGAGACGACTCTCAAAACAACATACTTAAAGATAGAGAGAGAGCAAGAAGAGAGAGAGAGAGAGAGAGACTCGTAACTGCTTTTCATCTTTTTGCTCGTATCAAACATTACAATTTATAGCCTTTACCTACCTCCTAACTGAATCCGACTAAGTCTAACAGAATCTGACTAAACATCCGATTTAAGAGAAATATCATAGAAATATCTGATTTTCAGAGAAATATCCGACTTAGCAACTTCTAAGTGAGCAATACCCAGTCAACACATGGCACGTCCCGGTGGTGGATTTTGTAGAAATCCGACAGGGATTCACATATCCCTTGATCATATTCAAATACACCATCTAATGTCCATGCTTTTTGTTTGCATGTTGATGTAATTTTCCTTCTGATGTCAACTATAGTGTGCTTGAAATACCAATTCAGATTTTGGTTTTCCCAGTAAATGAGATCAGAGACTGTAGCAAGGTTGATGGTGTTCGCTTGCACCATGTCTTCCAAATTCTTTTTCTTCATGAAAATCTGCAGGTACAAATTTGGGCTTCTTGTCTGAAAGCTTGCTTTTCAGATTAGGCTAAGTGATACAGAGAAAACTATGGAGAACGATGTCGTGCAACTCCGCTGCCATGCTAAGAAATATACCAATAAAATGCACGTCAAGCTTGTTTGAAGCTTACTTGATTAATGATCAGTGTTCAGGGCTTGTTAACAGGCTATTTTTACGGTTAATGTATGCTAGATGCGGCTTTAAAGGGCCAACATATGCCTTAATGATGCTAAAAAAAAGAGTATGCTTGAAGGAAGCACAAATGGTAGTTTATGATCTAGAACTACAGTGCTTGAAGTGCTCTACCGGCTTGTCTTTACTGCTTGTCGATTGGAGCTACGGTGCAAAACTTATGGCATTTTGAAGTTTGAGTGAATTGCAGATCTGTACCGGATTGGGCAACTGCAGTTGAGGGGACAGAAATGAAATGAATACAGAGGCCTGAAGTGCTCACTTTTTGGAGTGCGTCGGTCTTTTCAGATCAATGATCGTGGTTCTGGTTACCAAGATATCCCCAGATTAAATTTCCCCGAGGGCGAGTTTCGTGCTAGGTCGATCGCCTTGGACTCTGTGCCATCTGGGAATTTTACAGCCTTCGCAGGGTTTGTATGCGTTCTATGAAACTTGAGAAGTCTATAGGAATCTACACCTTGCCAAGCGGAGTCCAAAGCTGTAAGATATTAATAATGTTTAAGTCTGTGACAACGACCGATGATGTGGTACCAGATGACTTTTGGCCACAAAGTTTGGAACGGTGGCTTTACATTTCTTGATGAGTTATTTGTCCGAATGTCGTCACCTAGAGCATGTTGATTGTGGGAATCACTCAAGTGCTACTCGAGAAAAATGTTGTGCTTGGAAATGCTTTGGTCTATATGTATGCTAAATGTGGTGCCCAACAAGGGCCAAGGGCTGCCGAGATTAAACCCAAATGTCTGCCCATTATGGAAATTTTAGCCGCCCAATTGAGGGGAACCGGAGTCTTGCTTGGCATTGCCTTGGTCGGGGTCCGAGATGTATATCAAATGTGGTGCCCAAGCCAATCAAGTGGCCACCCACCAAATCATAGGCCGCCCATTTTAAGGGGGCTACCCTATTTTTAATAGAAAGCATGGTGAGATGGCACAGGCAGAAAATGCGAGAGCAGGGGAGAGAAGAGACGCTCGTAGCACTCAGTAGAGACGTCAAATGATCACCGCGGAGAAGCGAAAAATTCCTAGCTTGCCATGGCGCACAAATTCGGCCTTGGTCCCGTCAAAATTTCATCATCATCTTTGGTTCACACGCCTTAGCAACGACGGCACCGTCGTTGCTAAAGGATTAAAAAAGAGGAGCATAAGGGCATAAGGAGGTAGCGTGTAGAAAAAAAGAGGAAATTGAAGGAGGGATTGCAGGGCATGCAAGGGGATTGAGAGGAGAGAGGAGGGTTTTTGCCATCTCTCTCGCTCTCGGCATCGAGGAGGAGCATGAGAAGGGAAGCAAAGGGGAAGTTGAGAACATAAGAGAGGGTAGTGGTGAAAGCGAAGCAAGGGAAGGGAGACTGGGGGGGAGCTGAGAACGAAGGCAAGCGCTCTTTCTCTCTCTCGACCTGTGCAACCAAAGCAAGGAGAGCAAAGCAAAGCTCTCTCTCTCTCTGTCTCCCATTCTCTCTCTCTCTCTCTCTCATTCTCTCGTGTTGGACAAGCAAGAGAAACTCTCTCTCTCTCTCTCTCTCTCTCTCTCTCTCTCTCTCTCTCTCTCTCTCTCTCTCTCTCTCTCTCGGGGATATCCCTTTCCGCAGAGTTAGGAAGCAAGCAAGGTAAAAGAGGAAATTATGAAATGGTGACGGGGGAAGCTTATCTCTCTCTCTTGTGACCTTGAAGAATAGGAGGTATGGGGATAAGTAAAAAATGGAAGTGAAGGAAGTCGAGATTCGGGGCAAGCATGAAAGCTAGAAGAAGAGGAGGCTTCTCTCTGTGTGTGTGTGTGTGTGTGTGTGTGTGTGGCTCGGTAAGAGGAATCACCAGCATACAGAGCTTGAACTCAAGTTGCTTAGAGGATGAAAAAGCTTGTGTGCGGTAATGAAGACAGTGCAAAGCAAATAGAGCAGGAAGCTGCATAATATTTGGCAATAATTGAAGCATGATGATCGACGCAGTGAAATTACATGAACTTTGTAGAATCTTGAATGTAGATGAAGTAGGTAAAGCGGAAGGTGAAATTTTCCATCACCATCATCAGTCTGAAGGTTAATTAATCATCGTCTTATTAAACCCCGGTGTCGTTAACGGCCCAATTAATCTGTAAAGGGAGCTAACTCGTATTACCAACTGATCCAAGTGTTGGTGCTGCTAACAACCTACCTTGGCTACCGATAACATTGTAGTCAATGATTAAATTGATTTAATTGAATATTACGATGATTTCTATAGCTGTCAGTGTCTCTTATTCTCTCTCTTTCACACCTCTCACAGCTAGAGGCCTGGCGCCTGCCCGACTCACGTTTCGAACACATATCCCCCGACAACAAGATCATAGATAGTGCTACAGAAGGTGAAATTAGAGAACAAAAAGTGAAATCAGAAAATAGAAATTGTGATAAAAAATCAGAAGTTGGAATCATAAATAAAAAATTGGGAATCTGCAAGAGAGAATGAAGGAAACTTTTCTTGTAAATAGTGGAGATGTTTGCTACAAAGAACAGGCGAAGGAAGAATCAAATGATGCAGGTGCAACTGATTCAGTAAGATCCCACCAAAGATTTCTGTTTGTGTGTGTGTGTGTGTGTGTGTGTGTGTGTGTGTCATTGAACCGCAACTCAGTAGTACAGGAAATGGGAGTCTTCATCACTAAAACACCGTGATCGCCAAAGTGTTGAGGGCATATGCCCTCAATAGGGAAAACTTAGAGACGACTCTCAAAACAACATACTTAAAGATTGAGAGAGAGAGAGAGAGAGAGAGAGAGAGAGAGAGAGAGAGAGAGAGAGAGAGAGAGAGAGAGAGAGAGAGAGAGAGAGAGAGAGAGAGAGAGACTCGTAATTGCTTTTCATCTTTTTGCTCGTATCAAACATTACAATTTATAGCCTTTACCTACCTCCTAACTGAATCCGACTAAGTCTAACAGAATCTGACTAAACATCCGATTTCAAAGAAATATCATAGAAATATCTGACTTTCAGAGAAATATCCGACTTAGCAACTTCTGAGTGAGCAATACCCAGTCAACACATGGCACGTCCCGGTAATGGATTTTGTAGAAATCCGACACGGATTAACATATCCCTTGATCACATTCAAATACACCATCTAATGTCCATGCTTTTTGTCTGCATGTTGATGTAATTTTTCTTCTTGATGTCAACTGTAGTGTGCTTGAAATACCAATTCAGATTTTGGTTTTCCCAGTAAACGAGATCAGATACTGCAGCAAGGTTGATTGTGTTCCCTTGCACCATGTCTTCCAAATTCTTTTTCTTCATGAAAATCTGCAGGTACAAATTTGGGCTTCTTGGCTGAAAGCTTGAACTTCAAATTAGGCTAAGTGATGAAGAGAAAACTATGGAGAACGATGTCGTGCAACTCCGCTGCCATGCTAAGAAATATCAAGAAAATGCACATCAAGCTTGTTTGAAGCTTACTGGATTAATGATCAGTGTTCAGGGCTTGTTAACAGGCTATTTTTACGGTTAATGTATGCTAGATGCGGCTTTAAAGGAGCAACATATGCCTTAATGATTCTAAAAAAAAGAGTATGCTTGAAGGAAGCACAAATGGTCGTTTATGATCTAGAACTGCAGTGCTTGAAGTGCTCTACCGGCTTGTCTTTACTGCTTGTCGATTGGAGCTATGGTGCAAAAGTTATGGCATTTTGAAGTTTGAGTGAATTGCAGATCTATACCGGATTGGGCAACTGCAGTTGAGGGGATCGAAATGAAATGAATACAGAGGCGTGAAGTGCTTACTTTTTGGAGTGCGTCGGTCTTTTAAGATCAATGATCGTGGTTCTGGTTACCAAGATATCGGCAGATTAAATTTCCCTGGGGGCCAGTTTCGTGCTAGGTCGATCGCCTTGGACTCTGTGTTATCTGGGAATTTTACAGCCTTAGCAGGGTTCGTATGCGTTTCATGAAACTTGAGAAGACTATAGGAATCTACACCTTGCCAAGCAGAGTCCAAAGCTGTAAGATATTAATAATGTTTAAGTCGGTGACAACGACCGATGATGTGGTACCAGATGAGTTTTGGCCACAAAGTTTGGAACGGTGGCTTTACATTTCTTGATGAGTTATTTGTCGGAATGTCGTCACCTAGAGCATGTTGATTGTGGGAATCACTCAAGTGCTACTCAAGAAAAATGTTGTGCTTGGCAATGCTTTGGTCGATATGTATGCTAAATGTGGTGCCCAACAAGGGCCAAGGGCCGCCCAGATTACACCCAAATGTCTGCCCATCATGGAAATTTTAGCCGCCCAATTGAGGGGAACCGGAGTCATGCTTGGCATTGCCTTGGCCGGGGTCCGAGATGTATATCAAATGTGGTGCCCAAGCCAATCAGGTGGCCACCCACCAAATCATAGGCCGCCCATTTAAAGGGGGCTACCCTATTTTTAATAGAAAGCATGGTGAGATGGCACAGGCAGAAAATGCGAGAGCAGGGGAGAGAAGAGACGCTCGTAGCACTCAGTAGAGACGTCAGATGATCACCGCGGAGAAGCGAAAAATTCCTAGCTTGCCATGCGCACAAATTTGGCCTTGGTCCCGTCAAAATTGGTGGATATCTTCCCCCGGATTGTCACATCATCATCTTTGGTTCACATGCCTTAGCAACGACGGCACCGTCGTTGCTAAAGGCTTAAAAAAGAGGAGCATAAGGGCATAAGGAGGTAGCGTGTAGAAAAAAAGAGGAAATTGAAGGAGGGATTGCAGGGCATGCAAGGGGATTGAGAGGAGAGAGGAGGGTTTTTGCCATCTCTCTTGCTCTCGGCATCGAGGAGGAGCATGAGAAGGGAAGCAAAGGGGAAGTTGAGAACATAAGAGAGGGTAGTGGTGAAAGCGAAGCAAGGGAAGGGAGACCGGGGGGGAGCTCGGAACGAAGGCAAGCACTCTTTCTCTCTCTCGACCTGTGCAACCAAAGCAAGGAGAGCAAAGCAAAGCTCTCTCTCTCTCTCTCTCTCTCTCCCATTCTCTCTCTCTCTCTCTCTCTTTCTATCGTGTTGGACAAGCAAGAGAAACTCTCTCTCTCTCTCTCTCTCTCTCTCTCTCTCTCTCTCTCTCTCTCTCTCTCTCTCTCTCTCGGGGATATCCCTCTTCGGAGAGTTAGGAAGCAAGCAAGGTAAAAGGGGAAATTATGAAGTGGTGACGGGGGAAGCTTATCTCTCTCTCTTGTGACCTTGAAGAAGAGGAGGTACGGGGATAAGTAAAAAATTGAAGTGAAGGAAGTCGAGATTGGGGGCAAGCATGAAAGCTAGAAGAAGAGGAGGCTTATCTCTGTGTGTGTGTGTGTGGCTCGATAAGAGGAATCACCTACATACAGAGCTTGAAGGCAAGTTTCTTTGAGGATGAAAAAGCTTGTGTGTGGCAATGAAGACAGTGCAAAGCAAATAGAGCAGGAAGCTGCAGAATATTTGACAATAATTGAAGCATGATGATCGATGCAGTGAAATTACATGAAGTTTGTAGAATCTTGAATGTAGATGAAGCAGGTAAAGTGGAAGGTGAAAGTTTCCATCACCGTCATCAGTCTGAAGGTTAATTAATCATCGTCTTATTAAACCCCGGTGTCGTTAACGGCCCAATTAATCTGTAAAGGGAGCTAACTCGTATTACCAATTGATCCAAGTGTTAGTACTGCTAACAACTTGCCTTGGCTACCGATAACATTGTAGTCAAAGATTAAATTGATTTAATTGAATATTACGATGATTTCCACAGTTGTCAGTGTCTCTTGTTCTCTCTCTTTCACACCTCTCACAGCCAGAGGTCTGGCGCCTGTCCGACTTACGTTTCGAACACATATCCCCCGAGAACAAGATCATAGATAGTGCTACAGAAAGGGAAATTAGAGAACAAAAAGTGAAATCAGAAAATAGAAATTGTGATAAAAAATCAGAAGTTGGAATCATAAATAAAAAATTGGGAATCTGCAAGAGAGAATGAAGGAAACTTTGCTTGTAAATAGTGGAGATGTTTGCTGCAAAGAACAGGTGAAGGAAGAATCAAATGATGTAGGTGCAACTGATTCAGTAAGATCCCACCAAAGATTTCTGTTTTTGTGTGTGTGTGTGTCATTGAACCGCAACTCAGTAGTACAGGAAATGGTGAGTCTTCATCACTAAAACACTGTGATCGCCAAAGTGTTGAGGGCATACGCGCTCAATAGGGAAAACTTAGAGACGACTCTCAAAAAAACATACTTAAAGATAGAGAGAGAGCAAGAAGAGAGAGAGAGAGAGAGAGAGAGAGAGAGAGAGAGAGAGAGAGAGAGAGAGAGAGAGAGAGAGAGAGAGAGAGAGAGAGAGAGAGAGAGAGAGAGAGAGAGAGAGAGAGAGAGAGAGAGAGACTCATAGCTGCTTTTCATCTTTTTGCTCGTATCAAACATTACAATTTATAGCCTTTACCTACCTCCTAACTGAATTCGACTAAGTCTAACAGAATCTGACTAAACATCCGATTTCAGAGAAATATCATAGAAATATCTGACTTTCAGAGAAATATCCGACTTAGCAAGTTCTGAGTGAGCAATACCCAATCAACACATGGCATGTCCCGGTGGTGGATTTTGTAGAAATCCGACACGGATTCACATATCCCTTGATCACAGTGAAATGCCTTATCACATGGCATAGGATACAAAAATTTGAGAATGAAATATAGTAGGCACTTTATGACAAGCATCTTTATTTGCATCTTCACACAGATAAGAAATATCACCCCAATCACAGACCATATCCGAAGAGGTTTCTTCCTCTTCTACTCTATCCTCTAATGTCACTTCAACCTGTATAGCATAACCAAAAACTTTTCTATCTTTGATTTGTGAATCTTGAAGATTCATAGCTTCATCTGCAGAACCCCAATCCTCATGCAGAGAATCTGTATCTATCATTCCTTCCTCTACCATGGAATTGTGAAAGCTTGCTGCATCTAGCTCTAAATAAGGCACAATTTCATGAGTCATCTACATCACATCTGCTACTCCATATATACAAGACATACATATTACTCTGTCAATGCACTCCTCTTCTTCTACCTCATCTAACTAAGGTACTTCACAATCCGCAATGCTACTAGCAGAGCTATACTCACAAAGGAAGAGATTTTCAGTCACCCCCTCTAAATTAGCACTTTTGCAGCTAGGCATATCCATTTGGGTAGTACCACATGCATCAAACTCGCATAGGAAAGCATTGATAATGGCTTCTTCATCCTGGTATATGTCTTCAGTATAGGCATCCGGCTCTTCTAAACTTGGTAAAAGTTCCTGGATCTGCTCAAAAGTAGATTGTAGCACATCACTAATATAGCCGTCTTCCACCTGTTTTCCCTTCACATCCTTTGTCAAAACCATAGCATCCTCATTCTTGTATATACACTCATGTGCATCTTCAAACGAATCAAAAGGAGCGTCCAAATCATCTATCATAGCCGACGAGTTTGCATCATCCTCTAAGTTGCTTTGAGCCATTTCAGGTGCTTGGATAGCATCATGAGAGTCATTATCTTGAGATACGAAGGTTACAAGACCCAAACGTACATAAATAGCTTGCACTATGTCTGCTTCATCTGCATACAATAAATTTGCATCTTGCAAAAGATATGCATCTATTACTGCTTCTAAATTGGCCCGTATGGATGGGTTGACACTTGCATGGCTTACAGGAGACACCAACTCTAGCTCTTCACATCCACTTCCACTCTGCTCCATCTCTTGGTCTTGATGTTCCAAGCATACCTGTGTTATAGCTGTAGAAAACTCACCCCAGTTGCTTGCATATACACTTGCATAGTCTTGAACTTGGTGCTTGAAATCATTACTCACAAGTTCAACAAATGCTGCAATCATCCGAGCTTCTGGAATTGCTTGAAGCCTCATCTCTGTCACATAGCACTCAAGATATCCTTCTGGATCATAGCCTTCGAATATATTAAGCTCATTATATACGGATTGCATAGCGCTTTCAATCGCTTTTTGATTCCAGTCTTCTTCTTCAAGCCATTTGCATCTGTCTTCAAGCTCTTTCATTTCAGCATATAGCTGCTCCACTTTGCTAACCATCTTTATGTACTCTCACCCCGGCTTATGGTTGTGAGAGTTTGTGAGAGAACTCAACAAAAACTATATGAAGGAATTAAACCATAGATGCCATGAAGACTAGGGTTTGGAAAGAAGTGCAAACAAAGAAGACCCACTCTTTCTCTCTTGCACTCTCACACACAAAGAAAGAACACAAAAGAGAATGTCAAAACAACACAAAGATGAAAACATCAAGGCTATGGTCATATCGTATCATGGGTAGTATGAAAGGGTTAATAGATAAGTTAATGGCATTCAATCTTGGCTAACCAAATAGGCTACGAATTGTTCTTTGGAATTGTAGCTTTGTGCTTACCGTAGTATATATATTTTGTCTAGTGATTGGGATTAATTGTGTGTACAAATCCTCTTGGTTCATAGCAAGATAACTACGCTTACATCAAAAGAAAAATTATAGTCTATGAGAGGTAGTATGATGGGATCTGGTGATAGAAGTATTTCATTGAACCTTTCTGGGCCAAAGAGAAACACTATACGTTGTTGAAAGTGTATTTTACGGCTAATCCATACGTTAATTCTAATAGATTGTACAGAGTGAAAGCGATATAAATTATCATCATGTGGGTTATTCATCTAGGATAGTATGTGAGAAATGTAGATATGAGAGAAGTGAAGAGATGAGAAGTTTCCCTCCCAAGCCCTATTCTTGCCCGTAGGCAATAAGGATACTGCGGGGAGAGATGTACCTGTAGCAAAGAGAACCTAAAATTTGTAGAGAGGATGAATTACTAAGAATGAGAGAGATAGGTTTGGTTAAGGAGATGAGATTAGATAGATATATATATATATATATATATATATATATCTATATATATATGTCGGATTAGAGATGAAAAAGAAAACAACAAGAAATAAAAAAAACATCAATGTAGAACACATCTTACTTGACAAACCCTTCGGCACCATTATTGATGGAGAGAGAAGAAGAGGGGAGCACTCCACTTTGATTGATACGCCAAGTACAATACCTTCTTTGATTAGAGTTGATCTTCCAAGGATAGCGTACAAGAATGGCTAGTCTTCCTTTAGGAGAAAGTGTAGGCTTGGGCTTATGTTAATGGGGCTAAGTACAATTAGGCATTACTACTCACTCCCTCAAGAATTCCTCTCATCAATGGCTTGAATGGTTGAGTTTTTTTTAAGGAAGAAGAGGTCCCCTTTTATAGGTGAAGGGAACCCCCAAGGATTTACACAAGAAGAGAGGAGCCAGTGTGAACAGGAATTGGAAAAGTTGGAAATGAGCTGTCCGTGCATGATGTGGGCAGACTGGGGTCCAGTATTTTGATCATATCTCCTCAACTGTGGCTCCAAATAAAAACGCAAAAATATGGGCAGAAACTTTAGCTCATTATCTACGATTGTCATTTAAAAATCATTTTTCAATTCGGATTGGAACCTTGTGTAAAAAATTCATCAAAATAGGGTCCATTTCTGGCAGCAAAAGTCTTCCCGTGGTCCCCTTAGCCTAGACTTTCATTTAATTCCAAAGGACACCTCATGCCATATGAAAGCATGACATTGCTCCTTGACAAAGTTTTGTAATCATGCTTGCAATAATGCATTAAAATAAGTGTATCTTTGAAATCATGCCACCTAGTGTCCCACTAGGATTTGATTCCCTCCTAGTAGCTATTTAAAAAGAAATATAAGAAAAGTATAAAAAATACATAGAATATATATATATATTGGAGTTTACCCTAGATATAGGATCTAGCTAGGGTGTGAGATGATAATGAGATAGTAGAAATAAAGAATCAATGCTTTTTGCCCCAAGTTAAAGAGGCGGAGCTATTGAGCTTTTCCCATAGTATTTTCTAATGGTAAAGTAAGGATAGGTTATCCTTGAGAAAAATAATAGGATGAGATAGAAGGATTATTATTATACTTAAATATGCATATGTACATTATAGGAAAGATAATTATGTATCTAAAAAATTACAAGATAACTCTTGTAGGATGCGTTCCCACTATGTACGTGTCACAACACGACAACGTGTGTGTGTGTGTGTGTGTGTGTGTGTGTGTGTGTGTGTGTGTGTGCACACACGTGCATGTCCACGGATATGCACACACATGTGCACGCACACACACACACACACACGTGCACACACACACGCACATGCCAACACATACACACACACCTTCACCCTCCTCTCTCTCACACACATACACAAGGACAAATTAATTAAATTAATAAAATTAAAATTAATGAATAAAAATAAAAGCTTTATAAAGAACATTGACTTTCTCTTTTCACTTTCTTCATCTCTATTTTCGTCTATTGCACAGATCTCTCTCTATCAAGTCTTCTTTTGCTCAGTTATCTTTCTCAAACTTTTATCTACAATTTCTCATAAATCATACTTATATCTATCTTCTCTAATTCTTTAGCGCAAGCATGAGAAGAAGAAATCAATCCAAAAATACTGGTGCCGTGGATGAGGTTGATGTTACTAGGTCGCAAGAAGTCCCTCCGCAATGCACTCAAGATACCAAACAATCTCAAGCCCTGAGTTCTTTAGATCACATTGTGTCCATCGTAACTGGAGTGGATGGAACAACACAATCAAGCAGCAGACCCAGTCAACATGTGGAAATAGGTACTGCAATTGAAGATGTAAGAGATGAAGCGTTTGGAAATGTGGTCGACAAGCACATTTCATTGGGCTGGGTGGATTCTCATAGAGCTCCATACGATGGAAAACTTCCACGCTTGCCTCTATGTCGACTTCTTTCAAACCCCACCATCCGCACGCATGATGACCATGTGGTGGATTTGCAACCCTCCATTGCAAACAAAAGCTACCAACCAACCATGGAAAGATTTATTGTTAGTGAATGGATTCCTGGGAGGATCACAAACAATTTTCTCATCGTGGTCACCCTTCGAGAGATCTTGCAATGTCATATGATTTAGATGAGGAGCTTCGTCAAATCCCAAAGCTTAGTCACATGGTCGAGAGGTACTTTGTGGTTTGGGATGGTAATCACAGATTGGAGACATGGATGCAATGGACGAACGAGAATGACATCCCAATTGAGAAGGCACCAAAGGTGGAGTGCGTTTCAGTTGATTTTTAACCCCATGAGACAACGGAGTTTCTATTGGTTTTGGGAATGATCAATAGGTAAGCCCAACTTTTTTTGTGTGAATGTAAATGCATCTTATGTTTTACAATCGAGTGTTAAACAGGGCCACGAGGGTTTCAGTGCCGCACACAACTGCTCATGATATTTTCATGATGAGAAAGCTAGGGTTGGCAGACCCTACTTCACTTTGCAAAAATTCCCCGAAAGAGCGCGTTTGGTAGCAGAAAGGGCTTTGAATTTTAGGGGGTCCAAACAAGCCAAAGTGGCTAAAATTGCCAATGGCTGTCCTTGCGCAACTCATTTGGAAGCCATGCTTTAAACCAATGCTAAATGAGAATATGTTTTGATTGCAAAATCTTATTATGTGTATGTTTTGATAGGAAGAGTTCGATGATATGTATAGTAGGAAAACGGAAGGGCTACCATCAAAAGGGAGTTTTGACTACGATTGGCACCTGAAGCATACGAGGAAAGCATCAATCTAGCGCTATCTCAAACGGAGCAATATTTTATGCACAAAGGGCTTGAGATAGCCACCATTGCAAATCCAGAGAATGGCAACAATTTTTTTCAAAAATATATATCATTTACAGGTTGGGGTGAGAAGACCACGAAAATGACACCCTCGAGAGTGATAGAGGTTACGCGTGCACGCATTAGCCCGAAAGAGTAAGTAAATGTCATTTAAATCATTCGATATATTTCTCTTTTTATTATGTAGCAGTGAAAAATAAGTCTCGCTTTTCCTTTGCTAGGAAGTGCCACTTTCTTGATTTGCTCCAAGGTGGTGATGCATTCTCGAAGGAGAATGACATAGGGTTGATGGAGAAGGCCTAAATCTAGTGGCTTCGATATCACGTGTATTGGTGGAAATTGGAAAGGTTAGATTTAGTGATTATGTGCACCAGCTAGCAATTTGTTGATAATCTAACTTGTGACTTATTATTTGCTGCAGGAGAGTGCTTGAGATGGCTGAGAAAATGGCGGTCGAGAATCATGATGTTGCTATCCAACACGAGAAGGATGAAGGTAGGCATGGTTGCACACTTGCCCTCACATTACTGACATACAGATGCAAGCACTTTGACAAGGCCTTCAAGATGTGGAGTGCTCGGATCAAGTCCACACAGGATCCCGAAGAAAAACCCCACTTTGCTTGCACGGCACGACGCTTGTTGTACAGGTTTGACATCTTTAATTGACAAATTAAGAATGTAGTAGGACACACTAATCTTGTTCTCGGTGGCTCAAAATATTGTGGTCTGTCTTGTAGATGGTGGAGAGATGCTCTTGTCTTTCCCATTCCCGAGAACCCGAGTGATGCATGGTGCATGTCAGAGAGAGAGGAGACGGGCTTATATCCTGACGAGTGGATAGATGACTTGCGGCCAAAGGGATCATGGCTCAAGTGTCCTTGGTGGCTGGACTACTCGGACAAGGAGTACCCATTTGAAGAGGAAGAACTATACATAGGTATCATTCTATATAGTTTTTACCTTTTCCATGCAGCAATACAACATGGGCTCAATAACTGTTCTTTTTTAATTAATAGCGGAGCATACTGTGTCACGGAAGAAAGAGGTTCGGTTGTGATAGAGGATGCTCTATCTCCAAACACATCAAAGAAACTGGACAAGAAGAAACAGGCCTCAAAGAAAGACTCGCAAGCACAACTGGCTGACAAGCAACATGGGAAGAGGGCTATTGTTTCCAGTGATAGTGAGAGCAAGCATGTGGTTGAGGAGTATTCTGTAGAAGTCAGTGATAGTGCGCATAGCCTTGGTGCTATGAGCCATAGTGTACCGACAGTATCCTTCACTCCAAGACAAGTAGGGGGCATCCAGGAGCCTCCTTCATGTTCACCATCACATGGCAAGGCTGTAGAGGACCTATCAGACATGGCCAGAGTTGTGGGAGATAACCATCCAGGTACGTGAAAATGGTTAATGTTGTGCTGTTCTCTTTAGCATTGCTTGAAAGATATCTTTGATCTTATGTTGCTACATACAGATATGCATGTAGAGCCACGCCACCTTGCAGTGCATGCTGGTGTCAGGGAGTTGGCAAAAGCTATTCCAGATGTGTTGTGCAATGACAGGTAAGCCACACTAATTTACAATCAAAGTTATGTCCACAATTTTAGTGCTATCAAAGATTGCATGTAGTTCTATGCAGTCACTACGTAGATTCTTGGGCTCTCTATCAGGAACAAGGCAGATGAACCCTAGCTTGAGATTGGGTGGCGTACGTTTGATGTACATGGACTTTCCCTTACACACTAGGCTACATGCAGCTAGCACAGGTGGGGTTCCTTTATGGAACCAATGGGATAGTGAGCTTGTGGATGCTGTATTCCTTCTAGCAACCAAATTTCTTTTGGTTGATGGCATGGTTGTGGCGACATGTCATGCAAAACATGTGTCCATTGTCACTTCGAAGGCAGAGGGAGCTGGTTTCCAGTTGTTGAGGATATTGTACATACAGCTGCCGGAGTCTAGTTGCACGACTGTTCAAGACTATTTAGAGGGGGTATGTTTTTTTTTGTTTTGATAATGAATAGTAACTTCAATGTTTGCATTTCAAAATAATAATGTTTTACTGTTATTCGTAGATTGGTACTTTGTTGGTTGCTGGTCATTTTTTCACCCCTAGAACTGGTGGGTGTCAGCTTCCGAGGTATGATCGAGTGGATGGAGAGATTGCAGCAAATGTATGTGGCTTCTCTGCAGATGCGACATGTTGTGGGAGAAGCTACCAGGTTCATATTCCACATAGTGGATGCTTGATCGTATGGGCAAGCCTTATCGTAGAGGTGTTGGGAGGAGTCCAACGTTTGCCAGGTGGTAGAAACTTTTTGGCAGTTTTTCTGATTGTTCCTATAAAATTATAGGTATAACAAATCTAAAGATTTTTTTTTTTTTTTTGTAGATGGCTACTAGGTACCTTCATAGACATGGGAGATGCTGTGTTGGATTGTTTTGCAGGAGTGGGACATTGGTAGCACAATGTTTACTACTACGCAGGCATTGCATCAGTTGTGGGAAGGATTGGGTAGTTTTCAGTGCTTGTCTAGAGCCAGCTCAGCGCCTACCTTCTGATTTAGGCTCAACATTGATGTTTCATAGGAGTGTCAGAGCTCAGGTAACTGAGAAACCGAAGCAGGTGTCAAAGCAGCTTCATCCACTGGAGCCACCTTTCCCGACACAACTCAGCAGTCAAGGCGGAACAGTAGTAGCACCGTATCCCACTTTCACGGTCCCAGTTTTGGCATGGCGTGCAAATGGACCGTCTCCCAGTGCATTCATTGCCTCCACATCTGAGGCCCCACCTGGAGTTGATCCATTGCCTCTTTCACTACCTACAGCCCCCCCCACATATAGTTTGTATCCTCTTCCATTTGGAGGAGTTCCCCCACCATTTGGTGCACTGCCCCCGTTGGCACGGCCTTTGTTTCCTCCGAGAGCATATGGCCCCCCACCGTCCTTCTTTAATCCACGTCACCCATGATGTATCCCCCCCATATGTATTTACTTTTGATGCAATGGAACACATAGATTTGGGGTTTGCTATATGAAATAGACCATAACTGTGTGTAAGGAACTTTTTTTTCTCTTATTAATAGTGTATTGAATGCATCCATGGTGTTTTTTGTTTGAATGTAAGTTGGTCGTGAAACGACAATCAAATTTCAGTTGAAAAGAGAGAGAGAGAGAGAGAGAGAGAGAGAGAGAGAGAGAGAGAGAGAGAGATGGGTAGATTGTAACTTCTTTTGGGAATCCGCTCGCCCGATTCTTAAAAAGCGCTCGCCAAAAATTTCTCGCCCAAAAATTGCACCCCAATATGATTACATAATGGACATGTTAAAAGAAAGATGCAGGAGCGGAGTGAATTTGTTGCATACATTGTGGGTCGCAATCTTATAAGAGTCTCACAAGAAGGGAGGGGAAGATGTTGAAGCCCTCTCTACATGGCAGATTATCCTACAATCGAGAAGGTAGAGATGCTGACGATGGTGAATCTATCGATCGAATTACCGTGGATGCTCCTACATCCAGCTCTTTGAACCTCTTGATCGCATGCACTGCATGTGCGCTGGAATTACTGCTAAATGAGAGCCTCTTCATTCACTTTCATAGTATATCAAAACCTTCATGTGATATTAAAAATACATGTGGCACTCTTCCATTGCTTCAGGCTGGGCCGTTGACAACTACGTGCATTGACAGATAGAATGATGCGGCAGTCACCTTACATTAGGATAGTTTATTTTTAAATTAATCAAATCATGATTGAGAGAGAGAGCAGGGGAGAGAGATGAAAAGTTTAAATGTTATAAGAACAAACACAAGAGAGCTAAAATCTAACCAACATCGTGAAATTTTGCATCATCTCATTATTAGATTCTATTTTGGCTATATAGGAAACAATCACTTTACCTATGTGTACTTAAGATTTGTGAGGTTCTTTGGAGAAGTGTATATGCCTTTTGGCTACTATTGCATCTATTCAAAAGGAGTTTGACTACAACTAAGTGTTCAACAAAAAAATATTTCTTAAAAATACAAAGTTCCTTTCAATGAAATTTATAAAAGACTTCAAATTTAAGGATTTGTTTAATGCTTTTACACTATTCTTTTCAAGTGTGTGCAGGATCCATATTTTCCTTTTCCTCTTGGTTTCTCAAGTTTCATGATTGTAAGCTGAAACATCTTTATTGGGAGCTAGAAAAAATGAATCCACCCATCGAAAATGATTTATCTCCAATTTCAATAAGATACAATATAGAAGGTTGCAAATACACACTGTTCATATTAACTCCAACCTACCAATAAGCTCTACCAACTCCAACCTACCCAATAAACTCTACCAACTCCAATCTACTTCTTCTATAACTTCCCTAGACTAAGCATTTCTTGACAACTTTTTAAAAATAAACAAGTCTCTCTCCCTCCAAGCACTTTCCATAAGATTATGTATTGAGAACCCCCCTCTCCGTTCCACAACAGAGACCGTGCACACACACACTCTTGTCCAAGCATTTACCATGGTCTGATTATCTATGACCATGAGCGGTGCTTCGGACGAGGGAGCATAATCAAGGAGTTAATATAAGAGTGAATGATTAAAGTTTCCATAAGGAATTCTTGAAGTGTTTAGAGACAATGGTAGATAGATAATATGTAATTTGATGCTAAATGTTTTCTATTAAGGAGTTAATACAAGGGTGGATGACTGAAGTTTCTATGGGAATGCTTGAGGTGTTTAGGGGTAATGATAGATAGATAATATTAAATTTGATGCTAAATGTTTTGTATTATGATTTAAGTTCTATATGAAGTCTTGTTGGTTTTGCTCGTTTTTATGATTGCTCGAAAAGGTTTGCTCGGAGTTTGAAATTCCATCCCTATACATATATGTCTATCTATATCACATATCTACTCCTACACACACACACACACACACACACACACACACACACACACACACACACACACACACACACACACACACACACACACACACACACACACACACGTGCACGGGCATGCGCGCACACACACACAGAGAGATATATATTACAAATATAAATCTTCATCCTCTGGTCTGCATAGATGCATTCATCTAAAGCTAGTGCATCCACGTGCATTGTAAGAGAAAAGGTATATCTAGCATCTAGCTTTCTTCTACTTTCTCCTACGATGTGCATAGACACATTCATCTAAAACAGACACGCACACGAGAGAGAGAGAGAGAGAGAGAGAGAGAGAGAGAGAGAGAGAGAGAGAGAGAGAGAGAGAGAGAGAGAGAGAGAGAGAGAGAGAGAGAGAGGGAAGAAAAGAGTGTTCCCTCCCAGTTGCCACAAATAGATAGAGTGTAATGATCTATCACAACAACAAGAGAGAGAGAGAGAGAGAGAGAGAGAGAGAGAGAGAGAGAGAGAGGGGAAAAAAGAGTGTTCCATTCCAGTAGCCACAAATAGATAGAGTGTAATGATCTATCTCAACAGTGAGTGGAGAGAGAGAGAGAGAGAGAGAGAGAGAGAGAGAGAGAGAGAGAGAGAGAGAGTTCCATCACAACATTGAAGCAGCTAAGCTAGCATCTACAGAAGCTATTGAAGTTGACTTTCTTTTCAAGAAAGGCTAGGGTGCAGGTACTATACTTTTGAAATGCAATTTCTTTTTCATTTACCTTAACAAAGTAGTTTCTTACTCCAAACATACACAATTTCTTCATATTCTAAATATTGAGTTTATATTGAATGTATCAATCATTTTGTCTCCTAATGGCACAAGGGTGATACACAACTCATTTGAAAGCGTACTCATATGGCATTATGAAAGTATATCTAGATGTTTGATGGACAAAGTGGGGGGGGGGGGGGGGGGGGGGGGGGAGAGAGAGAGAGAGAGAGAGAGAGAGAGAGAGAGAATGATGTTATGGTGCATGGGTGACCTTTCACACATTTAGAAATCTCTTAAGTGTGTTGTAATCAGGGATTTCAATTACGCGATGACGCGTTTTGTTAAATGTTAATTATGTAGCTATTATCACTATTTTTTTCATGTTAATAACATATCTAATGTCATGACCTACGAAAACCGGTAGAAAACGTAGAACCGGCGGGACAATCAACAATACCGACAGGCTCGACAGGTTTAATACGAAACCCAACGGGCCCGGCGGGACAAGCAAGAATCCCGCCGGGCCCGTCGTGTACCCCCTCCATATTTGGCGGCTCTATATAACACCTTTATAGACATCATATCACATCACCTCTTCCTCTAAATTTGGTCATCCTTTAAAATTTAGAAGAAAAACTAAAGGTAAAAAAATGAATAGTCTTAAAAAAAAATTAAAACTTGATGTAACTCTGATCATGGATCATTAGTTCTTTTTTGGACTGAACTGATTCTTGAAAGGAGGTAGAAAGGTGAATCTTTGGGTCGGTATCTCTACATTTGGGATGGAATGATCTCATGTTTGGTTCAATCTTTGGGTCGGTATCTCTACATTTGGGATGGACTGATCTCATGTTTGGTTCACCGTTTTATTTGCTAAATTGATTGCTATATTGATTAGAACTTCGATCATGGGTCATTAGTTCTTTTTTGGACTGAACTTATTCTTGAAAAGAGATAGAAAAGTGAATCTTTGGGTCGATATCTCTACTTTTGGGATGGACTGATCACATGTTTGATTCACCGCTGTATTTTCTTGCTATTCCGATTAGAGCTCCAATCATGGGTCATTAGTTCTTTTTTGGAGTGGACTGATTCATGAAAGGAGGTAGAAAGGTGAATCTTTGGGTTGATATCTCTACTTTTGGGATGGACTGATCACATGTTTGATTCACCGCTGTATTTGCTTGCTATTATGATTAGAGCTCCAATCATGGGTCATTAGTTCTTTTTTGGACTGGACTGATTCATGAAAGGAGGTAGGAAGGTGAATCTTTGGGTCGATATCTCTACTTTTGGGATGGACTGATCACATTTTTGATTTACACCTGTATTTGCTTGCTATTTCGATTAGAGCTCCAATCATGGATCATTAGTTCTTTTTTGGACTGGAATGATTCATGAAAGGAGGTAGGAAGGTGAATCTTTGGGTCGATATCTCTACTTTTGGGATGGACTGATCACATATTTGATTCACCGTTGTATTTTCTTGCTCATGTTTGAGTAGATTGAGGTTTATTCCCTTCAGGCTTCACTACTACGCTTGTGTGTGATATTGATTATAACACTAATGTTTGGTTTGAATAATACTTGAAAGAAGAGATAGCATATTGAGCTATGTTTATTGGTATTACATGCATCCAATAAGTATGTCTTCCACCGGGAATGTGAGCCGTGATGTTGGTGTCTCAAGCCTGGCTTCCTTGAGGAGACCTCCTACCTCGATGCCAGGTCCTGCTTCGCAGGGCAAGCGAAAGGCAGGTGGAAAAAGTCCAGGACCCGAGTGGAATTTTGCCACAAACATAAATGACTGGGAGCCACATAAAACATAGTCATCCTACACTTTTGCAATGACACACCTAGCCACAATTGCAACCATGTGCCAGTGCATCCATGCACAGTGACTTCTTTCAAACAGATGCTCCTGTCATTCTAGCAGCAACACACCTAGTCGCAATTGCAACCATGTGCTGAATGCAAATGAATGACAGGGAGCAACATGAAAACATAGTCATCCTACGCTTTTGCAATGACACACCTAGATCGCAATTTCAACCATGTGCCAGTGCATCCACGCACGATGTCTTCTTTCAAGATTCAAGCATATGAAGCATTATGAATTATTTGAGCACACATTCATGCATTAGATGCTACCGTCAATCTAGCAGCAACACACCTAGTCGCAATTGCAACCATGTGCCGAAGCATGAATGATGGGAAGCAACATAAATCATAGTCATCTTGCGTTTTTGCGATGACACACCTAGCCACAATTGCAACCATGTGCCAGTGCATCCACGCATGATGAATTCTTTCAAACAGATGCTCTTGTCATTCTAGCAACAACACACCTAGTCGCAATTGCAACGATGTGTCGAAGCATGAATGACTGGGAGCAACATAAAACATAATCACCCTACGCTTTTGCAATGACACACCTAGCCGCAATTGCAACCATGTGCCAGTGCATTCACACACGGTTACTTCTTTGAAACAAATGCTCCTGTCATTCTAGCAGCAACACACCTAGTCGCAATTGCAACCATGTGCCGAAGCATGAATGACTGGGAGCAATATAAAACATAATCATCGTACGCTTTTGCAATGACACACCTAGCCGCAATTGCAACCATGTGCCAGTGCATCCACGTACGATGATTTGATAAAAGAAATTTTAAACCTTTAACTTTTAACGCAAAAAACTCAAAAAAACATCAATAAAATAAAGAAGGGTTTAAAAATTTACTGCTACACTGCTTTGAGAATGCCAGAAAGTTTGGTGAAGACTTTTCAATGTACCTCTTTTGTGAAAGACAAGCACCGGTGTCACCTTTATATAGCCACGACGGGCCCGGCGGGAAAATAGCTTTACCCGACGGGCCCGGCGGGCCAACTAATTAGCCCGGCGGGCTACGAGCCGGTCTCCAGGTCTCCCTGGAGGTCCAAAAGATGAATGTCAATTAACAAAATATTTGTTATTTTGCATTTCTATTGTTATTAACCTGAAATTATAGTGTGATCAAGTCATTTTGAAATCCCTGGTTGTAATACAAATCTTTAGAGAGAGAGAGAGAGAGAGAGAGAGAGAGAGAGAGAGAGGAGAGAGATGAGAGAGAGAGAGAGAGAGAGGAAGAGAGAGGAGAGAGAGGAGAGAGAGATGAGAGAGAGAGATAGATAGTTCTATTATCGTCCTGGGAGGTCAAATATGACCTATGGGACCAAATGAACATGTCACGTGGTGTGAGTGGAGTTCATAAGTGACTCTCGATGCTCAAAAATGGCTGAAATGAGCGTCGCAATAGAGAGTCCACATCGTGGTTGGGAGAGGAAGGTATGTAGGGAGAGCTCATGGCTGAATATATGGGGAAAAGAGGACTAATGTGGTCAAAAGCTGAGCACTCAAGTAGTGTGTGGTACTCACTCTCTCGCACTTGACGAGGGCATAAGGTGCAAAGTCGATGACACTCCTCGCCAGTACCCCAAGTCCTGTCTCGCAGCGTAGAGAATGGGAGCTAAGACGAATGGAGGCAATGGTGCGGATCGCACTCAACGGGATGGGCTCAAGGATGTAGGAATGGGTTCGGTTACCTCGTTCAGAGAAGAAGAGAGATTTGTAGTTTGGGGCAACGTGTGTGGTGTAATGGCTGAAGTGAGAACCTCGGATTTCTCCCAAGCCATGATACATTGGCGTTGTAAGAAGGCCTCATTAACTTGGGAGTCGATCGACGCATCCTTGACCAAGTGACATGCATCCCATCTTCCAAACCATTTCTTGATATCAAGCATCCACCCCGAACTTAGTATTTTGCTCTTGCATGTCTTTTGAACCTTTTGACTTGCTTCATATGCGATTCTAGGAAGTCAATGCAAAGGGCTACGTTGTGTCTTACGCATGTACTCCACAACCCTTTCCATGCCCAAGACCTCAATGGGAAGCGATCCGGACTCAAGAAGTAAGAGCATGCAGGGGTGTTTGTGTCTTGACTTGGGAGAAAGTTGGTGAGGAAAAACGCTTTTGGACATTCTCAAACTCTTTCCAAGTAGACTTCCCGATGCTTCCACCCCACACCTCCACTCCATAAAGAAGCACCGGTGTCACCAATGTGTCAAAGAGGTACTTTTTGAGAGCCCAACACTTGATCTCTCCTGCATTGCACATGTTCTGAAATGCATAATAAGCCCTCTTTCCGGCTTCCAAGCGAGAGAGAGAGAGAGAGAGAGAGAGAGAGAGAGAGAGAGAGAGAGAGAGAGAGAGAGAGAGAGAGAGAGAGAGAATGGTTTTATAGTGCATGGTTGACCTTTCACACATTTAAAAATCTCTTCAGTGTGTTGTAATACAAATCTTTAGAGAGAGAGAGAGGGGGGGGGGAGAGAGAGAGAGATGTAAAGAAAGAATGATAAAAGAGGGATACAAAGAGAGAATGGTATTAGGGTGCATGCATGATTTTCCACTCATTCGAAAACCTCCTCCACACACCGTAATACCATTTGATAAAGAAAGTAAATGGCTAGTATGGGTTGATGTTTTAGGAGAATGGCAAGAACCAAGGCGACTACAAGGAAGGCCGAAAAAGGGCTAGGTTTAGCTGCCAAAGTAGGGGACAGGTCGGCCAGCAAGAACATGAGACCTAGAAAGATAATGAAGATTCTAAAGGCCCCAAGGATGAGGAAGATACAAAGAAGCTTGAGGCTATTTAGGGAGATAACAAAAGCTCAAAAAATGCATTGAGCTATGTGTACCCAAGCTGCCATTTCAAAGGAAAATTAAATCAATCTGTGAAGCGGCATGCATAGGCACAATGAGGTGAAAGGCTGTTGCTCTTTTGTCACTTCAAGAGGTATATGCACACCGGTTGACCATTATGGACAAGGACAATGAAGCACTAAAGAGAGTAAGGTGGAGGTATGATAAAGTACTAGTACCCAATGTATTCATAGACAAGAAAATGAGGGATATTTTTCTCATATCTCTAGCATGGACATAATCATAGGTAAAAATTATATAGGTCACCCATGAAGTTAACACCAGAGCCAAAGACAAGCAAGAAACTAGCTGTGTCAAGAGTCCAAGAAACTAAGAGAGAAAGAAAAGGTCACAGTTGTTGTAGAAGAAAAGAAGCAAAGCTATGACACAATTACTTGTGAGATAGATGAGAGAAATAATGAAATCTTGTCCACAATGAAAGAGGGATTTCTAGCAGACATACCACCAATAGATGGGTCAAGAAGATTCACTATGATATCATCAATATTAATATATTGCAAGATCTAGACGTATAGATAGTAGATTCTATTGTGTATATATTGCTAAAGTAAGTCCAATTCTCTTGCTTTAGCATACGTAGATTTTGGATTTGGAATGGAGAATAACTTGCATTAATTGTTTGTAGTTTGATAAAGGGCCAACTTTCTAAACAAAACCAAACTGAAGTATATATTTTGGATCCACAAATGTATGTGCTTCTCGCAATAAAAATTGCCCCTCAACGCACATTAGAGAGATGATTTTTGCAATACCCTAGCCCCAAGTAACAACAATTGTTTTTCCATACGAGAGCAACAATCATTGAAGCCTCATATGCATTGAGCTTGACAATCCATTGGTATGGAGTCTAAATCCAACTCAAGGAAACCACCAAGACTTAAGCAAGTGAGTATTCAAATTCTGAAATTAATTTTGGTGGGTAACTTGTAATAATGGAAGGATGAGTTCTATAAGCTTTCTTAACGGAGGGATAGCTTTAAAGTCACTGTCTTTCTATACCTTGATGGATTTTAGGTTGAAAGAAGAAGAAGCCATAGTTTTGAGTGGTAGGTAGCTTGTAATAAAGGAAGGATGAGTTTTATTAGCTTTCTTAATGGAGGGATAGCCTTTAGTGGTGGGAGAATGATAGCTTTTAAGTGACTGTTTTTTAGTACCTTGATGGCTATCAGAGTCTCTTGGCAACGGATCCACATATTGAACCGCCAACATCGTAGAAAATAAGATGTTACAAAGAATATTAGATTCTCTCCATTTTAAAATTTTTTCCTTTATTTCTTGATTTATTTCATGTATTTTCTACATTACATTTCATTGCTACTCATTGGACGCGCTTTCTTTTCTCTCTCTTCAATATGGCCCTCTAAAAGACCTCCAAAATCTCCTAATGTAATGCTCACCAAGGTTCATCAAAATCAGAGAAAGTGAGCACTAGTGACCATGCTCAACAGACACGACCTACTCTAGTATCCATGTTGGAGTTGATGTTGTAGGAATGCACACATAGCTTTGAGATGGAGAGGAAGCTCAAGGAACACAAAATAAGAGTGTATTATTAAGTGTGCAAACACAAGATAATATAGCCCTAGAATGACGCACATATATACAAATCTCGGAAAAAAAAACCTCCTAGTGAGGGAAAAAGTGCCCTCACAATCCTAAGTGTACTTATGGAAAAGGGCTTTTAGAATTTTATTTGATTGCTAGGTTTGTATTGTCAAGGGTGGACCCCTATTTAGCCCTTCAATGTTTCTTATAATGCTAGTCTTGTTGTATATGTTGAACAATTGATGTCCTAACTCCGCTTGACTAGAACTTACTTTGTAGTTCTTTTTGGGTAGCCAACATATTTCAACTCACATTTTTGAGTATTACAATAAAGAATAAAAAAGTTCAAAAAATTGTTATATTATTTCCTATGCTTAGTAGACCTACCTTATTTTTATGACATCATTAATTTTTTAAAGAGTCCCTCTATATTAATGTTCTTATATTACTTTCTTTTCATTTTATTTTGTTTCAAATACTTATGTGTGCATTCTACCTTATTATTTAAGTAGAGCCCTTCATAACATATCAAGTATTTTCGATTATATGTGTATCATAACAAGAGGTACTTCACATTAGCGACGTTCGCAGTGCGACACTCAAAAGTGAAAATCCACGGCGTTGCTATGGATGTCGTTATTTTCTTTGTTGCATAGCAATGCCTATAGCGACACCGCCAAGGGCAAAAAATAAATCGAGACCGCCAAAAACTCAGATCTCAGATCTAAGTTTCAGCACTCTAGCGAAACAGGTAAACCCGCGCTCTTCCTCTCTCTCTCTCTTCCCCCCCCCCCCCCCCCCCCCCCCCCCCAACACACACACACACACACACACACACACACACACATACACACACACACACACATGAGGAGAGGAAGGAGAGCCAGGTACGCTCCTTCCCTCTCCTCTCTCTCATGTTCCCTTCCCCTCTTTCTCTCTCTCTCTCTCTCTCTCTCTCACACACACACACACACACACACACACACACACGCACGCACACACATTGTGTCTTTGAGAGAGAGAGAGAGAGAGAGAGAGAGAGAGAGCCTAAGAGAGAGAGAGAGAAAGTAGAGAAAATATGAAATGAAATATTATATTAAGATTCAGGGTTAGATTAGATTTAAAATTACATTTAAGATTATGTTAGATTAAGATCTAAGATTAAGTTAGATTATATTTAACTTATATTTAAAATTTATGCTAAATTTAAAATTAGGTTAGAAGATTATGTTAAGATTTAAATTAGATTTAAGATTAGATTAGATTTAGGTTTATGTTGAGTTTATGATTATATTAGATTCAGATTTACGTTAGATTTAAGATTAAGACAAGATTTAAGATTAGCTAGGTTAGATTTAAGATTAAATTAAGTTTAGATTTAAGCTAGATTACATTTAGATTTAGGTTAGATTTAAGTTTAGATTAGATTTAGGTTTATGTTGAGTTTAAGATTAGATTAGATCTAGATTTATGTTAGATTTATGATTAGATTTATGTTAGAATTTAGGGTATGTCAATGAAGGCTTTGCTCCAAGAGCAAACACTAGGTAGACAACAATGTGTATATTCCCATCAGAATCTGACACCTATTAACTCACTCACTAACCATGTTCAATTATCTCAGAATCACCATATGTTCAATTAGGTTAGATTTAAGATTATATTTTGGATTTAGTGTTTATATTAAAGTCTACCTCGGGATTAAGGAAAAAAATTAGAGTTAGGCAAACGGTGATCCCTCTCTTCCTCTCTACGGATGCGACCTTAAGTTGGAAAGCTTTCAACGGCATGATACTCAAATTGTAGGCCAACATGTAATGTGCTAAGTAATCCCTTGAACAAGGATCAGTTGTGTCAAGATGTTAAGATGCTATGAATTGCTACAGCTAGAGAAGAGGCAAAGGGGTTTTGTCCACTACATGCACTGTCATGTAGACGTGGGTGTGTAGATTTCTCGTACCCAAAAATATAGGCATTGACCAATAAAGACGATATTATAACCTGGTGGTTCTGATCTCCGAGCACCTCTAGACCGAGGTGTGTGGGGATCGGACATGACTAGAGAATGTGAGGTAGTTTACAGTGTGAACAGAGAGAGAGAGAGAGAGAGAGAGAGAGAGAGAGAGAGAGAGAGAGAGAGAGAGAGAGAAGATGGAGGATGCCAATAGAATATTAAATTTATGTCGAGGTTATAAGATTATTACATTCATTATGAGTAGTGACGAGGATGTGGGGCCATCCAACCGAAACACCTATCTCTCAATAAGGATCTTATGTCCTTGTAATCAATGCAAGCATGCTGTGTGTTGAACAAGATGCATTTCTTTGCATCACATTTGCGAATTTGGCGAGTTTGATCCATCTATTATAGATCGAGTTGTTACCAATTATAACTTGTCGGACTCTGATGCTGGCCAGTAGATAGCAATCTTGCAACCCAATAGATGTGTTCATAGGCGCTTTGGTCAAGCAGCATACGTGAGGCCACAATATGTAGCTTCTGTCAGCTCGGAGGATGATCATGCAGACCACATTTCCAACAAGGCAATTTTTGAGCCCGAGATTGATGAGATGATCGAGACGATCATGGATTCAAAAAGGCTTATCTATGATGATATGAAAAGTGAAGCCGATACACCATTGTATGATGGAGCACGTGTGTCTAGATTGAAGGCGCTCCTGGTTCTTCTCAACGTCTATTTATTTCTCCTATGGAATGTTTCTTCTTCCTCTTCCCTACCCTCATTCCCTGCTAGCTCTCTCTACCTTCGAAGGATTTTGAGGCCTTGGGACTGAGACTTGATATAGTTAATGCTTTTTGCAAAGTTTATGTAAAGCTCGTGATGCATGAAGCTTTCCATCTTCATAGCATCACCAAGGTCACAAGGAACACAAATATTGTATTGTAACAAAGTCTCTCTTGATGGACGAATTTATAATACAAACGCCTTTTGGAGGGGGGACCAGCTCCAAGTAAATCCGGTCCTCATATATTGTCATGTTCTCTAATACTCTCTCTCTTGCAAAAGTATTGTTCATGCCAAGTTAATTAAGTACTATGTTTATGTTGCTACCATCAATTAAGTTCACCCTCCAAGTTCTCAAATTAATCTCACAAAAATTCTCACTCTAATTCTCTTAATTCCGCTATTCTCAAGGTTCATAGGACATTTCCATTACATTGGTATCAGAGCATTTAGTTTCTCTTTTATTGCTTAAGAAGAGAGGTCCTTAAGTAGCCTATTAATGTTTGATTTTGTTAATTATATTAGGGTAAGTGGGAATGGGATCTATTATCGGTTTTGTTGAGCCCACTAAGTGGGATATGGTGCACACCTCGAGAGCTTTGGTCTTAATAATGGAGTCTTCTTAGACTTGCCTACGGCTTTACCATTATTGAGCCATAAGAGGTCCGAAAGGAGCTATCCCTTGGAAACTTCGTTATGTTAGACCCACTCCACTACTCTCTGTAATTAACCAATTTAAGCCGTGGGTGTAGATACTTAAGTGCCTATTTTCAAAGGCTAAGAGGAGTAGCAACTAAGGTTATGAATTGCCAAAGCATACACTAAGTAAACACATAAGTTTAATTAACATGACTGACAATAACCAAGAGAGTAGAATGAATATTGATAACTTTGATTTTTCACATATAGGTGTTAATGATGATGCCCCTATGTTTGTTAATTATCTTGTTACTAGGTTGCAACAAGCTATGGGCAACCCCGCTTTGCAAGCCGAGGTCACTCAACAACTTTGTGCTTATGGGATTTCCTTTCCTCTCGAAGAGGAGAGAGAGCTTAGGAGACCTCTTGATGAGAACCCCAAAAGAAGACTCTCTCCCATATGAGAGAAGGAATCCAAAGATCAAGAAAGTAATGAATCCCTATGTTTCTCCGAAGATGTGGCTCCACAAAGAAGGCGGAATAAATGATCGCCAACTCCTCCCAAGAGGAAAATGTTAACCCATAGTCTTTCTCCTTGTCACTCCAAAAGGGAAGAAAGGAAACAAAGGAAGAAAAGGGCAAGAAAGAGGTCACCCTCTTCTCCTTCTTCTTCACCTTCCTCCTCTACTGATGAAAGCTATGGATATTCTCCTAGAGAATACAAGAGGGGAGGACATCGCAAATCTTACCCTGCATGGCGAAGGTCACAAAAGCTAAAGAAGTTCAAAGAGGGAGAAAAGAGTATCTCTTTTCTCACCTATGATGGCACCTTTGGTGCTACCGACAAAGTATTGACCTTCATCCAACAATTTGATGCAGCCTTTGGAGACGAGGTATTCACGAAGTCCTCCAAGCTACGCCATGTAGCTTGCACTTCTAAAAATCAGCTCGTCAATGGTGGGCTAGCCTTCGTGGCAATGGTGAAGCCTTAAAGACATGGAAAATTCTACAATTTTCCATCATGAAGCTAATTCCTTGCAAGCCATGCAAAGGACAAAGTGCTCACCAAATGGCGGAGCTTGAGGCTTCTCTCTCATGAGTCTATCCACAAATATGTGGACAAGTTTTGGGATTTACATCTCATGGCTAATATCTTTCAAAAGATAGACTTTGTCGAGAAAAAGCAACAATTTTGTATGGGATTACGTGAAGAAATGGCCGAGTATGTCAAATCCCAACGGCTTGGTTCTATCACCGAAGTAATCCACCACACCATGGTTGCTTCCTGCATTGATTTCCAACAATAGACGGAATGTTAAACCCATGGAAAACAAAGACAAAAATGATGCAAAGGGAAAAACCAATGCCTAAAATTCTTCCCAAGGCACTTCCTACAACAACAACAATAGGTCCAAGGAGAAGGGAGTTTACAAAAGTAAAAACAAACTCTCTCATGAAGAGCTTGAAGCTTTTTGCAAGGACCATAAGTGTTTTAAGTGTGGGGAGCAAGGACAAGGCTATCGTTCTTGCCCCAAGAAAAATGCTCACAATGAGACTCCTAGAGCTTCCACTATCGAAGCTCCAAAAGAGGATGCTCATTGCAAAGGATCACCTCTCTCCTATGCTTGGGGAAAGGTTAGGGAGCATGATGCCTTCATCTTGTTTGACCATGTCTCTACTCACAACTTCATATCAACGGAGTTGGCCACCAAGTTGGGCATTCAAGCTTTTGAGATGGGAGATATTGTAACGGCTGACACAGCTTTAAAGGGATAGCAAGCCTCCATTACTCCCTTGATTGGAAGTTGAGGCTTCATGTCCAAATCTATGTCGACAAAGAAGACTTTTTCATCCCTCCTCTCCAACATGAGGATGCTATCCTAGGGGTGCCATGGTTTGATTGCATGGTTGCCAACATGAAGTTTCCTGAGAGGAGAATCTATTTCACCTACAGGGAAAAGAACATGTATATAGATGCTAATGATTCTGGTCGTACTATACCACTTGTAAAACCTCTTGCCCTTGATAAATCAATGAAGAGATAAGTTTTTGCGTACATGATTTTTGTCAAAGAGTCCCTAAAAGGTCCTAATGTTTCAATGGTAGGAATCAAGAAGAGTTAGACTTGTCTAACTTTCTAAAAGGATTCCAAGGTGTGTTCATTGATGATATCCCTATGGACTTACCTCCAAAACAAGGGGATGATGACTGTCGAATTGAGCTCATATTAGGAAGCTCATCGCCTAACAAACCTCCTTATCGAGTTTCCCAAGCTCAACAAGAGGAGATCATGAGGTAAGTACAAGAATTGGTAGACAAAGGGATGGTGAGGCCTAGCTCCTCTCCCTTTTGTTCTACAGTCCTTTTAGTGCAAAAGAAAGATGGAACATATCGCGCACTAAACCATATCACTATCAAAAATAGATTTTCCGTACCTCAGGTAGAAGATCTATTTGATAAACTACAAGGCTCTACCTACTTCAGTAGGATTGACCTTAAAAGTGGCTATCATCAAATAAGGACAGTGGAGGAAGATATCCTAAAGACCACATTTCGTACAACGTTTGGTCTTTATGAATATCTAGTCATGCCTTTTGGCTTGACCAATGCACCTGGCATTGGTCAAGCCACACCGCAAGCATTGATGGAGAAAATATATTAGACCCCACCGCAAGTTCATTGAAGTGTTCTTTGATGATATCATCATCTACTCCAAGTCCTTGGAGGAACACAAGCAACATCTCAAAGTGATTTATCAAGCATTGAGGGAGAACAAGCTTTTTCTCAACCAAAAGAAAAAGTGATTTTTTCCTTCAAGAGATTCAATACTTAGGTCATATTATCTCTCAAGATGGTATCCGTATGGATCCATCAAAGTTAGAGGTAATAAAAGCATGGCCTAATCCAAGAAGTCTACATGAGCTAAGAAGCTTTATTGGTATAGGTGCATACTATAGACGCTTCATGGAAATTTTTTCTCAAATAGCAGGACCATTACATGACCTAACAAAGAAGAACGTTAAGTATTCATGGACTGCTAAGGAGAAAAAATCTTTTGACAAGCTCAAAGAGATGCTTACCTCTCAACCAGTCCTCATGCTTCCGAATCTCTCAAAACCATTTGAGGTCCAATGTGATGCTTGTGGTGATTTCCTGGAGCAGTCTTGCTTCAAGAAGGGCATGCCGTAGCATATGAGAGCCGAAGGCTCAATACGGATGAATAGGTCGTGGGCATTTATGAGAAACGAACAGACTATCAAAGTATCAAGTACTTCATGACGCAAACAAAGCTTTCTGACAAACAAATAAGGTGGGCAATTTTTCTTTCGCAATTTAATTTCCACATTGCTCACATTGCTGGTAAGCACAATCAAGTAGCTGATGCACTGTCACAACCACCAAACGTTAATGTTGTGTCTATAGCAACTCACAATGATCTATCTTCTATGATAGATGAGTATGCTACTGACCTTGACTTTAAAGAAATAATGTCAGTCCTTGCTTTAGGGAAGAAAGAGGAACCATTCACTTTGCAGGATGGTTATCTTCTCCATGGCAATAGGCTATGTGATACCCACTCCCTTCGTGACAAAGTCATGTATGAATCCCATGCTCCTCCCTATGCGGGGCATAGAGACATTCAACCTGGTCTTCGAGGAGTAGAGACGTACTTTTATTGGCCTACCATGAAAGTGGACATACAAGAGTATGTTTCAAAATGCGTGGTATCGCAAAAGACCAAGTATGATAGAGGAAAGTAACTTGGATTACTCCAACCATTTCCAATCCCTAATTCACCATAGGAGAGTATATCCATGGATTTTATCTTTGGATTACCCAAGTCTATCCATGGGAATACGGGAATATGGACAATTGTCAACAGGTTTAGCAAGCAAGCACACTTTATCCCTGTCAAGAAGACTATTAAGGCACACCAAATGGCAACTCTCTTCATATCCCATATTTTCAAACACCATGGATTTCCAACATCCATCGTGTTAGATAGAGATCCTAGAATGACCACCACTAATTTTTGGAAAGGTCTCTTCAAAAATCTAGGTACAAGATTGAATTTCTCTTCGGCCTATCACCCACAAACAAATGGCCAAAGTGAGATAGCCAATCTTACGATTCTTGATCTACTAAAGACCTATGTTACAAAAGTAGATCAATGCTCACAATCAGAAAAGTACTTACCTCTTGTAGAGTATGCGTGTAATAATACTATCCATACTTCTACGGGAAAAGCACATTTTGAAATCATAGAGGGAAGACCTAAAATTCCCTTGCTACTACTTAAAGTACATGGGAAGATCTTCGCTGCCGATGAGTATAGCCGTGACCTGCAAGCATCTTTTGAAAAGATTAAGGAGGCTATATCCATCTCTCCACTAAGGCAAAAAGTTGTTGCTGACAAGCACAGAAGAGCCTTAACGTTCAACAAAAATGATTGGGTCTTACTTAAGTTTCCTAAGGCTCGATTGAGGCAAATGACGGGCAAAAATCCTACGGGCCATCAAAAGTATTATGATAAACTAGCAAAAAGATACTATGGTTCTTTTCAAATTTTGAAGCCAATCAATGAGGTGGCTTATCAACTCAAGTTACCTAACCATTGGCTCATACACAATGCTTTTCATGTGAGCCTACTTAAGCCCTACACATTAGGAGAAATATGGACCTTGCATGGGCCTTGTAAGGAATCCTAATTTTTAGGGATTAAGGCTAATGTTGTGTAGGGTTAAGGGGATGAGGGCATTCAAGAAGCTAGTTTTGAGTAGGCTTTTCTAGATTTTTTAAAGACACATGTAAGATGTGGACCTAAGAGGTCACTTTCTCTCTCTAGCTTTTTGAAAGTGAAGGGAGAAAAGGAGTGTGGCCACATCAGCAAAAACGTGGGTCACTAAGAGCCAAAATTTGACTTTTTTCCAAAAAAGCTTTTTTAACTTAAAACTTCCCCCCAACATATATACAGACCTTTTTTCAAACCTACAAACACTGAAAGTCCACTTTTTCAAAAAAAGTTCTCAAAAAAAAAAACCTTTGTTCTCTCCTCCTCCTCTCTCCTCTCCCTCCCTCCTCCTCCCTCATCCTCCCTCCTCTCTCCCTCTTCTCTCCTCCTCCCTCCCTGCTCCCTTCTACAACCACATATGCTCCAATCAAGTACTCCTTTTCACACTTTAGTGCTGTAACCATGCCCCACAACTCCCGTTTTACCTGTGGGTAGTTTCTTTGTCGAGTACTTAGAACCTTGTCTCCAAACCTTACCACATACCTATGTCCCTCTTTGTCATCCTGCCCTATTGCCCATCCAATTCCTGTCAGACTCATATCCACTATCACTATTACTGGCTTTCCACACTCATATTTTACCTTTCTTAAAGTCGGTGCTTGTTGTAGAAAATCCTTTAGCTTTCTTATAGCCCTTGCTTGCGCATCTCCCAAATGAAACTTTTGGTTTTTCCTTAACAATTGGTACAAAGGATCTGCTACATGTGCATAATGTGGAATCCATATAACATAAAACACACATGCACCAAGAAATCTGCGAACTTCACTCACAGATATGCATACCTCCTTCATCTTTTGAAATGCATCAATTTTTGCTGGACAAGGTCATCTCCCATTGGGACCACACATGTGCCCAACAATCAACACCTCCTTCAGTCCAAACACAGACTTTTGTCCTGAGAGGGTAAGGTTCACCTTTTCCAGTCTGGATAGGATCTTGTCACAATCATCTATGTGTTGTGCCACAAAGTTGCGGCACCCCTCGGAATCCAAAGCTTCATCTTTATTACTTACTTCACATCCTTTGATAGGAACATCATCAAGAAGGGCATAGTTACTCGGGGAATAAAGTCACGTAAGACCTTATTCATACCATTCATCATATGTGCAACCGAATTGGTTTCTCCCTGTGGTAAGGTACACATCCTCACCAAATGCAAAGGTCTCCTCATGGTAGTCAGATCCCTACTTTCCATTGCTAGTTGGAATTGATCATACCCTAAGTACAAATCTCCCATAGAATATATTACCCTTCCTGCAAATGCTTCTGCAAACTCATCCACAATTGACCCTGTACCCATATTCCTGATTGTGACTTTGTTGACCGGCTACATATCTTGGATGAAGCGCAAAGCTCCATTCTTCTTTGGTACTGTGAACCACCCGTTTGAGTATGGAGCACATGAAGGCTCCAAAATACCCATCTTGATCTTCTCATTTAGCATCTCAATTAACTTTGGTAAGTGAGCCTTTGGAACTGGTATTGGCCGTAAGTTCCAAGGTACATGAGGGATGGTAAAGATCACCATAGGAGCAACAATGGTAGGATCTACACATCCTATCTCATGTGGCTCAAATGCAAATGCTTTTCCATGTTTAGAGAGCATCTCTTCAAAACATTCCCTTTCAACCTATGTCAAGGAGTCCTCATTCCCAATCTTTAATTGCTTTAGAGACTCCTTTGTAAACCTGTGTCCAATCCCTTTTGGATCTCTGAGACTAGGTTGCAAAGAAGCCAGTTCTAGCTTTTCCTTGCAGTCCTTTGGTAAAGGAAGTGCCACTCGTTTTACCTTCTTTGCCGTAGTCTTGTACTTGGTGTCCACCTTTACTCATATTCTTGCTTCCTATCCTCCTGTTCCTTTTGAAATGCCTCCACCACATTGTACATTTCAAGTGATCACACTTTCACTATCTCATTTTGGTCATGTGAAGGATAATCTACTATAGACTGTAGATCCTGTAATGTGTCCACAAAAGAAAAATCCTCAAACACACCTGTTATGTTTTCATTGTTTCCTAGCAGACCATGTTCTTTCCACTCCTTTTGTAGACTATGTACATGTTTGCGGGAACCTCGCCTCAAGTTCTCACATTTTAGAAAAGAGACATATCTATATTCTGTTAGGCCTGCAAAACCTGTACAGAAATCCTCCTTATGTGAGAACCTTTCCCTTGTTGTACCATCATAATCCTGCTCTACAATGGTACTTGGCCAAACCCATTCTCCCTCGATGATCATGAAACTCTTTACTCAATCTGGGCAATGGGCGCTCTCGGAGATTGTCACGATTTCTTTCATGATTCACACAAACAGTGAGAAATTGAACATCACGTTTTCCATCTTTACTTCTTATCCTAGCATAAGCAGAACCATCATCCATTAACTTTGTTTCCATTCTAACCCCTACAGTGTAGGGTTGTCCAAGGATGAGATCATAAGAAGATGTGTCCTGTACAAATAAATTATGCTCTTCCTTTACATCTCCAATAGTCACTTTCACACTTGGACAAGCTGCATATAACTCACCTGATGAATTATTTTCTACCTTAACCATCCATCCATGATCTGTGTCCATTGGTAATTTGCACTTGTTGAATAACCTCTTTGTCATTATGTTTATTTCTGAGCCATGGTCAATTAAGGCAACAAATGGCTCTTCAAGATCACCCACCTTGACCATTGTCTCTGTCGTAGCTCTTGCCCAATGATTCCTGGAAAAGTGACTTCTTGGAATGGCTTCGTACTCCTCATCTCCATTTGAAAACTGTACTTGCTTTGTTCTTCCGGAAGAATGGTAGCACCCTACGACATCCTCATCATGCTCTCTGTCTTCCACCTGTATTACCTGTGTCTTTAAGCTTTCTCCTTCAGATTGCGGGCGAATGGTGTCAACAATAGTTTTCTTCTTTCTCTTGATGATATCAATGATCTCCTCGTGAAACTCGCGCTTGGCTATGCCAAGGACCTCCCCCAAGGTAAACTCTATTTTGCTATTCAAAATTCTTTCTTCTAGAACTTTCTTTAAGTCTGCAGCAACCTCAATATTATACTGTAACTTATTAGTTGAAGTTTTAGGCTTACCTTTTGATGAGTCCTTTTTCCTTGTACTTTCTTCCATAGTCACTTCATGTGGGGGTGCTTCCTATGTCGGAGGCACTCGAGGAGGTATTATGTCGCTTCTTCTAGTAATTCTTTTCGATGGTCCTTCTTCACCACTCTCTCGCCTACGCTTTTCTTCCACAAACACTTCATTGTTTTGACATCTTGCAATATAGGCATGCATTGAAAAGGAGTCCACAGAGTTATTCCATCCTGTTTCTAGACGGATACAGTCACCTGCTTCATGTAGGACTTCTCCTGTAAGCTTCCCTTTCCTTGCTAGCTCCATAGCACTTGGCCACAACTTACCATTTTCTTCAAAACTCCTCAATGGTTCAATATTGTCTGTATAAGTAGATGCCTTGGATGTAGAGATGGCATGGGTAGTGGCCATATCCTCTACCAGACTCTGCATTCCTCCTTTCCCAAAGTTAGTCATTAAGGGTAAACATGTCTCCCCTTAAGTGAATCTTCCCATCCTTGAAGAAGACAAGATCTTTTCTCAAAGCTTCACTGAAGCTATCACATTCTCTCCTAGCATGCTCTGTGTGGTCACACCATATGCATCTCCGGTGGGATTCACCATGGAAAGCTTATCACACCACGTAAGTGCAAGGGAGGGGGGTTTTCTTACAAGTTACATAAGCGTATAAGTTAGGGGAAAACCACCAATAATTTATCTCCCAACCTTAAAAATAAGGGAGGGGGGTATCATATTTAGGGGGGGGGGGGGGGGGGGGGGGGGGGAGGAGGTGGGACTGTATCATTGGTCATTGGTGCTCTCTAGAACTCAGATGAATTTAGGAAAAGTTTTTTTTCATGTCACACATCAAATTTTGCATCAAGTCGGTCATAGATAAGGGCTCATTTGGAGCAGGTCAAGGGCTGATTTACACCAACTTTGGATGGGACAGGATTAGACGAGTAGCTAGAGTGCAGGCTGATCAAGCACATATATTTAAAGTCAAAGTAAGATACATTGAGGGTACATCTAGCTATCAATAGAAGTGGTTCCTTAGTATCTTGCCAATCACTGTGCTACACACTAGTTTTACTTAATTAGATCATGTGTGACCTAAATTTTATATGTAAAATAGGGGTATGATAGTTTTCTTCATTGATTGTCATATAAGCGTAGAAAGAGGGATCATATTCCCTAATTTGAGTCATGCATAGGGGTTTTTACAAAGTTGTCCGCTCGCAGGTGGCATCCCGTTTTGTATATAGAGTGAATCCCCAGGGATGCATCTATGAACAAAACCTTCTTTAGGTTATTGTTTTTGCCTTGAAGATGGTGCCAATGGTTGCCCCTTCTCTTCAAGCTTTGTAAGTTTTACTTTAAAATCCCTAATACTTTCACAAGTTGACCTACTACATCTTCATCAACTTTTGGGAGTATAAAGGAAGAAGGCTTTACCATCTCTTCAGAAGCTGCGGAGGTAGATGGTGCACTACCAACAACCATCTTATCCCATCTCCTTTGGCGTTTGGCAAGTAATGAAACAACAGCTTCAACTTTGTTCCAATCTGTCTTCAAACCCTGCTCAGCATCTTTGTCCTCAAGAAGTATCTCCAATTGCTCATGGAGATCCTTTCTTGTTGCTTGTAGGAAGAGCTCTGTCTTTTTTGAGTCGAGTGTGGCCTTCTCTATCCTTGTGAGTTGAGCATATCGTCGCTTAAAATTCCCTGAGTAGCTCTGTTGGAGAGAGCCCCTCCTTCGGCTTGGCTACCCACTCCAGGAAAGTTCTCTTTGTTACTCTCTCAGAGTCCTCCATGAAATACTCCTCCTTCATCGCTAGCTTGAACTCCTCCCAATTTCTTCCATGCTCATTCCTGATTCCTCTCACATGCTCCCTAATCTCGGGAGTCACAACAAGATCAAAGCTTTGGAGCATCTCATCTTCTGGCACATGATGCAACTCCATCTCCTTTATATAGCCACGAAGATACTTTGTCACATCTTTTCCATTAAACTGATCCATTTTGTGCACCACTGCTTGAATAGCTTTGGTTGCTAACACTTCTCGTCTTTCTGTAGCATGTTGTTGTTGCATAAACAAGGAACATTTGCATTGTAGCGGGATCAAAAGGCATACCTTGCTGTTGCGGATGATGACCACCCATGGTTGAAATAGCTTCCAGATCCCCACTAACTCACCCTAACAAACTTCACATCGGGTTCACCAAAAAGTGCGTCAAAGAGTTGGCAGTCTTGGAAGGAAGGAAACGGGCCTCTAGCTGTGAGGGTTTGTGGGGAAACTGTGAAGCTTTTCACTTAAGCAAGCTTAGTGTTTGTAGCAAATACATTGTGTGTAGCCATTGAAATCTTACACGCAGACACACACATATGCACACGTGAAACCCTCAAAACAAAACAAAGATGAAAACATCAAGGTTTTGATTGTATCTAATCAAAGGTAAGATGAAAGGGTTCACTAATGCATTTATAACTGCAAGTCATTGTGCTCCAAATAGACTGCAAATGGTTCTTTGAAACTGTAACTTAGTGCTTACAAAGATGTAGATATTTTGCCTAGCGATAGGAGTGAGCCGTGTGTACAAGTCTTCTTGGTTCATAGTAATATTAAGAAAGCAAGACTCAACCCCTAGAGGAGAATAAATATGTGCACATCGAAAGAATTAGAGTAGTCTAGTAGTGGCAAAATAAGAGGACGTGGAGAAAGAAGAATTTCTTGTAGTCTTTCCGGCCCAAAGAGTAACACAATTCTCTGTTGGAAGTAGGTTTTACACCTAATACAAACGTTAATTCTAATATGTTGCACAAAGTGAATGGATTGAAAAGTTACACCATTGGGGTTATTCATCTAAGAAAGATGAGAAAGCAGTCAAACAATGGAGGAAAGAGATAAGAGAGACAACCAACACACAAAGACCCACACAAGCTTAATCCAAAGAAGTGAAGCACACCTCAAGAATTGTGGTATTGTAGCCAACTTGATGAAATAGATGATGCGTAGTGGTCCCCACACCATTTGCAAGCCACCAACAATGCGTCTTTATTGATGAAAGAAGGTTACATAGAGTGTATGAGTATTACAAGTGAGGAGATAGAAGGCTTGAGGCATGAAGTAGCAAGCTCAAGATGTGTTGGGCTGAAATTGAGAGAAAGTTTTCCTCAAGGAGACGGCTAGGAGGTTGGGTGATGGCTTGATTATGGGGATTGCTTCAGTGCTTGATTGCTTGATGGTTTGCTTGCTTCCCAAGTGAGGAGCAAGAGGCTCTATTTATAGGTGAGGTTGCCTCTTGAAGAAGATATTTGCTTAGAAATATCCAAGGGATTTGTTTGACAAGTGTCTCCCTCTTCAAAAATATCTTGAAATTATCTTCAAAGTTTCTAGATCTTTCTCTTCAAGAAATGTCTAGAGGTTCTTCTAGATATTTCTCTTCAAGAAATATGTAGAGGTTCTTCTAGATTTTTCTCCAAATATCTTCTCCTTGCCGCCATAATCCTCCAAGAGTAGCTTTATAAAAAAGTGAGAGAGAGCTTGACATACATCATGGATGACATAAAAAAAAATCGTAACCATTTTTCTAAGGGATTTTTCTAGGTCCATAATTACTCCAAAGTGCACCTACTATGTGTAGAATGACACCTCATGGGGTATACTATAACTAAGGACACTTTGACCATGCTACACATGTCATATGCCACCTAGGATGCCTAGTAGATAGGAGGTATGTTTTATAGGCACATTTCATCATGGCTCCACGAAGAGGTTCACAAAGAAACCCGAGATCATAGGACGAAGCCCATTCCCAACAAGAGTGACACATTAGACTTCGACTAGCTTTTTGCATGCTAAATAGAAAATGCAGATACTTATACACACTTAAGGCATACACATAAAATCCATAATATTGTAGGTATTAGCTTCCATTCCCACTATGCACGTGCCGTGGCACGACAACGTGATTCTTAATTCGGTAGCCTCTTCTAAAAATATTCAATTTCTTTACTAAACATAAAGATACGAAACCAAAAAAATTGAAAGTTTGGAGAGTCATGCTCATTGCAACGAAGCTATTGGTCCAAATGAGGGTTGTAATTGGTTTTAGAAAATGAGTATATGTAAACGATGAGTCGATGGTGAAGGGTTGGATGTCCTGTACTAGTGTATTGGGCATATAAGGATCCTTGAAGTCTTGCATTTTTCACCATCATAGATTTGAGTTGATATACATTGTCACTACACAATATAAGAGCTACAATCCTTAATTGGGTGAAAATAGTGTTTGTCATCTTTGGATCTCTTCCCCCCACCCCTTGTTTCTTACTCCTCTTTCCTATTGTAAGTAAGAATCATTGGCTTAATCTTCTAACAATTAAATAGAGTTGAGGGTGAATGGTTGAAAGCATGTATAGAAGGTACCACTTTTCCACCTTTTGGTGGTATCACCAATAGCTAAGAGACGGAGTGTTTTTCAACTTTGTAAAAGGGAGAGAAGTTTCCCCCCAAGGATAGAAATTTGTAAAAAGTGAGAGACAATTTTATCTATTTTTTGTATGCATGCTAGTAATCATTAGAGGAAGTTTGGGTCCTCCTTCCATTAATCCGCTTGTGGCATCCCCTCTTAAACCATATGTCGTGTCGCCCTGCTAATTCTAACCCCATGGCCTAGACATGAGTTTCATACCTTATCTGCTATCCCCTTCCAGTCTTCCCTCTTGCCAAGCGCTTTCATGCTCACTCATCCCTATGCTATCTCTCGCACCGGTTTTTGTGCACAGAGATGAGTGCTACCACCCCCTCCAAGAGGATCAAGAGACCCTCCAAGGATGACAACTCTGTCGTGCAAAGCCCTTCAATTCCTCGAGAGTAAGGTGAAGGCTGCCCCCTCTAATGGGAAACTAATGACATCTTTGGAAAGTGATTTTTCTGAAGTATCCTTGTTACAAGGGTTAACCTTGAAGAAATGTTTGGTTTGATTGTCTTGACTTGTGGTTCCTTGTGAACCATGCATTGTCATTCCTTCTTGCGATCACTAAAGTTACAGTTCAATCTAGACATGGAAAGATAGAAGAAAATATGTGGTTGAAGGGCTAGATTGGAAGTCCTTTCATTGGAATTGCATGGTGGGGCTTCGTTGGCTACTGGAGCTTCACGGTTTCGACTAGATTGGCAGGCAATACTATGGACTCTCAAGGTGGAGGGATTTGATGGGTGTAGGATTTTGTGTCTACATGGGTTCTTTTTTGGGGGTTAAGCTTTGGCGGTTCTTGCGGTGGTATTGTGGTCAACTACGAATTTGGTGGGCACTTTTTGCAGGGCGACAGCCCGTCCATATGGTGGCAATTCCAATCGGTCTCTATTTGTTTCTCAAACGGGTATGTGTTAGGGTGGCTCCCTTTTCAGCGAGTCAGGTCATGTGGTCGGGTGGCTCCCGGATCAGCCGATGGTTCTAGTCTATGGTCAGCTTATCAAGGTGCCTTGGCTCGGTCTATGAGCAAAGTCACTCCTGTAATTTTTTTGAATTTTACTAACACAATACCACTCAAGTTCCCCCCAATCTCGAAAAAATAATAAAAATTTTAAAACATCTTTTTCTTTTTAGTGCTCAGTTTCGCTAGAATTGTTTAAAACTGTGAAAATTACAAAGAGCCGTGGCATATCCGTGCACAGAGATAACCAAGAAAGAAGAATTTGTTCTACGATGATAAAACCAATTTTACATCTTAATTGCATAAGTGAAGGGGTGAGTTTAGGAATTGAAAAGACCATTAAACTAGAAAGTCAAAAGACTTTATATGTCCATATAAAGAAGAATTGAAACCATCTTTTGCTTTTTGGGGCAAAACTCACAATCCCGAGTGGATTGTATTAGTGTTGAGCCATGAAATCTTCCAACAACCATAAGTACATCAGTTAAAAGGAGGGCCACCCCATAGCACAGGTAGAACAAAATGCTGGCTAGAGATAAGGCAATTACCCATGCAATTCCGTTATTGTTACAGTCACAACCTTGTTCCACTCTTCAAAGTTCCTCTATTTTCCAATGGCAATAATCGCTTCCTTGCTTTCTTGAATGATCTCCGTGAACCAATCCAGCAGGGGGAGAACCAATCCAGCAAGACCATGAGGATGTTGTACACCTCCTTGGTGTGTGGTTTATGAAAGTGTCTATCTAAGGGCCACCACCATGCTTTCCAATCAAAACTAGACTCGCAGGTCGGTAGGCAGCAAGGGGTTGTGAAAATATCTAGTCACCTATCCCCATTCCAAGGCCTCTGTTGCTCTGTTGCACTTTCAAGAAAGCTTTCCAGTTGAGCCTCCAAGATTCATGTTAGACCATCAAGGGGCAAGAAACTTGTCATGCAGATCTAGCCCTTTTCACTAGCCACCTTGCGAGCACATTTTGGTATTGTCCATCATGGCCTTTGTCAAAACAGCCCACGCTTGATCTTGCTTCGTAGTTGCAACCACAAACTTGGTACATTGGGCCTCGTGTGAGTACTAAGGTTTAGAATTTTGAGACTGCCTTGCCCCACCGATCTTGCTATGGCCTCCCAGCGTGCCCACCACTGCCAATTTCCCACTACCAAGGCAACGAGTTTTTATTGTTGTTCTTCCAAAGGAATCTTTTTACCGATTTTAAGAACTCCTTCCAGTTGCATTTGGCTATTAAAAAAAACATTTTGAAACATTTTAAGTGCATAAGTGAAGGGTGAGTTTAGGTATTGAAAAGACCATACCAGAGAACGATCCCAACTCAAACCAGTGTGGGCTTTCAAGGGACCGATGATGGGTTTGTCTTTTGGATGCCATGGCCCTGTTTGGGCATGGCCTATTGTGTTAATTTTTTGTGGTCTAGTGCATGCACGGACCTTGCTCTCTTAAAAGTACCAAATGAATTAAAAGACAGATTGGCTGGAACAGGCCAGATTGGCTAGCCAAAGCAATAAAGAATGGCTGGGACAGGCCAGATTGGCTAGCCAAAGAATATTGGAAGAATGCAAAGCAAGCAGCGCGTGAGAATCCTGACAAGTGGAAGCAAGAAAAGGAGGCAGCTTGCACCACTTGGAGAACGGAGGATGGGCATCATTTGAGGCCAACTTTGTAAGTGTTTTTGCAGTGCCCTTTAGGTCTGGTAGTTATGGGTATTTGTAATTTTAAATTCTAACATAACGTATTCTTTGTATATTGTTTTGAACAGTGGTTCATGACATGAGGTGACCCCACACCGCACGAGCACGAGTATGCAGGCAGAAAGGGCTTAAACGCCCTTATGGACATTCTCAACTTTTGCTCTAGCTTGGTTAGTATTTAGCTTTACTCTTTTACATTTGCTGTATTTTAATGATGAGCTTAAAAAATAGACTGTTTTGTAATTATATGTTTATACTAACAAAAAGTCTTATTGGTTTTTTCTACAAAATCCGACAGATATGTTGCTGGGACGTGATGAGATGTTAGATTAGATGACTTCAATCTAGCCGTAGCCAAATAACACTAGTTTTCTTTTCTCATATAATGTATAATGGGGTTATACGAGTTGGCGAGCGAGTATTTTCGAGCAACAAAATAAACGAGCGAATCTCTTTTGGGTTTGTCTTTTCCAAATGTATAGCCTACAGTAGTCACTACCGCCGAAGTGTTTGTTTAAAGGACATCCTCTTCCTTGTCCATATGAAAGTGACTACCATCGACGTCATCTAAAATAGCCCCCCACCTCAGATGCAATATGAAATGGAACTAACTCCATGGTGGCTTCCTACCTAGCTAAGTTAGGAGCTACATCATTCATTGACCCTAACCCAAGACCTGTACTCTTTCTCTCATCACCATGAAAATCAGTGGCATAGTAGTCCTCCCTGGCTGACACACTGAACTCACTTGGTCACTACAAAGTGGATTGTGAGCAACGAGGCTTGATTTTCCTTCTTCTTCAACAGCTTTTCCCAATTGCAAGATTACGTTTAATTTTCAAACAAAGTGAGAACATTCCATTAAACATAGGACAATGATTGGTTCATTTTGTATCTATCTAAAATTAATTATAAGAAAATTAAGTAAACTTAGTATGGATGACCTGAATTCAAACAAAGACAAGATCTCTTTACAATCAATTTCATAATACAATACTCTCTAGTCGTGTAATTTTGCATCTGCATAATGAATTAGTGAAAGAGGTGAAAAAGACACCCCCTCCCAACATGCCATCAGTACCCAAAAGACAATTGAAATCTCTCCAAGGTATTGCAGAACAGCTTTGACCACCGTTTGAGCATCGATGGCACATTGGGAGGGTTTAGGGTTTCACCCTTTTCACTTGATATCGTGGCGACAAAAGAGTATCACTAACAAGGCTGTCACTAACTTGCCAATGGTGACACTCCCTGAGAGAGAGAGAGAGAGAGAGAGAGAGAGAGAGAGAGAGAGAGAGAGAGAGAGAGAGAGAGAGAGAGAGAGAGAGAGAGAGAGAGAGAGAGAGAGAGAGCACTGTAATAGCATACCTTGCACTCCTCTTGCTCGAGCCTCTTTGCGTTGCTACCGTCAACCGCGGATTTGTTTTTCTTACGCAAGTTCTATTTTTATTACAAGCATGGATCCAAAGGAACGCTGAAGAGAAGCATCTCAAAATAGCTCTGAAGAGCCTAAAAATTATGTAAACATTTCATTTTATGGACTTAGCTTTGAAAAGCCTAAAAATTGTGTACAACATTTCATTTTATAGGTTGTATCAGTCCCTGCAAGCAAGTAGGCGGTGTCATTAATGCAAGAACAAAAATTATTAAAAAGTTCACTGATACAAAACTAGTTTGCGTCGGCACGTTCAATAGGCCTTTGAGGTTGCCTTTTCCATTCAATGGCACACTATCAAATTAGGCACTTTTGGAAATTTTTGCAGTGAGAAGAACATTGTCTCTTCAACAACATAATTCTTGTCCTCCTTTGGCACCACCGCAGGATGAGATATGTCAAGATGATGGCCGTGGTGGTGAACAAGACTGCTATCGACAGAGTCTTCAGGTTAATTTGTGGCCGTCCCACATGGATGGCCTCCTTTTTTAGCATGCCAATGAGAAAATTTTCCAATCTTCCTATGAACGCTTCACTGCACATCTCATTGTTCAGAATTTTGGCTTGCAATCACACAAGTTGTGAGTCCAAAAGCCTCCTGCTTTATACAGCACTACCGAAGGTTTTGTCTTTGATGTGGCGAGAGGGTGTAGAACAAAATGGTGGGAGGAGTGGAGGGCTAGGAGGAGGAAGGGTAGAAAATGACAAAAAATAGTGAAGTTCCAAAGATGCATCCAGCAACAGCACAAGGTGTTGATGTTAAGAAGAAGTCTTAGGAGAAGCCTGACAGTGATGGTGTGGTGTTCTCATAGAGGTGAGAGAGTTAGAAGTCTTGTCATGGTGTGCTCATATAAGAAGCAAGAGAATTTCATCTAGCCTAGGACCCAGCTTATTTGCCAGCTTTAATATGAATGCCCGAATCATCTCAGCACCATTGAGACCGTCATCCTAGATCATCGCAGCTCACATAATTAGCTGTGCTCATCCCCTCTCTACTCTGTGCAGCTCCCTCACAACCAGAGGTGCTAGCACAGAAGGCCTCGCAAGCTAGACTTCAAAATTGTAAGCGCTCTCCAGCTATGCTTAGCACATAATTCCACTCTCCATTTAGACTTCTCCGTGTGCCGCTCCCTTTTGAAACCTGCTGAAACCAGTCCGCGCCGGCACGGACTGGTTCGAGCAGGTTTTGTTGTTTCAATGAGACAATAGGCTTTTGTGGCTTGCGACGCACCTAAAGGGAATTCATTGGCGGAGTGCCTTGCGTGAGTGAGTGACAACGGGGACAGCTTGCCAGCGAGCGACAAAAACCGACAACAGCCTCGCAAGCTAGACTTCACTGTAGGCCGCTCTCCAGCTATGCTTAACACAGAATTCCGTTCTCCATTTAGGCTTCTCCGCAGGCCGCTCCCTTTTGAAACCTGCCGAAACCAGTCCATGCCAGCGCGGACTAGTTCGAGTAGGTTTTGCTATTGCAATGATACAGTAGGCTTTTGTGGCTTGCGATGCACCTAAAGGGAATTCACTGGCGGAGTACCATGCCTGTGTGTGTGACAACACGGACAGCTTGCAGCAGCGACGACTTCAGGCGACAGCTAGTTTGCAGGTGGCGATAGAATGATAGAATGATAGTTTGAAGGTGGCAAAGTTTAATGATAATAAAAAAAGGCCCTTCCGCCATAGGTGCCGAGCCCGCTGGTTTGCTCCTACAAACAGTCCGCGCCAGTGCGGACTGGTTGTGGTAGAAAATGGGCCTAGGGTGTTGTGGCTAGTGGCACATTTGAAGGGCGTTCGATGGCAAGCCATTAAAGATGCGTGTAGGCGAAGTCTTGGGATAGCAAAGCTGTGGACGCCCCTCCAAAATAAGCGATGAAGCTATTTTTTTAGATCGCTAGTTTGCGGATGGTGACAGTTTAAGGATAATAACAAAAAAAAACCCTTCCGTCATAGGCGCCGATTCCACGGTAGCCTACTGCTTTGCTCCTACAATTCGCGCCGGCGCAGACTGGTTGTGGCCGCAAACTAGTAGGGTGTTGTGGCTAGTGGCACACTTGGAGGGCATTGAATGGGGGACCACCATACATGCATGTAGGCAATGGCTGAGGATAATAGAGTTGTGGACGCCCCTCCAAAACGAGCTATGAAGCTATGCTAGAGCAACGGTGTAGACCGTCTTTCAGAAATCACAAAAGCATCCAAAAATTGTACAATAGCAGGCATGGAGGCCGTGTATGGTCCAAAAACCTCTAATGAGTTCATATTGAACAGTTGCGGCAACTCGAAAGTTTAGGAGAGTTTGTTGTGGACACTGGAAAGTGTCTAGCTCATGACAAAGACATACAACATAAGCATGAAAGTTGTTGTAGTGATGGCAGAGGCTAGACAACTGGCGGATGTGGATTGGGTCGAGCTCCTTATTAATATTGGTCAGCTGGTGCAGTTGGAGGTAGACTCGGTGGTGACCACACTGAATGGCAATCTATCTCTAAATACCAAAGCTGGATAGATTCTGCGGGCGGTAAAATTTTCCCAACAATCCGATGGTGCCTATCTAGTCAAATTTTTCATGCCTTCCCATGTTGAAATCCTGGCTCTATTATTAGGGGGAATTGCAAAAGGAGACCTCCCAGCACTTTAACCTAGCAGCAAACGCTTCGACGGTAGTGACTACTGTAGGCTATATATTTGGGAATTTCCATAAATTATAGGAATCTTTGTGTTTTGGTAAAGTTCCCTATGAAATAAAACTCTCTCTCTCTCTCTCTCTCTCTCTCTCTCTCTCTCTCTCTCTCACATGCAGTGCCGCCCATTGGCAAGTTAGTCATGATGGACTTGTTGTTGTTATGATATAATATGGTGACACTACATATAAGCATTTAATGCGTATGGTGTTATGCATTGACTAAGAAATGTTTTTTTAATTTCTTATAGTTCGGTGGAGACCTTATAGACTTGTTTTTGTTTCAGTGAGCTTCATAATGCCATAGTAAATACATTTGAACATCATTCTTCAACCCTCCTGCTTGCTTGCTCTTTTTTTCTTGTGGATGAGTGGATACATTATTATCTACGGTCCTCACCGTTATAAAAAAACTAGTTCTTGTTTATTGTAGTAATTAGTTGCAAGACATCAAAGTTGCTACACTTAAACAAAATTTTAATATTTAAGATGAAGAATTCTCTTTGTTTCCTATTACGTTGTTTGGAGAACACGTGAAGCTTGAACATGGAGAAAACACCCTTGGCACACAGTGGACCACGAAGTTTCACAGTCCTACAAGATAGCTATCTCCTCTTCATTGTTGCAAAATCAAAGTGATTTAAAGGTTTCACCATTAGTAATCAAAGAGGATATCGTTGCCCATGAGTTTGTGCATCAAAAATCACTTTCAAAAGTGGAGTTGTTTTAGGCCTAAGGAGGTGCTCAAGTAGCATTGTAGGCCTGCAAGGTTGTCTGGTTGGACTGTTGTGCCTTTTTTGGATACTCTTGGGGCCAAATTTTTGGTGTACCATTAATTTTTTCCTTTGGATCTCCATACTTTAATGAAAGTAAGGAGCATAGCATAAAAGTTTATTTTAGGGGGATGAGGAGATCACCCATTTCTCAAGTACTTGGTTTAGGCCATGGTTCTAAAATGTGAATTTCTAACAACAAAGCATTGATTTGTGGTGGTGGTGATTAAAACATGCCTAGCATAACTATTTTATTCAAACATTATTACACTCTTTCTAATTTGTTCTCAAATTTGCTCGGAATTTTTCTATGCTCGGTTTCTTTAGCTCGGTGATTAAAATCCCCCGTATAATGAGATGACATGTGTACGTCATGTTTCTAAGTATTGGTCAACGATATATTTTCTCAATAATGACAATTGTGTTCTAACTAGTACATTTTGGTCAAAGCTTAACAATCAAGTGATTTTGCCTATGATGTGTATAAATTTTTCATTGTATTACTTTTGTCAATTCACTTTCGTCAAAATACATTTGTCAGGTTTACTTTTGTTAGTTTTGCATCTTTATTCTGGAAACTTTATGTTCAATATAATTGATGGGTGGCAGGGCATTTATTGTCGTGCCACTCAAATTTTTTTATTCTCGGGCATCGCTATAAGGTTCTGCAGCGTCTCCATGAGTGTTTCTCAGTTGAAACTGCAAAGTTGATATATGCATTGCTATAAGTGTTGCTATATAGTGATGCATATAGCGACGCATATAGCGACACTTGTAGAAATGAATATAGCGATGTTCTCTTTGCGACGTTTTTAGCAACGTCGAGGGAAAACATATCACCACGTATTTTTGTTGCTACAGCCATCACAAGTGCACGAAACCTCTTGTAGTGTTTGGAACTCTTCAATGTAAAGAAATTATGGCACTTGTATAAAGTGTACAAAGGCGGTGTGTGTCATATGTCTCTACGCATGCGGGCCAGTTGTGTGGGGTACATAGTTTTGTTGTTTTTGTACATAGAAGTGTTGAGACTTCAAAAAATGAGTAAGTGCTTTAAAAATATGAAGGAAAAATGAATTTTTATCATCTTGGGGTCTTGAGTGAGTGGGAGTTTTCAGCTGTGAAGAAGAATCTCTATGTTGTTGTAGCATGCGGTGAAGGGTGGGGATTTTAGTGTTGAGGTGTCCATCTTGCCTTGCGAGAGCCTGGTGTAGTGAGTTGAGAGTGTGTATCTTCTAAATGGTTTGATGAAAGAGGGTGATTAGCTCTACATATTGACCTATCTTTGTCTTGGTTTGAGGTATGACATCCATGTTATGTGCAGCTCCTTGTGGTGTAGCTAGTCAAGGGTAGACTATGCGCTGCAGTTCCTTGCTTGTACACATGCAAAAGAGAAAGGTTTTCCCCAAGTTTTCCATCAATTTTATGATTTCTTTTGATGAACTTTGTGAGTTTTCATATTGGGCTTGATTTGGATGGGTTTTGTAAAACTATGTGTATATATGGGAGTGTCTATGGAGTCTCTACTAGCACATGGAAGGGCGTTTGAAAATAAGTGAAGCCCTTGGTTCTATAAGCAAAAGTGTAGATATATTCATGTTTTTTTCTTCACTTTTTTTCTTGGGTTTTTTAATCTCTTTGCTTCCTTTGATGCATCCAAGTATCGTGGGAGTTGTAGTGGTGTAGAGGAAAGCTAGTCGAGGTTGAGTGTGAGTGAGGCTGTCAAAATTTGTGAGGAAGGATTAGACCATATTGTCTTTAGAGATATGTTCTCTTCATCCTATTTTATTCATGTTGGTTTGAGGTGTTGTAGAGGCCAACCCCACAATCCTTCACATAAACTGGTGCCCCCACTAAGAGAAGAGAATCCTTTTAGGGTTTTGATATGTAGATTGGCATGCATTGGAAGATCAACTCAAGGCCTATGGCAACAGATTGGAAAGGAGAATATGTGTACAATTTCATCCGAAGGATCAAATTGATTGCATTGAAGAGCAATAGGGATGATGGCACATTCAAGGTACGTATGGTGAGTTTTCTACTTGAAGGTGAAGCATGTGAATGGTATGAAGATAGGCTTGAAGATGATGTAAAGGGAAATTGAAATCTTCTTTCTCATGCCTTGAGGGAAGAGTTTGAGAAGGAAGATGATCTTGAGTATTTGTGGAGAGAGCTAAGCAAGCTGCAACAAGGGGACCATGAAGACATCAATGTGCACATGAACAAGTTTGAAGCTTGTTGGAGAGGGATCATAAAGGGACTTGAAGAGAATCAAATTCCCCCTAATTTCTTGAAGAAAGATAGGTTTGTGGTTCTCTTACATCAAAGCATTAGAGACAAGGGGAAGCTCAAGGACCCAAGGACCTACAATGACCAGTAAAGGTTGCTAGAGAGTAATGGAGAAAGAAGGTTTTTACATCAAAGGGATGGTTATGTATCAATGAATAATATGGTTGAACCTTTGCCTTTGGATATGCGTGTTGAAAGGGAAATCCATGTGGAATCTCTAAGGGTGGACAATAGAGGACATGAATCCCTTCACCAAGACATTCAAAGATTGACAGATAAAATAGGAAAACTCAACCTTTCTATGAAAGCTATCTAGCAACAAGTAAGAAGAACTCAAGGAGAATAGTCTCAAAGAAATAGAGGTGATAATGTGATGTGCTACAATTACGAGGACAGAGGGCATATATCGCCCAATTGCAATCAACCAAAGAGAAAGCCATGAGGTATATATCCTATCATACAAAGGCAAATAGGTAATGAAGGTAATGTTAGTGGAAATGTGCAACCAATCCAAGGCCAAGGACATGCACAATAACAAGGATAAAATCAAGCTCAATCACCTCCACAATTTAATGTAGGAATTTTGGAGGCAGTTGATGAGAGAGATGAAGATGATGAGGTTAATGTCCAGAACAAGGGCACAAGAATCAGAGAGTGAAGGACTTTTCAAAGAGGAAAGATCAAGGACAAAGCCAAGGAGAGATGTAGATAAATGCAAGGCACCTATGGAAGAGGTTGAAAGTAGTAAGCAGGCAAAGGTAAGAGCAAGGAGAAGGAAGATAGGCATGGATGATTTTCAACATGGGAAGGGTCAATCAGAGCCTACAACCTCTTAGAGAATTGAAGAATAAGAAGTCTGACATATCATACGAGAAACCAATTATATTGGGTAGACCTTGGTTGATTGCTATGAGGTCCGGATAGGACTGGTACAAGGGATGTATTGACATCTTTGTGGATAGGCCTAAAGACAAGAGGATAGATATGATATGAAAAAATGTGTAAGGTTTTGGAAATTGATGATGAACCAGCTATGCATCAAGATTTGTCGCCATCCACTTATGACATGTGTGACAACTCTTCTAGTGCATCCTCTACATGTACTGATGATGAGGTTTATGATCAAAGTCTTCTTGATCTTGATGTAGATATTTGTGGGGTACATACATGTATATGATGAAAATTGTGATAAAGGTGATGCTATGAAATCAAAAAATGACCATGGCGCTGATCATGAGCCGAATGTACCAAAAGCTATATTAATGGATATGCTTGCAGGACTAGTCAAGAGAGAGAGGCATATGATGCATTGTTTGATAAGTATCCCAAATTGTTTGGTCGGGGGGTTCACTATGTGTAAAACTACCATACCACGTGCGTTCAAGTCATGTTTGTAAAACCCCTTATTTGTGAATTAACTTAGGAATATAATGTACCCTTTTCTTTCAAAATTTGTAAGTTTTTTTCAGATTTGAAAATATAGTATCCTTATGTATAATATTTTTGTAAGTTTCAAGAACTTGAATACCCTTCTGTTGAACTCATGTTGTTAGGAGTTTTTTGGAGCAAGGGATTGCGCATATGTACATACCCATGCATGGTGCATCGAATAAAAGATTGCCTATTTTCCAGAGCCAGGTGGTTACGTGGGGCCCACATATGTACAGGTAGGACAGTGTGTACATAGTGCATCAATTTTCACTATTACCAATACCAGTGTGTTTTTTCTATAATAATGAGGATTTGGTAGCGTGTAAAACTTCTCAAGGAAGCTATCCGCGGGCCAAAAAAATGAGGTAAGCAGGTGCGTCAGATGGCATCTAGTGGCGTCAGGAGGTCAAATGGGGTCAATACTTGCACGCGGAGAAGTACGAACACAACGTGGGTGTTTCCTTGTGATAATTATGCAAAGAGGTCATCATGAGTACCATCGTTTGGGGCCACTTCACGTGGTGGCGGGATGCATTATTGAAAAGAGTTGAGTGCCAGGTGTGCGGATGATGCAAAAAGGTGACAACTATGCACTGCGAGGTCAGTTTTTGGCATGTTCGGGGTCCGTTTGAGGTCATCTAAAAGGCCAAGGGTGCCCAAGTAATAAGGCTAAGTGTGGGAATTGAAAAACCAGAGAGAAGACCATAAAAAGAGTGGAGAGAAGAGGAGGAACATCCGCAACTGTGTTTTTGCTCATTTTGGAGCCTGTTTTGGCCGTAAACTGCTCATCCGAGGTCGGATTTGAGCATTTTGACATTGTAGATTGGGGTTTTGGGCCGTTTTGGATGCGATGGCACTGTCCATTTTGCCAAATTACTCACTGTTTTTTTGCTATTTTGGATGTGTAAGTTTCTCCTATGAGCGAAGCTTCTGCTCCAATTTGTGATTGTATCTGGCTTATTTTACCCATACTGTGTGAGCTATTTACCCCATTGGTGTTCGCCCAAGCTCTATTGTATCTAAACATCAGAAATTCTCCTCTTTTGAGATGATTTTTTGGGTGTGTGTGTGTGTCTCTGTGTGGAGTGGGCAAGTGGATAGTCTCTCTTTTCTCACTCCATCGGTGAGTTCCCTGTCTCGGCCAAGTTGGTTGTAAAAGCCGAGTGGTGCCCCATAGTGTGTGTGTGTGTATCATTCCAAGAGTGTGTTCCGGGTTGTTATAGAGGTGTTCGGTGTGTTTCCATCCTGCTCACATTGTTTTGGTGCCCCCACAGAGGATCTTCTTCGGGTAACTTCTCCGTCGAGATTCAGGATTACAGGTTGCAGACTACAGGTTACATGGACAGGTACAGGTACAGGTGATTCAGACAGGTACAGTAGCTGGAGTACAGTGATATATAGCAGTGGTGTCACTTGTTGTTGCCGTGGGTATGCATCATTTGGCACCTGTTTGAGCGCATAGTCTGTTGGTATTGTACGTTACTTGTGGAAACTGCCATTGTACGCCTTTGTGGAGCCTTACTTGGTTTTATTTGGCAGTCCCAACCATTTCTGAGACTTGACTATACACGATTTACATTAGCGTTCGTGAGAGGGTCGATAGCGTGAGGTTTTATTGAACTGGGGGATTCTCAAATGTGGAGATCCTTTCGGTGATACAGGTAGCTAGAGCACCCTTTTCGTGACCTCGCCATAGGCTATGTACTAGTGATTCCTATTTGATGCTCGGGTTCTATTGTTGGCAGTTTATGCATACATATACAGTCTATATTTTGGGTTCACACTACTCTACTTCTGGGAAAACTATGCCAAAAATTTTCCAAGTTGTGATGGCTGGTTTTTTGGTCTTTTGAGCCATTTATGTTGTTATGCTGCTGAAATTTTGGCAAAATCAAAGGATAAGACAGGTGTGCTTTCTTGGGAGCTTCATGGTTGGCTTTAATGGATGATCAAAATGGCCCTCAATTCACACCTTTTTATTTAACTCAAAGAATCCAAATAAATGTTCATGTGTCCAGGAAGATTTTTTTCCAACAGCGCATAGTCTTTATGTTTGGGCCAAGAAGATTACGAGAGATCCTGGAATGTCCTTTGCCTGTTGTAATTCCAATGATTAACTATGAAAACTCATTTGATGTGCATGTGTTTGTCCTTATATAAAGTTGAGCTCCATTAAACTTTCTAGGGATTGAGTCAGTCAAAAGTTTTGGGTTCTTGCACGTGTGTTCGAAGGGGTTCTCAAAGCATCGTAACTTGGGTAGCCATGGCTTTCTCTTATCCGGAGTTTCATGGAAGAAGTGATGAAGATGTAGAAGACTTTTTGGAAAAGATGGAGGTTGCTTGCATTAGCAACCAGACTCATGACCCAACACAGATGTTACGTCTTCTCTAGATTTGTTTGAAGAGTGATGCACGAGTTTGGTCCAAAGCATTTGAAGAGGAGTTGCGTGGGGCTGATCCACCTGTAAGATTGAGTTGGGACAATCTAAGGCATGGATTGGAAGTGGAGTTTGTGAAGACAGAAGATCCTGACAAAGTGTGGCAAAAAGTACAGGCTTTAGTGCAAAAGGAAGGTGAGCCAGTAGATGTGTACATACGTAAGTTTTCATTAGCATGGGAGAGGATGTGCAAGGCCTTAGCACCACAAGTAACCCCACCTGACATGATGAAGAAGGATAGGTTCTTGGTTGGTCCTTGGGAGAATATACGTTGGAGAGTGGAGCTAAAGAAGCCTAGAACATATGAAGATGCATTGGAAGTGGCTAGGAACAAAGAGTGAAAGCTGAGAAAAATGAGCCAGCTAGGAGTAGAGTCTTTGCCCATGAGGTTTGAATTTAAGCCTATGGATTCTTCACAAGGTCGCATGCCAGGGATTCATCATGAACCAGTGGTTTTCGTTACTCCTCAAGCTATGCCAGCAGTGGTCACTACAACAGTGCAAGATGATGGGCTAAGGCAAGACATGAGTCAAGTGGTAGATTTAATGAAGAATCTCAGCCTAAACCTGCTAGGTCAAGTAGGAAATAATCGAGGTCAAGGGAGGTTTGCAAATCAGCCAGGAGGTGAAGAAAGACCTAGGAATGGTGTTGGACAAAGCAATGGTAGATTCTGGAGGTAGACGCCCACATGTTATAATTGTGGAGAGTTGGGCCACATCAGCCCGCAATGTGATAAGCCACCAAGGATGGGGAGAGACATGTATCCATTGCCAAGACAGGTGCTAACTAGGTCCAATGATTATGGCATTGAAATTAAAGGAGAAGAAGGAACCAGTGGGTTAACCCAGGAGGAAAAGGGAAAGACGAAAGTGCTAAGTGTAGTCACCTTGGAGAAGGCATCAAAGCTAGAGGATACATTAGTAATGCCTATTGGGAAGAGGAACACAGAGGACAAGGAAGAAAGAAGTGCTCCAGGTCCTAGTAAGAAGAAAGGAAAGAGCCATGAAGGCGAGGATGTCAAGGCCAAGAGTAAAAGAAGGGCTCGTCACAAGTTTCATGTGTCAGATTTTCCACTAGGGGATAGGAAATTAAGCTATGACTTGAAGGAGGATTTGACAAGCAGGAAGGCGGATGTTACTTTTGGGCAGCTTATAGAGATGGTGCCTAAACTAAAGCGACAGTGGAAGAGGATGGTTAACCCAATGGAGAAAGAGCCAGAGAGAGGTTCAGTGAAGGTGTTGGCGATGGATGAGCTACCAGACAAAAGAAAAAATCTGGGACAACGTTATGTGGATGATGGAGCCCAAATATGTGTCATAACACACTCATGCGTTGAGAAGATGGGTCTCCCAGTGACTGGGGTGTCAGGCTTCCGGACCAGATTGACAAACCATCAGAAAGTAAAATGTTTGGGTGTTGTAAAGAGCTTAGAAGTGGAGGCATATGATGCAAAGGCGGTGGTTGATTTTCATGTGATGCCAGCGGGGTTGGGAGCATATCCTATTATACTGGGCAGACCATGGTTACATGCAATGGGAGCTGTTCAAGATTGGAGACGTGGTACGATTAGCCTCTATGGAAAGACACGTGCCAAGAAGCTATACAATATGGACACAAGGAAACGATTGGAAGAGATTTATGAAGATGAAGATGGGTCTAGTGATGAAGACTATTCCACAGTGACTGATGAGGAAAGTGATAGTACTACCAGCGGTGATGAGGATGCTGACGTTGCATTTCTTTTGATGGACAAAGGAATCCAGGAGTCTAGTTTAGTTGCATTTGCGAATGAAGTTGAAGATGAAAGTGAAGGGCCTTATGAAGTGATTGAAGGGCTGATGCAAACCAAGATTGAATTGTCAAAGAAGCAGGAATTGATGACACAAATGATCAGTGGAGACCTCTCAGCCATGGAGAAGGAGATATATTTGCACATGCTGGCTAGTTTTCCTGATTTGTTCATTACGTCATTTGAAGAGATCAGAGGATTCAAGGGCGAAGAGATGCATATAGAGCTAGAAGAAGGTGCTAAGTTTATGCGGCAAAGGCTAAGAAGGATGGGTCAAGAGCAGATGGACACCTTGAGGGAAGAGGTGGACAAGTTATTGAAGGCAGGGTTCATAGTCCTAGTGGAGACCACAGAATGGGTGAGTCCAGTAGTAGTCAGTTCAAAGAAGGATGGAAAGTGGAGGATTTGTGTAGATTTTAAACACTTAAATGAAGCCACTAAGAAGAATCCATATCCTCTTCCATTCATTGATTAGATCTTGGATTCAGTGCAAGGTTATGAGAATTACAGTGTGTGATATGGTTTTCCAGGCTATTTTCAATTGAAGATTGCTCTTAAAGACCGCACAAAGACAACTTTCATTACGCCATGGGGCTGCTATTGCTACACGGTATTATCATTTGGTTTGTCGAATGGACAATCTTTCTATCAAGAGAGGGCAAATTGGGTATTGGCACCCTTCATTGGTAGTTGTGTTGAAGCTTTTATGGACGACTTCTGTGTCTACAGCAGTAGAGTTGAACACCATGAGAAGATGCAGATGGTATTGGCTCGATATGATGAATGTGGAGGACAACTAAATCCCAAGAGATGTCATCTAGCACAGCCAAGGGTGAAGTTATTGGGCCATATGGTGTCAGAAAATGGCACTGAGGCTGATCTAGATAAGGTTAAAACTATTATTCTTCTTCCATCACCTACGAGTACGAAGCAATTGGCAACCTTTATACACAAAGTGAAGTACATGGCACGGTTTATTCCATTGTCTTCACAGCTTCTTTATCCATTACAACAAGTGGCAAAGCATGATCCATTGCAATGGGATGACAAGTGTGAAGAAGTGTTTCAAGAGGTGAAAGAGGTGTTAAGGGGGTTGTCAGCCATGCAGGCTCTTGATTGGGTATTTTATGTAAATCCATTAGTAGGGGATGATGCCCTTCTGGCCATGCTATTGCAAAAGGGGAAGGGCAGCCATTATATGAGGCCAGTGTATTGTGCAAGCCGAGTGAAGTTGGTAGCAGAGAGAAAATTCTCCGAAGTAGAGCTAGTGATGGCAAGTGTAATATTTTCTTGTCAACGATTTCGTCATTACTTGCTACCACGACCTTTTGTTTTCTTGACGAGTTATGACTTTCTGTCACATTTAATTAATGGCACTAACATGTCAAATGTGTTCAAGAAATGGGTAATTGAGCTGCAAGAGTTCGAGTTCTCTTTTTTAGTGGAAGACAGCACAAGGGCTACCCTAGCCGATTTGTTGACCTACAAGGAGAATCCCCTTCTTGTTAAGGAAGAAGTGGTGAGAAAGGTACTTGAAGAAGTGCCACACATCAGCAATGCACATGTTTTGTTGTTTGATGGCTCATACAGAAAGAGCCATGATGCGGCGTCAAGGGGTATAGCACTTTATGATCCAAAGGGGAAGCTAGTATGCAAGAGAGGGTTGAAATTGGATGCTCATAGTAACAATGAGGCTGAATATGCTACTTTGGAAGCCGGATTACACATTTTTTGAAGCATGGGGTTCGAAGGTTCAGCATAAAAGGTGATGCCTTGTTAGTGGTGAAGCAAGTGCTGGGTGTGTGGAAGAGCAAGAACAGCTCATTGAAGGAAATGTGTTTCAGAATTAAAGGCCTGTTAAAAAAGTTTGAGGCATGGAGCATCATACACATTGAACGTGCTCTAAATGGAGAAGCACATGAAGCAGCTCAAAGCATGATTGGGGAGCTATTTGTGTTGAGGACCACTTTACCTCTTTATCACGGCCGGGAAAGTTTGGCTCAAGAAGAGGAGTTTTTGCTAATAGGAATCATTCCAAAGGAGATTCAGAAGTCTGAGAAGTATGGTTTTGTGCGTAGAGCATACAGGTACAAATTGATTGGTGATGTCTTATACATGAAAGGGGCTGATCTCGTGTTGAGACGTGTACCTTGGCGGGAGGAGCTTTACAGAGTGTTGGAAGATAATCATGAAGGCGCGTGTGGCGACCATTTTGCTCTAAAGATCACCTTGCATAAGATCTTGCAAGAGGGGTATGTATGGCCTAGTTTGCACAAGGATGTTCACCATTGGTGTAGGTCTTGCAATAGGTGTCAAGCATTTGGGAAGAGAGTGTTGAAGCCAGAGCTACGAAAAACCATTTTGGCGTTTGATGTGTTTGAAAAGTGGGGGATTGATGCAATAGGCCCGTTACCTATCACAAGCAGTGGCAAAAGCTATATTTTGACTGCAATGGACTATCTCTCTAAATGGGCAGAGTCTATAGCAGTAAAACAGATCGCTGCAAAGGATGCGGCAAAATTTGTGTATGATGAAATATGTTGCAAGTTTGGGGTGCCACTAGAGCTACTTTCAGATAAGGGGCCAGGATTTAGAGCTAAACTGCTAGACTTTTTATGTGCAAAGATGAAGATTAGGCATCAGCATAGCACTACTTATTATCCGCAGTGTAATGGCTTAAATGAAAGGTTCAATGGTGAGTTGGTACAAATTCTTTCGAAAGTGAGAGAGCACCAAGGAAAGAATTGGGATTTGGAATTGCGTAGTGCATTATGGGCTTATCGTACTTCGGTGAAAACAGGTACAGGGTTTACTCCATTTCATTTGGTATATGGAAAGGAAGCACTATTGCCTGTGGAAGTAGAGTTGCCTGCAGTCAAGATGCTAGAGAAGTTTCTTGGGCCACCTAGTGATGCATTCAAAGAGAGGCTCTTACAGTTACAAGAGGTTCAGTTGGATAGGATGAGTGCATTGGAACATTATGGACAGATGCAGGATAAGGCTTTGGCAAAGATAAATGAAAAGGTCAAAAGTAAGTGTATCAAGAAGCATGACTTGGTTTTGCACTACAACAGTTAGCTGGAAAACACCTTACAAAAGAAGTTTCAAATTAAGTGGTAAGGCCCTTTCAAGGTAGTGGAGCGTTTTCCAAATGGTACATATCAGTTGGCTAACCTGGATGGGATTCTACATAAGTCAAGGGTAAATGGATTGCGTCTTAAATTATATCATGCTAGGTGAATGATGGTGGAGCAAGATGAGTTGTCTGTGGATCAAGCAGTGTTGGTGAAGGATGAGGAGACTTGTGATGCTGCGAGTCTCATATCGCTTTTTGCTACTGCTGATCATGAATGATCTAGCAGGCTCGGGGATGGGCATATTATGTCAGGAGTTTTCTGGAGCAAGGGATTGCGCATATGTACATACCCATGCATGGTGCATCGAATAAAAGATAGCCCATTTTCCAGAGCCATGTGGTTACGTGGGGCCCACATGTGTACAGGTAGGACAATGTGTACATAGTGCATCAATTTTCACTATTACCAGTACCAACGTGTTTTTTCTATCATAATGAGGATTTGGTATCGTTTAAAAATTCTCGAGGAAGCTATCCACGGGCCGACAACATGAGGTAAGCAGGTGCGTCAGATGGCATCTAGTGGCGTCAGGAGGTCAAATGGGGTCAATACTTGCACGCGGAGAAGTACGGACACAACGTGGGTGTTTCCTTGTAATAATTATGCAAAGAGTTCATCATGAGGACCATATTTTGGGGCCACTTCACGTGGTGGCGGGATACATTATTGAAAAAAGTTGAGTGCCAGGTGTGCGGATGATGCAAAAAGGTGACAACTATGCACTGCGAGGTCATTTTTTGGCCTGTTCGGGGTCTGTTTGAGGTCATCTAAAAGGACAAGGGTGTCCAAGTAATAAGGCTAAGTGTGGGAACTGAAAAACCAGAGATAAGACCATAAAAAGAGTGGAGAGAAGAGGAGGAACAACCGCCACTGTGTTTTTGCTCATTTTGGAGCCTGTTTTGGCCATAAACTGCTCATCTGAGGTCGGATTTGAGCACTTTGACATTGTAGACTGGGGTTTTGGGCCGTTTTGGATGCGATGGCACTGTCCATTTTGCCAAATTTCTCATTTTTTTTCTGCTATTTTGGTTGTGTAAGTTTCTCCTATGAGCGAAGCTTCTACTCCAGTTTGTGATTGTATCTGGCTTATTTTACCCATACTGTGTGAGCTATTTGCCCCATTGGTGTTGGCCCAAGCTCTATTGTATCTAAACATCAGAAATTATCCTCTTTTGAGCTGATTTTTTGGGTGTGTGTGTGTGTGTGTGTCTCTGTGTGGAGTGGGCAAGTGGATAGTCTCTCTCCTCTCACTCCATCGGTGAGTTCCCTGTCTCGGCCAGGTGGGTTGTAAAAGCCGAGAGGTGCCCCATAGTGTGTGTGTGTGTGTATGTGTATCATTCCAAGAGTGTGTGCCGGGTTGTTATAGAGGCGTTCTGTGTGTTTCCATCCCGCTCACAACATGATATGTTACAGTTTTCTTAAGTGACCTCCCCAAGGTTGTTTACCAAAGATTATGCTCAAATGAGGGGGGGAAAGAGCGTTGTTCTTGAAATAAAGCTCAAAGAAGGTGCAAATCTTGTTTCTCAAAAGCTAAGGAGATTGGGCACCATTCAACGAAATGTATTGGAAATGTACGTGAGTAAGCTCTTGCAAGCTGGTTTTATCTACCTTGTGGACGAGACAGAATGGGTTTCCCTTGTGGTTACAGTTCCAAAAAAGGAAAATAAATGGAGAATATGTGTCGACTATAAGCCATGGAATGCGGCAACAAAGAGGAATCACTATCCACTTCCCTTTCATGATGAGATTTTGTGCATTGTTGCAGGTCATGAGAGATATGGGTTTAGTAGGTAATTTCAAATTGGGATTGCATATTTAAAAAAAAATACCAGCTTTTTGACCCCATGGGGAGTGTTTTTCTATAAGGTAATATTGCCCTTTGGTTTAATGAATTCTTATTTTAGCTTCCAAAGTTGGATGGACAAAGTGTTGGGGCCTTACCTTGGAAGTAGGGATTTCATTGACGTGATCACAATCGTGTGATTACATTACTAACTCTAGTAATTACACAAAAAAAACATGTGATCACATTAATTGTTAGCATGACTTTGATTAGATGACCTGCAAAGACCCATAGAGCCGGTTGGCCCACCGGGCAAAAGAATATTCCCTGCAGGTCCCGTCGAGATTTTTTATTTTCTCGGTGGCCCCGATGGGTAAAATTCAATTCCCAACGGACATAATTATATAAAGTAAACAGTGTGCTTAGTGTGGTGCTTTGACTAGGCAGATCCCTAGGGAGTGTATTCGAGTGCTGGGCATTGTCATCTCCTTGTGAATTGACCTAACTCTATAGAGTCACAGGTCCTTTTTTTTTGGACTGAACGTGATGCTTAATTCGGTAACCACTTCTAAAAATATTTAATTCCTTTACCGAACAAAAAGGTACAAAACCAAAACAATTGAAAATTTGGAGAGTCATGCTCATTGCGACAAATCCATTGGTTCAAATGAGGGTTGTAATTGGTTTTAGAAGATGAGAATATGTAAATGAAGAGTTGATAGTCAAGGGTTGGATGTCCTATACTAGTGTACTACGCATATAAAGATCCTTGAAGTCTTGCATTTTTCATCATTATAGATTTGAGTTTATATACATTGTCACTGGACAATATAAGAGCTTCTATATATTAAATTGGGTGAATAGCTTCTATATATTAAATTGATTGCATAAGGGGGCTATAATCCTTGACTGTGTACAAGTAGTCCTCGATTGTGTGATTATATTGAAGATTTTCTTTGCGTTATTTCATACATTGCCCAATACAAAGAGTGCATTAGTGTATTATGAAATATTATTAGTGTATGACATGACCAATCATTGATTTTATTGCTTTCGTGTTTTTTTTTCAAACAATTGACATTGTTCGGTGTAGAATTTGATTATTCTTTGTAACATTTGAAATTAGACGTTGGAGAGGGGGAATGGGGGCACACGCCCGGCACAAACACAAGGGCCTCTCTATAGCTCAAGGTATCCACAACACCCATATCCTCTCAGAAAACACCTTTAAAAAAAACAATTCTCACTAGCAGACCACCGTCTGCTCAATTTCCACTGCTCACACACTCCACAAATCCGCCACACAATGCACACCTACTGCCATGGTCTGTCTCCACCCTCACACATGCACACAGCCGCTCAATCTCAGTCTCTCACACAAAACATCGCCGGTCCGAGGGGCACACACATCCACACTGCCAGCACCGAGGGGAAACATGAAAGCACGCGAAAGAGAAGGGGGGAAGGGGAAACAACAACAAAGTAGGGCAACATTGGTTTGATTGCACTTCAAAAGGCATGTACAAAGGTATGCACTGCCATTTCCATGGCCATTTTCAAGAAAAAGTACAAAGGGATAGGTCTGTCAGAGAACTCCGCTTTGCAAGCTTCAAACAGCACCAAAAAAGGCCTTAACTTGATAAAAAATTGACTTTTATGGGGGGGGGGGGGGGGCTTCAACTTTGGAAACTTCCTTTTCATTGGCCCATCTGGCATTCACATTTGGTAACTTTGGGAGGAGGTAACCACCTTGCTTTCCTCTGCTCTCTCTTACTCTCTTTGTACTTGGGGGGGGCATTACTGATGTCGCTATTGTCCCTAGGCATTTTTTATTTTTCCCTTTTCTCCTTTATTTTTCACCCTTTAGAAGGACTATTTTGTATTGCTCTTTTGACCTTCCCTTGGAGTATTTTTTTTCGGCTTCCAATAAAAAGTGATCCATCACGTACAAGAAGTATTCTATCTGGAGCAATTGAACATAAATGGATCTTGTTTCTGGTACAATATTGTTTCTATGTTTAGTAGCATATACTCTATTATGATCTGTGTCAAATTGACGCTTATAGTACATATGAGTGGGATGATTACATCGCCCTTAATATTCACAAGAACAAGAAGAATTGTCTCTAGATAAACGTGGTTGTTTTCACTACAAGAGGTTGTGTGCTCTTGTGACGCTGTTAGCGACGGAAATAAATTGGGTTTTTATAACCCCGGAGTCACTAAGATCGTCGCTAACAGTGTCAATACGGGAATGTCGCTATAACGGTCACTATATGCGTCGCTATAACCGTCATTATATAGCGACGCCTATAGCGATGATCATAGCGACGTTTATACAGGCCATCTATAGCGACATTTATAGTGATGCTGCATATAGCGACGGTCATAGCGACACCCGAGAGAAATTTTTTGGTGACAGAGCATTGAATGCCCTGCCACCCATCAACCATATTGAATGTTTTATTAATTGATTCACCTTTGATATAGACCCAAAATAATCACCCACAAGACAATATAACCATTAACTCCATCATCCATAGTATTGTTTGCAGAATAAAGATACAAAACTGACAAGCGTAAATTGATGAAAGTAAATCAATGACAATTGTACACATCATAGGCAAAATCACTTGATTGCTAAACTTTGCAAATGTAATAGTTACAATACCATTGTCATTATTGAAAAAATATACATGGTTTTTAAAAATACGTATAAAAGTCGTCTCATGATACATATGTTATGACAAAAAGAAACTAATGCTATCTAGCTATGGCTAGAGTGATGTTGTCTAATCAGACGTCTCATCGCGTCCAAGCGGCGTATCTGTCAGATTATGCAAAAAAAAACAATAAGACAGCTTTATGTAAGTATAAACATATAGCGACGTTTATAAAACAATACAACAAATAGAAAAGAGTAAACCCTAATACTAACCATTCCGTTGCGAGAACTCAGAATGTCCATCAGGGCGTTTAAGCCCTTCTTGCCTACGTACTCGCGCTCATACGGTTTTGGGTCACGTTGTCAGGAGTTTTTTGGAGCAAGGGATTGTGCATATGTACATATACATGCATGGTGCATCAAATAAAGGATTGCCCATTTTCCAGAGCCAGGTGGTTACGTGGGGCCCACATGTGTACAGGTAGGACAGTGTGTACATAGTGCATCGATTTTCACTATTACCAGTACCATTGTGTTTTTCTACAATAAGGAGGAGTTGGTAGCGCGTAAAACTTCTCGAGGAAGCTGTTCGCGGGCCGACGACGTGAGGTCAGCAGGTGCGTCAGATGGCATCTAGTGGCGTCAGGAGGGCGAACGAGGTCAATATTCGCACGCAGACGAGGACGGACACAACGTGGGTGTTTGCTTGTGAGAATTATGCAGAAAGGTCATCATGAGGACCTTTTTTTGGGGCCACTTCACGTGGTGGAGAGATGCATTATTGGAAAGAAGCTGAGTGCCAGGTGTGCGGATGACGCAAAAAGGTGACAACTATGCACTGCGAGGTCAGTTTTTGGCCTGTTCGGGGTCCGTTTGAGGTCATCTAAAAGGCCAAGGGTGCCCAACTAATAAGGCTAAGTGTGGGAACTGAAAAAACAGAGAGAAGACCAGAAAAAACGTGGAGAAGAGAGGAGGAACAGCCGCAGGTGTGTTTTTTGGGTTTTTGGAGCCTGTTTTGGCCGTAAACTGCTCATCCGAGGTCGGATTTGAGCACTTTGACATTGTAGACTGGGGTTTTGGGCCGTTCCGGACGCGATGGCGCTGTCCATTTTGCCAAATTCCTCACTCTTTTCCTGCTGTTTTTCTGTGTAAGTTTCTCCTATGAGCGAAGTTTCTGCTCTAGTTTGTGATTGTATCTGGCTTATTTTACCCATATTGTGTGAGCTATTTGCCCCATTGGTGTTGGCCCAAGCTCAATTGTATCTAAACATCAGAAATTCTCCTCTTTTGAGCTGAGGTTTTTGGGTGTGTGTGTGTGTGTGTGTGTGTGTGTGTCTGTGTGGAGTGGGCAAGTGGATAGTCTCTCTCCTCTCACTCCAGAGGTGTGTTCCCTGTCTCGGCCAGGTGTGTTGTCTAAGCCGAGTGGTGCCCCATAGTGTGTGTGTGTATCTTCCCAAGAGTGTGTGTCGGGTCGTTATAGAGGCGCTGTGTGTGTTTTCATCCCGCTCACATTCTTTTGGCGCCCCCACGGAGGATCTTCTTCGAGTACCTTCTGCTTCGAGCTTCGAGCTTCGAGCTTCGGGATTACAGGTTGCAGGTTGCAGATTACAGGTTACAGGTTATAGGTTACAGGAACAGGGACAGGGACAGGTACAGGTGATTCACACAGGTACAGGTAGCTGGAGTACACTGATGTCACTTGCAGTTGTTGTGGGAATGCATCACTTGGCGCCTATTTGAGCGCATTGTCTGTTGGATTGTACGTTACTTGTGGAAACTGCCATTGTACGCCTTTGTGGAGCCATATATGGTTTTATTTGGCAGTCCCAGCCATTTCTGAGACTTGGTCTGGAAGATAGTCATTTCTGAGACTTGACTATACGCGATTTGCATTAGCTTTCGTGTGAGGGTCGATAGCGTGAGGTTTTTATTGAGCTGGGGGATTCTCAAATGTGGAGATCCTTTCGGTGATACAGGTAGCTGGAGCACCCTTTTCATGACCTCGCCATAGGCTATGTACTAGGGAGTCCTACTTGATGCTCGGGTTCTATTGTTGACAGTTTATGCATACATAGACAGTCTATATTTTGGGTTCCTACTGCTCTACTTCTGGGGAAACTCTGTCGAAATTTTCCCAAGTTATGATGGCTGGTTTTTTGGTATTTTGAGCCATTTATGCTGTTATGCTGCTGAAATTTTGGCAAAATCAGAGGTTGAGTCAGGTGTGCCTTCTTGGGAGCTTCATGGTTGGCTTTAATGGATGATCAAAATGGCCCTCAGTTCACTCCTTTTCATTTAACGCAAAGAATTCAGATTAATGTTCATGTGTCCAGGAAGATCTTTTTCCAGCAGCGCATAGTCTTTATGTTTGGGCCAAGAAGATTGAGAGAGATCCTGGAATGTCCTTTGCCTGTTGTCATTCCGATGATCAACTATGAAAACTCATTTGATGTGCATGTGTTTGTCCTTATCTAAAGTTGAGCTCCATTGAAGTTTCTGGGGATTGGGAAGTGAAAAGTTTTGGGTTCTTGCACGTGTGTTCGAAGGGGTTCTCAAAGCATCATAATTTGGGTAGCCATGGCTTTCTCTTATCCCGAGTTTCATGGAAGAAGTGATGAAGATGTGGAAGAATTTTTGGAAAAGATGGAGGTTGCCTGCATTAGCAACCAGATTCATGACCCTACGCAAATGTTACGCCTTCTCCAAATTTGTTTGAAGAGTGATGCACGAGCTTGGTCCAAAGCATTTGAAGAGGAGTTGCGTATGGCTGATCCACCTATAAGATTGAGTTGGGACAATCTAAGGCATGGATTGGAAGTGGAGTTTGTGAAGATAGAAGACCCTGACAAAGTGTGGCAAGAAGTACAGGCTTTGGTGCAAAAGGAAGGTGAGCCAGTAGATGCGTACATACGTAAGTTTTCATTGGCATGGGAGCGAATGTGCAAGGCTTTAGCACCACAGGTACCCCCGCCTGACATGATGAAGAAGGACAGGTTCTTGGCTGGTCTTTGGGAGAATATACGTTGGAGAGTGGAGCTAAAGAAGCCTAGGACATATGAAGATGCACTAGAGGTAGCAAGGAACAAAGAGTGGAAGCTGAGGAAAATGAGCCAGTTAGGGGTGGAGTCTTTGCCAATGAGGTCTGAATTTCAGCCTATAGAGTCTTTACAAGGGCGCATGTCAGGGGTTCATCATGAACCAGTGGTTCCTGTTACTACTCAGGTTATGCCAGCAGTGGTCACTACAGCAGTGCAAGATGATGGCCTAAGGCAAGACATGAGGCAAGTGGTTGATCTGATGAAGAATCTCAGCCTAAACATGCTAGGTCAAGTGGGAAATAATCGAGGTCGAGGGAGGTTTGCAAATCAGCAAGGAGGTGAAGAAAGGCCTAGGAATGGTGTTGGACAAAGCAATAGTAGGTTTTGGAGGCAGACGCCCACATGTTATAATTGCGGAGAGTTGGGCCACATCAGCCCGCAATGTGATAAGCCACCAAGGATGGGGGGAGACATGTATCCATTGCCAAGACAGGTGCTAACTAGGTCAAATGATTATGGCATCGAAATTAAGGGAGACGAAGGAACCAGTGGACTGACCCAAGAGGAAAAAGGGAAAACAAAAGTGCTAAGTGTAGTCACCTTGGAGAAGGCATCAAAGCTAGAGGATACATTAGTGATGCCTATTGGGAAGAGGACCACAGAGGATAAGGAAGGAAGAAGTGCCCCAGGTCCTAGTAAGAAGAAAGGAAAGAGCCATGAAGGCGAGGATGTCAAGGCCAAGAGGAAAAGGAGAGCTCGTCGAAAGTTTCATGTTTCAGATTTTCCACTAGGGGATGGGCAATTAAGCTATGACTTGAAGGAGGATCTGACGAGCAGGAAGGCAGATGTTACTTTTGGGCAGCTTATAGAGATGGTGCCTAAGCTAAAGCGACAGTGGAAGAGGATGGTTAACCCAATGGAGAAAGAGCCAGAGAGAGGTTCAGTGAAGGTGTTGGCAATGGACGAGCTACCAGACATTTGTCCAATAGTAGATGTGTGGCATAAAAGGAAAAATTTGGGACAAGGTTATGTGGATGGCGGAGCCCAAATATGCGTCATAACACACTCATGCGTTGAGAAGATGGGTCTCACAGTGGCTGGGGTGTCAGGTTTTCGGATCAGATTGGCAAACCATCAAAAAGTAAAATGCTTGGGTGTTGTAAAGAGCTTAGAAGTGGAGGCATATGATGCAAAGGCAGTGGTTGATTTTCATGTGATGCCAGCAGGGTTGGGAGCATATCCTATTATACTGGGCAGACCATGGTTACGTGCAGTGGGAGCTGTTCAAGATTGGCGACATGGTACGATTAGCCTCTATGGAAAGACAGGTACCAAGAAGCTTTATAATATGGACACAAGGAAACGATTAGAGGAGCTTTATGAAGATGAGGATGAGTCTAGTGATGAAGACTCTTCCACGGTGACAGATGAGGACAGTGATAGCACTACCAGCAGTGATGAGGATGTTGATGTTGCATTTCTTTTGATGGATAAAGAGATCCAGGAGATTGGTTTAGTCGCATTTGCGAAGGAAGTTGAAGATGAAAGTGAAGGGCCTTATGAAGTGATTGAAGGGCTGATGCAAACCAAAGTTGAGTTGTCAAAGAAGCAGGAATTAATGACGCAAATGATTAGTGGAGACCTCTCAGCTATGGAGAAGGATATATATTTGCATATGCTGGCTAGTTTTCCTGATTTGTTCATTACTTCATATGAAGAGATCAGAGGGTTCAAGGGCGAAGAGATGCATATAGAGCTGAAAGAAGGTGCTAAGCCAGTACGGCAAAGGCTAAGAAGGATGGGTCAAGAGCAAATGGAAGCCTTGCGGGTAGAGGTGGACAAGTTATTGAAGGCAGGGTTCATAGTTCCAGTGGAGACCACAGAATGGGTGAGTCCAGTAGTAGTCAGTCCAAAGAAGGATGGGAAGTGGAGAATTTGTGTAGATTTTAAACCCTTAAACGCAGCCACTAAGAAGAACCCATATCCTCTTCCATTCATCGATCAGATCTTGGATTCAGTGGCAGGTTATGAGAGGTACAGTGTGTGTGATGGTTTTTCAGGCTATTTTCAATTGAAGATTGCTCTTAAAGACCGCACAAAGACAACATTTATTACGCCATGGGGCTGCTATTGCTACACAGTGTTGCCGTTTGGGTTGTCAAATGGACCATCTTTCTATCAAGAAAGAGCAAATTGGGTGTTGGAACCATTCATTGGTAGTTGTGTTAAGGCTTTTATGGATGACTTCTGTGTCTATAGCAGTAGGGCTGAGCATCATGAGAAGTTGCAGATGGTATTGGCTCGATATGATGAATGTGGAGGACAACTAAATCCAAAGAAATGTCATCTAGCACAGCCAAGGGTGAAGTTATTGGGCCATATGGTGTCAGAAAATGGCATTGAGGCTGATCCAGATAAGGTGAAGTCTATTATTCTTCTTCCATCACCTATGAGTACGAAGCAATTGGCAACCTTTATACACAAAGTGAAGTACATGGCACGGTTTATTCCATTGTCTTCGCAGCTTCTTTATCCATTACAACAAGTGGCAAAGCATGATCCATTGCAATGGGATGACAAGTGTGAAGAAGTGTTTCAAGAGGTGAAAGAGGTGTTAGGGGGGTTGTCAGCCATGCAGGCTCCTGATTGGGAGAAAGTTTTTTATGTAAATCCATCAGTAGGGGATGATGCCATTGGAGCCATGCTATTGCAAAAGGGCAAGGGCAGCCATTATATGAGGCCAGTGTATTGTGCAAGCCGAGTGAAGTTGGTAGCGGAGAGAAAGTTATCGGAAGTAGAGCTAGTGATGGCTAGTGTAATATTTGCTTGTCGACGATTTCGTCATTACTTGCTACCACGGCCTTTTGTTTTCTTGACGAGTTATGCCTTTTTGCCACAGTTAATTAATGGTATTAACATGTCAAATGTGGTGAAGAAATGGGTAATTGAGCTGCAAGAGTTTGAGTTCTCTTTTCTAGTGGAAGATAGTACAAGGGCTACCCTAGCTGATTTGTTGACCTACAAGGAGAATCCCCTTATTGTTAAGGAAGAGGTGGTGAGAAAGGTAGTTGAAGAAGTGCCACAGATCAGCAATGCACATGTGTTGTTCTTTGATGGTTCATACAGAAAGAGCCATGATGCAGCTTCGGGGGGTATAGCACTTTATGATCCAGAGGGGAAGCTAGTATGCAAGAGAGGGTTCAAATTGGATGCGCATAGTAACAATGAGGCTGAATATGCTACATTGGAAGCCGGATTACACATTTGTTTGAAGCATGGGGTTCGAAGGTTGAGCATAAAAGGTGATGCCTTGTTAGTGGTGAAGCAAGTGTTGGGTGTGTGGAAGAGCAAGAACACCTCATTGAAGGAAATGTGCTTCAGAATTAAAGGCCTGTTAAAAAAGTTTGAAGCATGGAGTATCAGACACATTGAACGTGCTCTAAATGGAGAGGCACATGAAGCAGCTCAAGGCATGATTGGGGAGCTATTTGTGTTGAGGACCACTTTACCTCTTTATCATGGCCGGGAAAGTTTGGCTCAAGAAGAGGAGTTTTTGCTAACAGGAATCATTCCAAAGGAGATTCAGAAGTCTAAGAAGTATGGCTTTGTGCGTAGAGCATACAGGTACAAATTGATTGGTGATGTCTTATACATGAAAGGGGCTGATCTCGTGTTGAGACGTGTACCTTGGCGAGAGGAGCTTTACAGAGTGTTGGAAGAGAATCATGAAGGCGCATGTGGTGGCCATTTTGCTCTAAAGATCACCTTGCATAAGATTTTGCAAGAGGGGTATGTATGGCCTAGTTTGCACAAGGATGTTCACCATTGGTGTAGGTCTTGCAATAGGTGTCAAGCATTTGGGAAGAGAGTGTTGAAGCCAGAGCTACGAAAAACCATTATGGCGTTTGATGTGTTTGAAAAGTGGGGAATTGATGCAATAGGCCCGTTACCTATCACAAGCAGGGGCAAAAGCTATATTTTGACGGCAGTGGACTATCTCTCTAGATGGGCAGAGGCTATAGCAGTAAAACAGATCACTGCAAAGGATGTGGCAAAATTTGTGTATGATGAAATATGTTGCAAGTTTGGGGTGCCACTGGAGTTACTTTCAGATAAGGGGCCTGGCTTTAGAGCTAAACTGCTAGATTTTTTATGTGCAAAGATGAAGATTAGGCACCAGCATACCACTCCTTATTACCCGCAGTGTAATGGCTTGAATGAAAGATTCAATGGTGAGTTGGTACAGATTCTTTCGAAAGTGACAGAGCACCAAGGAAAGAATTGGGATTTGGAATTGCCTAGTGCATTATGGGCTTACCGTACTTCGGTGAAGACAGGTACAGGGTTTACTCCATTTCATTTGGTGTATGGAAAGGAAGCACTATTGCCTGTGGAGGTAGAGTTGCCTGCGGTCAAGATGTTAGAGAAGTTGCTTGGGCCGCCTAGTGATGCATTCAAAGAAGGCTCTTGCAGTTACAAGAGGTCCAGTTGGATAGGATGAGCGCATTGGAACATTATGGGCAGATGCAGGATAAGGCTTTGGCAAAGATAAATGAAAAGGTTAAAAGTAAGGGTATCAAGAAACATGACTTGGTTTTGCGCTACAATAGTAAGCTGGACAACACCTTCCAAAAGAAGTTTCAGATTAAGTGGGAAGGCCCTTTCAAGGTAGTGGAGTGTTTTCCAAATGGCACATATCAGTTGGCTAACCTGGATGGGATTTTACATACGTCAAGGGTAAATGGATTGCGTCTTAAGTTGTATCATGCCAGGTTGATGATGGTGGAGCAAGATGAGTTTTCTGAAGAGCGAGTGATGTCTGTGAAGGATGAGGAGACCTGTGATGCGGCGAGTCTCATATCTCTCTTTGCTGCTGCTGATCATGAATGATCTAGCAGGCTAGGGGATGGGCAAATTATGTCAGGAGTTTTTTGGAGCAAGGGATTGTGCATATGTACATATACATGCATGGTGCATCAAATAAAGGATTGCACATTTTCCAGCGCCAGGTGGTTACGTGGGGCCCACATGTGTACAGGTAGGACAGTGTGTACATAGTGCATCGATTTTCACTATTACCAGTACCATTGTGTTTTTCTACAATAAGGAGGAGTTGGTAGCGCGTAAAACTTCTCGAGGAAGCTGTTCGCAGGCCGACGACGTGAGGTCAGCAGGTGCGTCAGATGGCATCTAGTGGCGTCAGGAGGGCGAACGAGGTCAATATTCGCACGCAGACGAGGACGGACACAACGTGGGTGTTTGCTTGTGAGAATTATGCAGAAAGGTCATCATGAGGACCTTTTTTTGGGGCCACTTCACGTGGTGGAGAGATGCATTATTGGAAAGAAGCTGAGTGCCAGGTGTGCGGATGACGCAAAAAGGTGACAACTATGCACTGCGAGGTCAGTTTTTGGCCTGTTCGGGGTCCGTTTGAGGTCATCTAAAAGGCCAAGGGTGCCCAACTAATAAGGCTAAGTGTGGGAACTGAAAAAACAGAGAGAAGACCAGAAAAAACGTGGAGAAGAGAGGAGGAACAGCCGCAGGTGTGTTTTTTGGGTTTTTGGAGCCTGTTTTGGCCGTAAACTGCTCATCCGAGGTCGGATTTGAGCACTTTGACATTGTAGACTGGGGTTTTGGGCCGTTCCGGACGCGATGGCGCTGTCCATTTTGCCAAATTCCTCACTCTTTTCCTGCTGTTTTTCTGTGTAAGTTTCTCCTATGAGCGAAGTTTCTGCTCTAGTTTGTGATTGTATCTGGCTTATTTTACCCATATTGTGTGAGCTATTTGCCCCATTGGTGTTGGCCCAAGCTCAATTGTATCTAAACATCAGAAATTCTCCTCTTTTGAGCTGAGGTTTTTGGGTGTGTGTGTGTGTGTGTGTGTGTGTCTGTGTGGAGTGGGCAAGTGGATAGTCTCTCTCCTCTCACTCCAGAGGTGTGTTCCCTGTCTCGGCCAGGTGTGTTGTCTAAGCCGAGTGGTGCCCCATAGTGTGTGTGTGTATCTTCCCAAGAGTGTGTGTCGGGTCGTTATAGAGGCGCTGTGTGTGTTTTCATCCCGCTCACAACGTCCAGTCATTGACCACTATCAAAACATACAAAGGATGCATTATGTTAGAATTTAAAAACCCCTAAACCCTAAACTATCAAACATAAAGAGCAATGCGAAAACACTTACAAAATCGGCCTCAAATGATGCCCACCTGCCGCTCCCCAAGTGATGCGAGCTCCCTGCCTCTACTCGCACTCTAGCTGCCTCCTTTTGTTGCTTCCACTTGTCGGGATTCTCACGCACTGCTTTCTTTGCATTCTTCCAATCTTCTTTGGCCATCCAATCTGGTCTGTTCCACCCATGCTTGATTGATTTTTGCACTTCGGAATGCTTGTGCTTGCAGTATTCGCGCATTCGAACCTTCATCAGGTCTTCATTGAAGTGGTCATCCCATGTTGGAACGGGAAACTCGTCATGAAGCACGCTGATGACTCTGTCTTTTAAATCACTCGATACTTCACTCCAGGTGTTTAGTATGTAGTGTCTAAACACCTGAGAGCAAAGACCGCGCATGCGCGAAATCACCTTCTTGCCTTCATCATCCAAGATGATGCCGCCGTTGAAGTCGACGGAGTAAGACAAGCCCTCTCGCTGGTGACGCGTGAACCTGGGTGTCCCGGCAAGGGTGTCTAGCGCCGTGTCAACGACGGGGGTATGAACATTAGGTGTCTCCACTGGAGTCTCGGTCCTGAAGTGAGTAGTGTCCAATGGAGTGAATCCTGGAGGAGTAGCTAGTGGTGTCTAGCCGCTAGGAACGACCGTCAGCTGCGCAAAACCTGATGGCGATGGCGATGTCGTGGTTGGTGTCAGGGTGGGCAAAGAAAGGGAGGGTAAAGAGCCTCGTAAACACGAGGCTGTGTCGAAGCATCGACGGCGGCATCCCCACAACAACCACCACGGCCACCACTAGAGCGCTGATGCCTAGATGAGTGTGAAGATCGTCTCGTCGACACCGAAGCTTCAGAGCGCGCTGAATGCTCCAAAACAGAGGGAGATGCGATTGAAGTAGGAACGTGCGATGGTGCATTACAGGGTTGACGCTCCACGTACCACTGTCTCTGCTTGGGTGACAAAGAAGAAAGAAACTGCTCATCATCCATACCTTCATTAAACACACGGACATTTAAACTTAATATTGAATGAATGGAGAAAAAAACATAGATAAGTAGATAGATAGAGAGAGAGAGAGAGAGAGAGAGAGAGAGAGAGAGAGAGAGAGAGGGAGAGGGATTCCTGTGTAGAGAGATTTCAGTGAATTTCTGTGAATTTATAAAAGCACTACGCTCCGGGTGCGATGGAGACTGAAGCTACAATTGCGAAGGAAGTTCGTCTCTACTCATAGATGTTGCTTGCCCCACCACTAAATCTAGTTGATCGGGTGAAAGAGACGCTAAGAAGCAGTAGTAGTGCTTCTTAGCGTCTCTTTCACCCGATCAATTAGATCTAGCGGTGGGACGAGCTGCATCTATGAGAAGAGATAGATCACTCCCTTCGCGATTGCAGCTTCAGTCTCCATCGCACTTAGAGCGCAGTGCTTGTCGTCCCTGCTTGTGAGAACATACTCGTCCCTGCTTGTGAGAACATACCTAGAGCATACGTACCTGGAGTGGACGCAAAGACCATTAAATACAATGACGCATATAGACATGAATGGACAAAGCCACGTGAATACAATATATATTATAAAAGGGAGCAATATTGTTCAAATACAATATTTATGGCTTTAAGAGGTCTCTCTCTCATCCTTGCAAAGCTCAGCATAACTTCCTATATCTATATAGAGCTCTCCATTTAAACAGATTTCCTCCATTTCATTTTGTAGATCCTCTGCATGCACCCCATAGAGAGTAGCAGCTTGATGCTTGTCTGGCACCACCTCAGCGGCTTCTGACTGAGAATCTTCTCCGATCTCCTCCATTGATGCCGCTGTGATACCTGCCAGAGCCACATAACTTACATGAGAGCTTCCAAGCAATAACTTCTAAAATGGGATGTTAACTATTTACATACTTACTTGTTCACAATGCTCGGGTAGTACGAAAGTGTCTCTTAGGTCAGTCATTTCTTAGTTGAATCCACCTCAAGAAAACCAAACTCTCCTCTATGCACAATAGCGTTGCGACCCTCCATGATTATCTTGAACCATTGCACGTCGAACAAGTCGACAAAAAATCCTCTATAATCGATCCTCAAAATCTCTTGTAGCGTGCCGAAGTAAGTGAGTTCCGCCACCACAGGATCTGCATCAGAGGATCGTCGTCGACTAGACTATTCAAATTTTGCCATGATTCCACAATCTTGAGTAAAACGCTTTTTGCCGATCCATTCCACCTTAAAATGTCAACCTTTACACCATGCTGCTTTGTATGACTTATACTACAACAAACGAATATTATGAGTGGCCGTTCAAACATATAGAAAGTCACTAGTCGTACATTGCAAACTTACCTTGGTCGCACAACCCCGAGAGTACTCCCACTCTTCCTTAGTCACTTCTTCACTACACTGTTGTGCGCTTTTCAATTGGTTGTGCAACCATCTTAACCTCATGAATGTTGGTAGGCTCTCCATACCCGTTGGATAGTGCATTGGTGGTCGTCTTCCCCATCTCTACTCGATTCGTGCCCTTTGTCGCTCTTGCTTTGCATCCTCATATTGTGAAATCCACTTTTGCATCACTGGATTGTGAAGCATGCAAAATCGGTTGATTTTAGCCTCTAGATCTTCCGTCATCTTCTTCTCAACATCGAGATTGCACATGAAAATCCCAGATATGCACTCATCATCTATGGTTTGCCATAGCGTGTCCCGAGCTTTATCAAATCCATCTAGACACTCTCCAATGTACACTAGGGACTCTGATACCAGCCAACCTTCTACCATGCTACCCTCCGGACGTGCCTTCTAACGCACATATCCCTTGAGCGTTTTCATGAAACGTTCTAAAAAGAACATCCATTTGGAGTGTACTGTGCCAGCTATTTCCACCTCATCAACTATGTAAACAAGAAGATGCACCTGAATGGTTAGCATGGTAGTAGGAAAATGTTTCTCAAACATGCACACAACCTCCGCAACGTTTAGTTTGGTGTGGTATGGAGTCTATGTTGATCTCCTTTTGTGAGATCCATTGCACCAACTTCGTAAGTTTGTAGATTGTGTTACGGACGTCAAGAGACAAACATCCCTCAATGGCCACCGGTAAAATAAACTGCAAAACATGTGCAACGGTGATATTAAAGTCCACACACGAATTTGTTACACAATTCCCATTATGATAAATTCCACTATGAACATACTTGACACATTTTATGCCATTTGTGCGACTTCAAACCGGTAAGCTTTCCTTCTTTAGTAAAACACGTTTGGAGCGAGTGCATTACGCCAGTGGGGGTCCGCAAAGATCGAATGGTCTCTTTTACTTTGCGTTCTTGGGCTCCTGTGAAAATCCATGGTGCTTTAGGGAGTTTATTGATCCATCGGACGCTGTTTGCGGCCAATATTGCTCCATACGATCCACATTTCTAAGGTCAACCCTGGCTCCCAAAGTATCTTTCTTGCCGGTCAGATGGTCCCATAGTAGATTACCCACATCCTTGAATATGTGCATTGGATCGAGCAAGTGATTGATCATGAGTCGAGTCTAGTATGGTAACTCGTACCATAGAGATAGTCTCTTCATCCCTGGGGGCAAACCGTCATCACACATCTCCTTCTTCTCTAACCATGCTTGTGCAGACATCCTTGGTGGCTCTCTTCCCAAAAAGCCGTCACGTAACACATGATTCTCTGTAAGATACGCTTGATGACCTTCGTAGATTTTCTTCTTCAATGAGGGCGCCCTACATGAATTCAATCTAGGTCCACATGTGACACATGATCTGTATCTGAAGCCCTGCATGTATACACATGATAATAGAGAAGCTTGAGAAAAACCCAGATTTACAGTGTTTGAGTGAGGAGTGTAAATCACGTGAGCATTCTGTTAGTCCAGGATAGTCATGAATGGTCCACATTAGAATGCCTCTGATCAAAGCATTCCGTCGACCTGTGTGTCGGCTCATATTTACCACTTCTATGCAAATCCTCAAATGTTGTAGCTCTTCCAATAGTGGATGAAGATACACATCCATATTCTTCACTTTATATCACCCCTTCTTATGGACACTTCTCCATGTCTATGTATTCCCCTCTGAAAAGAATGCAGTCGTTAGGACAAGCGTGGATCGAATTGTAATCCATCCCCAAGTTTTGAGAAATCTTTCTTGCTTTCTCTCGGGAATTTGGCATCACATTATCAGCTGGCAGTATGTGCTCTTTGAGCAATCTACACAACGAAAAAAATATAGTACAATTATGTAAAAATCTATCAGATCATTATACATCTAGAGTTTTTTATTAAAGTAAACTAATTGTAATAGATCACCTGAAAAGCGATGTGACGCTAGTGTCACTCCATCCAATCTATCAGATCATTATACATCTAGAGTTTTTTATTAAAGTAAACTAATTGTAATAGATCACCTGAAAAGCAATGTGACGCTAGTGTCACTCCATCCAAACTTTGCCTGCATGTTGAGAAGAACCAGGAGCGCCTTCAATCTAGACACACCTGCTCCATTATACAATGGCGTATCGGCTTCATTTTTCATATCATCATAGATAAGCCTTTCTGAATCCATGATCGTCTCGATCATTTCATCTATCTCAGGCTCAAACATTGCTGCGTTGGGAATGTGGTCTGCATGATCATCCCCCGAGCTGTCAGAGGCTACATCTTGTGGCCTCACATATGCTGCTTGACCGAAGCGCCTGCGAACACGTCTATAATTGGGTTGCAAGATTGCTGCCTGTTGGCCAGCGTCAGAGTCCGACAAGTTATAATTGGCAACAAATCGATCTATAATAGATGAATCGAACTCGCCAAATTCGTGAACGTGCTGCAAAGAAATGCGTGTTGTCCATCGCATAGCATGCTTGCATTGATTACAAGGACATAAGATCCTCGTTGAGAGATAGGTGTTTTGGTTGGACGGCCCCAAATTCTTGTCACTACTCATAATGAGGGTAAAACCTTATAACCTGGACAACAAATTTAATCTTCTATTGGCATTCTTCATCTTTTATCTTTCTCTCTCTCTCTCTCTCTCTCTCTCTCTCTCTCTCTCTCTCTCTCTCTCTCTCTCTCTCTCTCTCTCTCTCTCTCTCTCTCTCTCTCTTTGTTCACACTGTAAACTACATCACATTCTCTAGTCATGTCCAATCCCCGCACACCTCGGTCTAGAGGTGCACGGAGATTAGAACCACCGGGTTATAATCTCCTCTTTATTGGTCAATGCCTATATTTGTGGGTACAAGAAATCTACACATCCACATCTACATGATAGTGCATGTAGTGGACAAAACCTCTTTGCCTCTTCTCTAGCTGTAGCATTTCACAGCATCTTAACATCTTTTCACAGTAGATCTTTGTCTGTAGCATGCAGGTACACCATTCTTGCAATGTAGCTGATGCCTGCTCAAAGCACTTAATTCTTACTCTAGATTTTACCGGTTGTGGTATGTGTGTGTGTGACCCTTGGAATCGTCATCTTGCATCACTAATTTGTGTATAGGCTCAATTTGCTCTTCCATTGGCTGATCATGACGGCGTATTGTATGGTAGCAACAGTCGAACATGCAGGTGGAATTGCTGGTCCACATGGACTGTCGAGGCTGTGAGCCCAGGAAATTTTCTCATGTAGGAAAACAGAGTCTTTTTCAGTGTTTTTCATATGAGCAAGTGTTTTTCATACAATGCTTACCATCATGAGCGCACCTTCATTGACATGGACTAAAATCTAACCTAAATCTAAAAAAAGCTAGTCCATCGAGCATAAATCTAGATCTAATTTAATCTTAAACTCAAAATAAACCTAGATCTAATCTAATTTAACGTAAATCTAAATCTAACTTAAATAAACCTAAATCTAATCTAATGTAAATCTAACTAAAAATAAACCTAAATCTAATCTAATATAACTTAAATAAACCTAAATCTAATCTAATATAAGTCTACATCTAACCTAATCTTTAACATCTCTTGGGATAGTTTCCTACGACGTTAAAACTCTCTTCTTCTCGTGTGTGTGTGTGTGTGTGTGTGTGTGTGTGTGTGTGTGTGTGTGTGTGTGTGTGCGTGTGCCAATAAAAAGAGGAAAATGGTATAACCTTTCTATCACCCAAGTGTGGTAGATTGGTTATGCCATTTCCCTCTTGAATAACAAGTCTTGAGTTCAACCCCGGGGCGGTCATTTTTTAGAATGTGTATGCTATCACGTGAGTTAACCAGAGAGGATTATTAAAAGATCAAAATGTATACATATAGAGGTGGGTGGGGGTTTCTTAAATAGGCACGTAGTGTAAATATAGTATGTATATTGAGGTATTATTAATAACCTCTTGAACGCACGTGATATAGGAAGCTTTTGATAAGTGACCGCCCCGGGAGTTCAACTCCTTGTCGGCTAGATCTTTAAGGTCTCTTGAATTAGTTTCCTACGACGTTAAACAGGTCATCCATATATCTAAAAGTGTGATTGAATAGTGGAAGTTTTTTATGGTTAGTTTCCATGTTCTTAAGACACCATTTGTACTAAAAAAAGGCTAGGTAAATGTTACACATAAGTGGTGAGCAAGAGAAGCCCATAGGGATGCCAAGGCATTTATTAAAGCAGTAACCACCTGCAATAATAGTACAGTTGTTCAACAACCAAAAAATGTAGGAGCAAAGTTTTGCTTCATTGACGTGTAGAGGGTTTACGGAGCAAGATGCTTGAATCCATCTAGGTTTCTTGGCTAGAGAGATAAAAAGATGCTTTCTTTTTTTAGCTTTGGTAAAGGCTAATTAAGTTAATGAGCTTGGCTAGCACTGTCTTAAGGCCAAGATCCCCAATAAGTGGGATATTTTCGTAGCATTGTGTAATATCAGGTGTAAAGATGTGGAAAATATGTTGAGAAGGTTGAGTGTGACTTCTGTAGCATTTTTTGTCAGCCAGAAGGGATTGTATTGGATATTTAGGAAATCCTTGCAGATTTTTTGCTTCTCTGCACAAATGAGTTCTAATTCTGTAAGATTAATATCAAGTCAAAGAGTAATATCTTTGGTGATATCTGTGAAGATACAGTTAGAGGCATTAGAGATCCATCTGAGTTTATGTTTGTGGAATTTATATGTAGGAAATAGTACTGGTAACTTGGTGTTACTGATAGCGTAGCCAAGCTGTCCTAAATGTTTAGAGATCTTGTTAGAGATATCTTGCGGTGTTTTCTTGGTACAACAGAATTCTTTTCCTGATACTTGATCCTGACCTACTTTCCAAGCAAGATGTTTGCACATAATAGTAGAATAGTTAGAGCTTTTGTTAAGCCCAACCACCAACCACCAACCATTTATCTGCGATTAGTTGAAAGTCAAAAGCTAGCTGAGGTGTAAGCCAAGAACTATTAGAAGAAAGCCACTTTCTAGGAAGTAGAGAAATTTTGTGAAGGAAGCATTCCTTTACTAATTCCTTAAAGTTCGGTAGGACTGTCATCTCCAGTCGGAGAGCACTGAAAAGGTCAGTGAGGCAGCTAAGTAAAGCTGATAGGGCAAGGTAAGGGTTTTTTGGATAGTTGGGTATGTGATTGAGTCCTTTGGCTAGTAACTTACGTATTGTGACATTATCGATAATGTTGAGGTCCTGAGTACAGACATGGTTCCCAAATCCTTCAAAATTCCTACAGAATGAGGTAAATTGAATGCATGTATAGTAAGGGATTGTTTCTTGTCTAAGAAAGTCGTTGTTTAAAACTAATCCTTTTATAGAATGATGATATTTCCATCCAATGAGAATATTGTCAAGCAGTTTATGATTCCCAAAAAATAAGTCAAAGCACTCACAAAAAAGACTTTTTGGTAAAATCCAATCAAGAATTATGTTGTGAAACAGACAATGTATGTAGATAGCACCATAATTCGAATCATCTTTGCTGAGAACTTTTCTTCCACATGGGTTTGTAGAGACCTGCAATATATTCAACGGTTAGATTTCAGGGAAGTTTTTGATTGCAGGGAATCTGCCTCTCCCTCTAGTAAAGCTACGAGACTTTCCTCAATTAGATGAGGAGCTAGGTGTGAAAAAAGAGGTGAAAGAGTTGGGAGAAGCTAAAGAGTTAGCTCTTTTTAGAGCAGGAGAATCATCATCTTCAATACAAGGTTTAAGCAGGTTAGTGATGTATTTGACTCCTTTGTAGTTAGCATAAGTGGTGAGGTATATACTGGGCTCATCAACTTTAAGATCTTTCAAAATATCATGCATCAGTCCTCGGAAGATATTAAAGGCAATTTGTGCAATCACAATCTGCTTAGCTTGTCCACCCAGCCATGAGCAGACGAGGGATAGATGAAAGTCAAATGGTTTCTTTGGGAACAACAGATCCAAATGGTTGAGGATATACCATATTGCATGGTCAAACCACATGATGCTTGATTCACAGGTAGCTTTGGGGTCAAGAAATCTGCAGGCACATTTTACATAGGAGCGGAAGATATTCCAGATAGACTCTGTGTAGAAATCTGGGTTACTTTTTGCAAATTCCATGCTACCCCTTAGTATGTATGTGTCCAACATTTGAGGGGCATTTGGAGTGATCGATAAGATGAAGGTTAAAGGGGGCTTTAATCAGTGCTCCCTTGTCCAAGAATTGCCCACCTTTAAGAATCTTAAGTTTACAGTCTTCTACTGTAGAGGCGGGGAGGTTGGCCAAGTATACCCAGGTTTCACTAGGAATAGGAGCCAGGAAGGCTTTGTGTGGTAGAACCCACAGTTGATGGTCAAATTCGAGACATTCAATTTCTATTTGTCTTATTGGTAAGACATGAAAGACTTTTGAGATTTTAGGTACCATCTCAAGGAGGTTAACATCATTGAGAGAGCAAAGATTATTTTGAAACTCTTTTACTGCTTCTAGAGCTGCACTATCTCTACAGAAGATGCCACCAATTGGAGGGATGGAGGGGGTATTTGGGGTGCAGACAAACGAGGGGTTAAGTCCACAGAGTTTTCTAAGGAAATTTGACAGCTCAGCTCCAGATGAGGAGAACAGGGCAAGCTCTTTTTGATATTGTGAAGCAAGGATAGGAAGTTGGGCAATATATTGGGATATCAGATTAACACCTTCCAGGGGGTCTTTGTCCAATGAAGCCAGAATTTTTACCTAGTCATTAAATGATAACATATGCAAGACAAAAAGTTTTTTGTCTGAAACAAGAGCTGAATCATAAATAAGTTGTGAAGCATCCAAACTGCTAATACATCTGTGGAGCAAAGAGGAGGCCACAGAGAGGGTCTCCGCGGTAAGTTCCAATCCTTGAGATGAAGCAAGAGTCTGCAAAAACAATGAGGTCAGGTTTATTTTTTCTTGCCATAGTATGTGATACATAACTTGGCTTTCCTAACAAGGAAAGGTCTAGTTCTAGCAGCTAGGGCATCCTTCGGTGTATGGTCTTTAAGGTAGAGCTTAAAAAATCTTTGCATGATTCTCAACGTTGTGATTAGTAATCATGCGATATGTCATTCTATAATGTGAGTAGTCCTGAAACAGAGGTGACATAAAAATTATCAAAGTGTCTAAAAAGTAAAGTCTTTTTGGTCCTGCAACCCTTCAACTGGCAAAGTCTGAGACTATGGTAGCCGTGAGCAGGGAACTAGAAGAGAGTCTAAAAGGGGCCACCTAACACCAGTCTACCAGTGAAAGATTTAACAATTGTGGGCCCAATTTAGAGCTCCATTCCTACGATAATTTCCTAGGCCAGCATCCTGGTTTCCCCGAAGAGGAGAGACCTTATGTATAGGATGTGTGTGTAGCTGTTTAAATCTTAACTAATAAGACATAATTGAATTTTTACATTCAAAAGACAGCTGGTCAAGGAACAATGAACTGATATGTACAAAAATAACTCAATATCAGAATTATTTAGGTACAATGATTGTAAGAAAGAGGTCCTCTTTCAGTAGGGTTGGTAGTAAAAAAACTTCCCCGTTCCTCAGTGGGTATTTCATCACAGTAATTTTGCTTGCCAAAGAAAAGAAAACCCTCCAAGATAAGATAGAGTCCTTACTTGCATCCATCCAAACAAGACAACAATTATGTTAGCCTTGGATGTGTTTTACAGGTATCAATGCACTATATCAGTTGTTATCCATGTCCATCTTATAGGTTTTTAATTACTTTAGACAAGCTAGTTTATTCATTAGTTTTGGTATGTTAGCAGTCTTTCATATTACTTTATAGACTATGGTGAAGTCCATCAAAAGTAAAACTAAGAGCCACAGCTCAGTAGCTATGCATAAAGAAGCAACCATATACTTACCTTCAAAGTCAGTAGAACCCATGGTACCAAAGGTACTTCTTTAGATAAAGAGATGCAAAATCCGACATCTTTTTGTTAACCAAAGGTCATAGATGATGGTGGTGATTACCTCGTTTTTCAATAAGACAACAATGTAAATAGCTAAGAGAGTAGCAAGACTCCCCCCTTTTTTTGTGGAACCTCGTCATTTTTTTGCCAATAGCTTGGAAGCTATACCTGAGCCAAAACAACCTCGTCCATATACTTACCTTCATATCCATAAGTCATTAGCGATTTTAAAGAACAGTAGTGTCCGGCCATACCAACCATAGCTTTTTTCCAAAGCCAAAAGAATGAGCTGCTGTATACTTACCTTCACAAAATGCCAGGTTATCACGGACTATAGTGTCCGTCCTGATATGAGCTCCCAATTGTGATAAGCCCTAGTGGCAACCAATTAATCACAGGAAAGAACCCACCGTTCTCGAAACCTGCCAGTCAATTAGATACCTCTAACTCCTTAGAGAAAAAAACCAGTTACAACAGCGATAAGAACCAGCTGTTTATTTTCTCCAGAGTCAGAGCCAAGTGGCCCATCGGCCATAACCCCATGTTGTCATCATTTATACAGTCGAGACACAGTAACAGCCTGCGTTTATCAATACATATCCAACTGTAGCATGAACGGCCATCAAGCCAACCATCAAACTCACAACCATATACCTACATACATACTGCCACACATGAACAAAAAGTTTTATGTGGAGGTGAAGTCTTGAAGCGGTCAATTCTTTGAGCCCTTTACATCGTATTGAGGCCACCCCCATTTTTTATGCAGACAATCATAGACGAACATTTTTTATGCACAAGAGACCCACGGCCAGCCATAATGTCTAGGCTTTAGCAAAAGTAGCCAGTCAAGCTCATAACTATATGAACCTGCAACAATTTACAAGAATCGACATAACCCAAAGAAGACTAGTGTCGGCCAAAAAAGAGCCCAAAGAAGACAAGTGTCGACTAAAACAGAGCCCAATAAAAAGTCTGTAACGGCAAAAACAGCACCCTTTGCAAAAAATCTTAGTCAAGTCGGTAAACAGCAAGACCTGCAGCGGCTTAGGTCAAGCCAAGAGAACTCATAATGCACATTTCTTTTTCTTTAAAAAGCTCAGTCGACAGCAAATCCCCCCAATCCTTCTCCTAAGTCCCATTAGGTGTGCTTTCATTCAATCAGAGAATGCCTTGCTACCCTATCTAAGGGTTACAATAGTTATTTGAAAAAAAACTCGTCTACGCAGAGTATTGCCAAAATTCTCAAAGAAAACCCTATGAAAATGAATGTTTATACAGTTCAAAGCTATGCTAAGAGAGCTTACAGTAAGCAGTATCAAATGTTTTTCTATTTAGAAGCAACCCAAGTTCAAAGATTTTTTCTCAAAAAAAGCCTTAGAGAAAAACCTAAGTGTTTTGCGCAGAGAGCTCCATAGCTTGGACAATGAAGCAGACGATATACTGGTTTTAGTCAGAATAACAAAATACACATAAGCTAAGTGAGGGGCAAGGTGCGCCCTCACCTTATTTATAGAGGTTGAGCTGCATTTCCTGAGCATGATTGGTGAGAGATGCAAGCTACCCTCCTATTCAGCGTCTTCAAGTGATGCACAGAAACTTTGCAAGGGGAGATCCCAGCCCAGGATGCGCAGGCCACCTATTATTTGTCATGAGAGCCCAATGTTTTTTTCTCACGCTTAATTCTAGGAGAGTTTTTTTATGCAAGGGCATAGTCCCACCGGCCATGAGTGGCATGCTATGAGTCAGTGTCCCACGAGTGCTTCAGAGGGGGGGGGGCAGAAGGAGGGGGGAATATATAGAAGGAGGGTGAAAATAAAGCATTTAGTAATACCATTGTGTGTGTGTGTGTGTGTGGAGAAGAAAGAGAGAGAGAGGGAGAGCGCGGGTTACCTTTGCTTGCTTGAGCGCGCGCCGAAAACTCAGATCTGAGATCTGAGTTTTCGGACGCTCTCGGTTATTTGTTTACCCTATCGACATCGCTATAGGCGTCGCTATGACCGTCGCTAAGTTACTTATAACTTAGCGACGCCCATAGTGACGTACATAGCGACACCTATAGCCATGCCGTGGGTTTTCACATTTGAGCGTCGCACTACGAGCGTTGCTAATATTAAGTACCTCTTGTAGTGTTTGTGGTAATATTGTGTTCTTCATCATATTGACGTGCCGACAATCATCTTCAGTACGGCCATTTCTGTTGTAGTAAGAACATTGCTTATTAGGAAATTTGAGACAAGAGAAAATATTACCGTGACAACCACTTCTGTGGTTTCCTTGTTGAAATGGACGCCTTCGAGTATAAAAATCATGTTCCATCTGTTGTGATTTAGTCTCCTCTTGTGAAATCATAGTTGTATCATGACCAGCATTACGTCGTGTTCTTGACGTTGAGAGTATTCAATCAAAGACATGCAGGCTCAGTTGAAATCAAGACCATCTTTATTAGAGAGAATAGTAACAATGTTATCATAAGAACATTTCTTCACCGTATCAAGGAGAAGTGTAATCAGTTGTTTTTGTGGAACAGGATCATCGGCAGCAGCAAGTTGATTAATAATAGATTTGACAGACTCACTATGTCATGTCATGGGCAGTACCAACTTCATATTGTAACTTGTTAAGAAACCCTCTCAAATCACTACAACATAACCCAAAGTTATCGACGCCCGTACCTTTCCACGTCCATATCGACGTTCTTACACTCCGTCGATATGCGCGTCGATAACTGCGTCGATATGGAGGTGGAAATACGCATAGAAAGGTAAAATTTTTCACACGTATATAGACGTGCTTATCGATGCGCATATCGACGCACATATCGATGCTAAAAAATTGGGGAAAAAGAAGCCGAACCCGTGCGTAGGGGCCATTTTTTCCCTCAACGTGCGCACTCAGATCTTGGCCGAAACCTGCGCAGCAGATATTATGGCACTCTTCCCCCCCCCCCCCCCCCCCCCCCCAACCCCTCTCTCTCTCTCTCTCTCTCTCTCTCTCTCTCTCCACATCGTGTGTGTGTGTGTAGGAAAGAGATAGAGAGAGAGAGAGAGAGAGAGCGGTGTGTGTGTGTGTGTATATGTATGAAAGAGAGAGAGAGAGAGAGAGAGAGAGAGAGAGAGAGAGAGAGAGAGAGAGAGAGAGAGAGGGGTGTGTGTGTGTGTATATGTAGGAAAGAGAGAGAGAGAGAGAGAGAGAGAGAGAGAGAGAGAGAGAGAGAGAGAGAGAGAGAGAGAGAGCGGTATGTGTGTGTGTATATGTAGGAAAGAGAGAGAGAGAGAGAGAGAGCAGTGTGTGTGTGTGTGTGTCTTTGTGTAGGAAAGAGAGAGAGAGAGAGAGAGAGAAGTGTGTGTGTGTGTAGGAAAGAAAGAGAGAGAGAGAGAGAGACAGAGAGAGAGAGAGAGAGAGAGAGAGAGAAGTGTGTGTGCGTGTAGGAAATTAAAGAGAGAGATAGAGAGAGAAAAATGTGCGTAGGAAATTAAAACTAGAGAGAGAGATAGTTTGCGTAAAAAATTAAAATTAAAGAAAGAAATGAAATGAAATGTTATATTAACTCTTCAAAAGGCCAAAGTGACCTATGAGACCAAAAAGTTGCAATGTGGCAGATCTGATACAAAGTCAGAATAACAAGATGACAAAATGACAAAATAAAATATTATGGAATCCTAAACTGTTGGGTGTGGACTAAGCAACTAAAACAGCTAGCTGGGATAGGTAGATCATAGGAGATCCAGCATCTGTCGTTGGCGGACCTCATCAATCTCCTCCATGGTTAGTAGTCTGACCGGGCGTTGTGCATGTCGAGCCAAAGTGACCTGGATCGTCTGATGCAGCCTCTGTCGATGTTGTGTAGTCTGGCCTCCGCAGTCGTGGGTGTCTGGATCTTCCTAGCTCAGTCGCTCGTTCGATCTCAGTACGTAGAGAGATAGTGAAGTAGACAGCAAGAGAGAGAGAGAGAGAGAGAGAGAGAGAGAGAGAGAAAGAGAGTGATATACATGTATATACAATATATAGAGAGAGAGAGAGAGAGAAAGAGAGTGATATACATGTATATACAATATAGAGAGAGAGAGAGAGAAAGAGAGTGATATATATTGTATATATATATCACTCTCTCTCTCTCTCTCTCTCTCTCTCTCTCTCTCTCTCTCTCTCTCTCTCTCTCTCAGCCGTTTTTTGACCTAGTAGACAGCAATTCACTCTTTTGACCATAACTTGCTCATCCGAACTCCGATTTAGGTGATCTATAGCCTCAATCGAAGAGCACGAAGCCCTCTACGCATTGATGTAAAGACAAAATTTTTCTATGTAATGGAAGGCTTTGCTGTAACACCATCTCAGAACTGAAAAAACTGTCAAAACTTTGCGTTTTTGTTGCCGACTTGAAGGCAATGTCAGACAAAACTCGCAAGGGTGGAAAAGCCACACTCGCCATGGAGAATGATGCAAAATCTCCAAGGAATTTGGATGATAATCCAACCACATCGTCTACAACAACGGAAGCAATGATCATGGCTTACTTGATCTCGTTACAAGAAACCGTCAACAAGCAAGGTGAAGAGTTGCGCGCACTTGCAATGGAGAATGGTACTTTAAGAGTTCTCGTTGTGGAGAATGAGCACCTCAAGAAGGTTCTTGAAATGCAAACAACACGCTTGATGTATCTTGAGAATGAAGTTCAAGAATGTAAACGCTCTCTTGTTGACATGAATGTAGTGAAAGAGCGCTTGAGCAAAGTTGAGAGTGATCATGTATTGAAAGAGGAAACGATAGATACAATACGACATGATGTATGTGATATGAGAAATGCATCCAAATCATGGGCTGATATATGTAAGGATAATGTGGTTTCTACATCTCCTATCACGCAAGCCGTTGTCCAAGCAAAGAATGTAGAGAATGTGGACACTCAAGAATTGCAAGAACGACAAAAACGCTCAAAGAACATCGTCATTCGTGGAATCAAGGAGGAAAGCATGGAAACACCCCAATCTCTTGCGGTTGCTATTGAAGAGTTTTTTGCTACACACTTTGGCATGTTAGGAATCATGGCTTATGGTGCACATCGAGTTGGAAAACAAGGAGTCCCTCGCTCGGGAGAAAGACCTATTGTAAGTACCATGGCTGATGAGGTAAAGAGAAAGATCATCCTTGACAATGGTTGGATCTACCTCAAAGGAACGGGTTGTAATGTATATGAGGATCGCACTCTTATGCAACAAAATTTACGTCGCAAAGCATACGAGAAAAGAAGCAAGAAGGTTAAGGTATCATCTCAAGAAGAAAAGGCACTTGAGGAGGATGCAAGTCCACCCAACAAATAGGGACACATGATCTATGAGACCAACTCACGCTTGCGAATAAGCTTTTGAAATTGTAACGGGTATCCATGGAATGCGGGAATTGGCATTGATGAGCTTACCAATGACTCCGATGTGATACTTCTTGTCGAAACATGGGAGCATGATGCGCAACGAATTCTTGGATTTGACAAATACGATGTGCATTCTTTGATGTGGGCCAAAAATGCAAAGCAACGAAGAGGCCAAGGAGGCGTAGCATGTATGACCAAAAAGGGTTTGAAAGATGTTTCCATTGTCAAAGAAGATAAGTATAAACGCTACTTATGGCTGAAAATCAGCCCACCAAATGGTCAAGTCATGTTTGTGGCCGGCTACTACATTCCTCACTATGACTCCAACTTTTATGCTCGCTTGAATATGGATAGAGATCAGCCCTTTGTTGAACTAGAGGAAGACATTGCTCATTACAAGGATCAAGGTGAAGTCATTGTTTTTGGAGACATGAATGCTCGCACAAATATGTTACAACACGACACACAACAAGTCGACATGCCGCATGTCTCAAGAAGAGTGGATAACTCATACATGTATAATCGAAGTTCTAATGATACAAAAGAAGTGGATCACTATGGAAAGTCACTTCTACATATGTGCAATAGTACCGGAATGCTCATTGCAAATGGTGTATCTCTATGGCAAGGCACCAATGACTTTACATGTAGAAAGCACAATGGTGCTAGCGTGATTGACTATATGTTGTTCTTAGAAGCCACTCTAGAATGCATACAAAGCTTTACACTTGGTGAATGGAATCCGGAATCGGATCATAGGATGTTATATATTGACCTCAAGTGTGGTAAACGGCCCGAACATGTAGCCTCCAATCATGATGTGAATCATTTGTACCTACGTCCAGACTTCAAACGAGCACTTATATATGTTGATATGGTGGACCAAATGTTAAGCATGATAGAGCATCAAGGGAGCCCAACATTAGAATGCAAGTGGAAAGTTTTCAAAGAAGTAATTTTCTCTTGTGCGAAGGAATGCTTTTCGGCGAAACACATGTCTTGCAAAAGGTCTAAGAAGGGTAGCACCAAGAAGAAATGGTTTGACATGGAATGTAGTCAAGCCCGAAAACACTTGCTAAGATTGGATGCAATCAAAGACAAGGAAGTTTACTTGGAATGTTCACACACATACAAAGCACTTGTTCAAAAGAAGAGGAGAAGGTGGGAAGTCGAAAAACAACTTCTTTTAGCACAAGACAAAGCATATGCATGTGGCAAGTTTTGGCAAAATCTAAAAGGCAAGCGCGTTGAGAGCTTTGGTGACTTGACTCTTGAGGATATGTATATGCATTGTAAGAACCTCTATGAGAAACCCAATGTTGATAAGATGGAGGGTTGTAGCTCCCTTCCATTTATGTCTCCCTTCTTTACCATTGAAGATGTATGCCGCGCGCTTGAGAAATTTGCTACTCGCAAGGCAGGTGACCTTCAAGGTGTCAAGGCTGAAATGATTAAATAGACAAGCAAGAAAACACGATATTGGATATGCGATATGTTTAACCTTGCACTTCAGTATGGCATGCCTCATGATTGGAGTGCAAATTGGATCAAACCTTTGCACAAAGGAGGAGATGTAAACAATGTGAACAACTATCGCACTATAATGGTTGGTTCTTTGATGGCAAAGTTATTTGGATGTATAATGGAGATGAAGATAAGTGAATGGGCTGAAAAGAATGGCAAACGTGCGCTTGGCCAAGCAGGTTTTCGAAAGCATCATAGCACTATTGATCACCTTGTCACTCTTCAAGCTCTTATGGAAGCGTCTCGATTAAAAGGAAAAAAGTTGTATTGTTGCTTTGTGGATTTCAACAAAGCTTTTGACATGGTACCGCGAGGAAATCTTTGGAGACGTATGCAAAGCCTTCAAGTGCCGAGAGAATTTATGCATGTAGTCTTTCGCATCTACCAAAAAGTGATATGTCGATTACGTATGGGAGATGGAATTTCAGAATTTTTTGCAAGCACTATTGGTGTCAAACAAGGATGCCCACTTTCCCCAACCTCTTTGGGCTACTCATTGATGAATTGGAATACATGGTTCTTGATTTTATGCAGCAAGAAGGCATAGAAGAGGTTAAGATTGGAAATGCCGTGATCATGCTTTTGCTTTATGCCGATGATGTAGTGCTCTTGGCACATACCTTAGAAGATGCACAAAAGCTTATGAGTGTCTTGGAACGCTTTTGCCTACATAGCGGGATGATCGTGAATGGATCCAAAACCAAGGTTATGCTTGTAAAGACCCTCAATGACGAAAATCCATGCATTGTATACAACAATGAGAAACTTGAAGTGGTAGATCACTTAAAGTACCTTGGCCTTGAGGTTCCATCCAATCATAAATGGAAGGATTGTGCAATGCGTCGCTTGGAAGCCGGAAAGAGGGCTTATTATGCATTTAAGAACATGTGCAATGCAAGAGAGATCAAGTGTTGGACTCTCAAAAAGTACCTCTTTGACACATTGGTGACACCGATGCTTCTTTATGGAGTGGAGGTGTGGGGTGGAAGCATCGGGAAGTCTACTTGGAAAGAGTTTGAAAATGTCCAAAAGCGTTTTCTCACCAACTTTCTCCAAGTCAAGACACAAACACCCTACATGCTCTTACTTCTTGAGTCCGGATCGCTTCCCATTGAGGTCTTGGGCATGGAAAGGGTTGTGGAGTACATGCGTAAGACACAACGTAGCCCTTTGCATCGACTTCCTAGAATCGCATATGAAGCAAGTCAAAAGGTTCAAAAGACATGCAAGAGCAAAATACTAAGTTCGGGGTGGATGCTTGATATCAAGAAATGGTTTGGAAGATGGGATGCATGTCACTTGGTCAAGGATGCGTCGATCAACTCCCAAGTTAATGAGTCCTTCTTACAACGCCAATGTATCATGTCTTGGGAGAAATCCGGAGGTTCTCGCTTCAGCCATTACACCACACACGTTGCCCCAAACTACAAATCTCTCTTCTTCTCTGAACGAGGTAACCAAACCCATTCCTACATCCTTGAGCCCATCCCGTTGAGTGCGATCCGCACCATTGCCTCCATTCGTCTTAGCTCCCATTCTCTATGCTGCGAGATAGGACGTTGGGGCACTGGCGAGGAGTGTCATCGACTTTGCACCTTATGCCCTCGTCAAGTGCGAGAGAGTGAGTACCACACACTACTTGAGTGCTCAGCTTTTGACCACATTAGGTCCTCTTTTCCCCATATATTCAGCCATGAGCTCTCCCTACATACCTTCCTCTCCCAACCACGATGTGGACTCTCTATTGCGACGCTCATTTCAGCCATTTTTGAGCATCGAGAGTCACTTATGAACTCCACTCACACCACGTGACATGTTCATTTGGTCCCATAGGTCATATTTGACCTCCCAAGACGATAATAGAACTATCTATCTATCTATCTATCTCTCTCTCTCTCTCTCTCTCTCTCTCTCTCTCTCCCTATCTTTTTCTCTCTCCCTATTTCCCTATCTCTCTCTCTCTCTCTCTCTCTCTCTATCTATCTATCTATCTATCTCTCTCTCTCTCTCTCTCTCTCTCTCTCTCTCTCTCTCTCTCTCTCTCTCTCTATTCCCTATCTTTAGACAGGGAAATATCTCTCTCTATCTATCTATCTATCTCTCTCTCTCTCTCTCTCTCTCTCTCTCTCTCTCTCTCTCTCTCTCTCTCTCTATTCCCTATCTTTAGACAGGGAAATAGGGAGAGAGAAAAAGATAGGGAATAGAGAGAGAGAGAGAGATAGAGAAGTGGAGAGCGAGACAGAGAGAGAGATAGGGAAATAGGAAAATAGAGAGAGAAAGAGAGATAGCGAGAGCGAGATCGAGAGAGAGAGAAAGAGAGATAGCGAGAGCGAGATCGAGAGAGAGAGAGAGAGAGAGAAAGGGATATAGCGAGAGCGAGATCGAGAGAGACAGAATGAGAGATAGGGTACGTAGACAGAGAGAGAGAGAGAGAGAGAGAGAGAGAGAGAGAATTAACTAGGGATAGCTATAGAGATAGATAGAGAGAGAGAGATAGATAGTAGATAGAGAAAGAGAGAGAGAGAAAGAGTTAGGTTGGCTAATCAATTGCATGTGTGAAAAGGATAGAAACTCTCTCTCTCCCTCTAGAAGAAACTATGGAACTAAAAGAGGCAAAGGGGTTTTTCCCGCTACATGCATTGCCATGTACACCTGGGAGTGCACGTATGTGTCTACCCATATAGGATTTGACCAATAAAGACGATATTTTGACCCGGTGGTCCTGATCTCCGTACACCTCTGGACCGAGGTGTACGGAGATTGGGCAAGACTAGAGAATGCGAGGTAGTTTACATTGTGAGGAGTATATATATTAAAACAACATTCATAATCATTGTAGATGGCAATGTCATCAACTAACATGGAGGAAAAGATTGCATACTCGTGCACGCTTTGCAAGTATCAAATCCTGCGCAAGCGTAGGATATGTAATGAGCATCTGCACAAGTACGGAGAGTTTGCTAAAGAAACCGTACAGAATCTACGATACGACTCCTACGGAACGGGCATTGATTTTCGTGACATAGCACCTACATCTAAGAGACAGAGAAAAAGGATTATGCGTGAAGGTCCGACCAATATAGAGCCAAGGATGGAAGCAGAAAAGGACTTACAGACAGAACACGATGGCATGGAGGAGATGCTGGATGCCTTCTTCCAGACAAGCGAGGAGAACGCTAACAAAGCAGCACCAGAAGCCGTGCGCCTATCTCCTGAAGACATGTTGAGGAAGTTGGCACGTCAACCAATTTATGAAGGCGCCAAAATATCGACGCTTCGTACTTGTCTGGCGTTTTTGAATCTTCAATCAGTGTACGGGTGGTCAGATGCAAGCGTCACTGCTTTGTTTAGGTATGTAATTTACAAAAGAGATTTTCCGATTGCAACGGTGACGTGCTTGGAGATCTTTTTAATTTAATGTGGCTTAAACAGGTTGTTGCGGGAGAAACTTCTCCCGGCTAGCAATGAAATGCCCCCCTCCAGGCCAGACACAAATCAACTATTGACCTCAGTTGGCTTGGACTATAACAAGATGCATGCATGTCCAAATGATTGCATTCTTTTTGGCAGATTGTCTATCATGTTCTAAGTGCGGAGCAATGTACTACAAACAAGATGCAGTTGGCGAGACAGTGCCAGCTAAAGTGTTGCGGCATTTCCCTATTATTCCTAGGATAAAAAGCATGTTTCGTTGTGGTTCCATTGCAAAGTTGATGCGGTGGCATTCTACGAATTGATCCACTGACACAACATTTAGGGTGCCCGCTGATTCAAAGTCCTGAAGGCACATTAAAGATACCTGGCCACATTTTAAGAGTGAACCACGCAATTTGCGTTTGGGCATGGCAATGGATGGACTCAATCCATTTGGCTTGAGAAGATCGTCATGGAGCACTTGGCGTGTGTACCTTATCAATTACAACCTCCCCCCGTGGCTTGCCATCAAGAAGGGTCATTTGATATTAAGCTTGATTGTACCTGGTAAGTTCAAGGCAAAAAACATGGATGTTATCTAGCTCCACTAGTTGACGAGCTCCAGGAGTTATGGCATGGGATCGACATAGCAGATGCGGTTGAACCAGTAGGAGAACAGCATGGAAGGATCCATGGACTTCTTATTGGACTATGCATGATTGGACAGGATACGGAGAAGCTTCTGGTAATGGTTCTTGATTTACAAAATTCTTGCTATTCATAAGAACTTTGCCTTGGCCTAATTCATGCTTTAATATATGCAGGGCTAACAACTTCGGGATACAATGCATGTCCAATTTGCGGGCAGTCTTTGGATGTGCGTTATTCTGCCTCTCTTCGAAAGACAATTTATCAAGGCCACCACTGTTATCTTCCAGATGGCCATCACTTGCGCGAAGGTCAGCTTGGTCGTGTCGAATGTCATCCTATGCATGTACAAGAGTGGCGTCACCACTGGGAGCAACATGAGGGGCAACCTGTTCCATGAATGAAACGTTTGTCCATTCTCCATACGTTGCCGTACTGGGGTGATCTACTAATTAACCATTTGCTGGATCCAATGCATATATTCAAGAATGTGGTAGAGCTCCTCTGGAAGACAATAATGGGAATGAAAGACAATCGAGCTTCACGAGATGATTTGTAGTCAGTTGGAAAGATGCCAGAGCTGTGGCCTTTCACCAATGCAGCTGGCCAAACAAAACTTCCAAGAGCGCCATAAGTATTGCTAAAAAACGAAGAGCGACAAGTTAAAAGGGTGATTTCAGAGTTCAGGACGCCAACAGGATATATGCGATTTGAGATGTTTTTGTTGGATATGAAGTGGTTCAAGGTGATTACTTCTGGTCGCAATGCAACGGTACGCACAGATGAAAAAAAACTTGTGCAAATAGATTCTACAAAGGTTTGGACAGATGTGAGTGACACATTTGCTCTCCCCGAACATTGCGAGCAAGTGGTCTTTGTACTGGACCCTCGAGAGCGACAATGGTGGTTTGTGGTTCAGGTTGCTCCAAGAAATAAACAAGTATTTGAAGGGCAAGAGCTCCTGGAGGAAAGTCAATCAAACGATGTCCATACTACTGTGACATTAGATGAGATGGACGAAGGTATGGCAGAGGAAGCTGACAGATATACGAGGGATGACGCAGACGAGGCAGAATTGACACTTGTAGATGAAGATGCAATGGATGAAGACAATATGCCAGAACGAGTTGGGACAGAGTTATGTTTGCAATTAAAGATAGACGATGATACGGTGCAAGATCTTATCGATGATGCCTCACTCGTCGAGGCATAGGCCTGTAAGTGTTTGTGTGAAGACGTTGATTTAAAATTAAGCTTAAAGTTAATTTAAACAACTGTGTTCTGACGCTTTATTTTACTTTCTTTGTGTAGGACTTTAGTATGACAGACAAATTTCCAGACCCCGCTTCTATGAGTGCAGATGCATTCATGGGCTTCGTCACACGGATGACGCCTGCTCAGATGGCAGAGGCTTCTCAATACTGGGTAGCCAGAGGCACGGGTACTACGCCTCCGGGCTTCACACCCGAGGGTACGATGCCTAGGGGGGGACGCCTATGGGGGGGGGACTCCTACGGGTACGACGCCTGCTTCTCCCATGATGGCCGCTTCAACACCTAGGAGTGGGGCAGAGGCGGGTACATCCTCATCTCCGCAGCACAGGCACACTCGCCGATCTCCGCAGCACAGGCGCACTCGCCGATCTCGACGATCGTCAGGTGGAGGTGGTGGTTGCTGTGGAGGAGGGTCCACATATGCTTTGACCCCTCCTCGCTCACGACCCCCGTCCTACCCATGCACACCTCTTGACATACCTCTTGGCACACCTCGGACACCTTGGGGGGCACACGATCCTAGTGCCTCCAAGCTCTATACTGTATGGGCATATGGTTCTGTTGACATGGATAGACTCGGGAGTGAGAGGAGAACGGATTCGCCAGCTCGCGGAGCTGCAGTTTTCGACCAGCATTCTGACATCTTGGCTTGAGCAGGATGAGGACAAAGTCAGTTACATAGTGGAGACCATCCTGAGAGAGTACCAGCCTGCTCCGGGTTCAAACGTTGCTCCGAGGAGGTGGATCGAGGGTGTTGCACAGGACACCGTGAAACATCGACGAGATGCAGCTCGGAAGGCTTTCAAGACCGGCTCGCCGAAGCCTTCGGGCATCCCACACGAGACGTGGCTGCAGATCAAGGAGGATGAGCGGACAGCGGACACGTGGTTTAGACAGAAGCGTGAGGCCGCGCAGATACGACAGATGACCAGGGGGATGTCTCATCTTGGCAGCGGAGGCTTCGACACCTTTCGCTATGAGTTTGTGAGTTTCTAATCCAATCTTAACTATGACGTTTTTTAAAACGCGATGAATCATGTATTCTTATTACTTTGATTTTTGTATAAACGCGGAATCTTGCGATGCATCGAGCCTCGACACGCCAGGAGGAGTCAGATGGATATCGCAGAGGTATCTATGAAGTATTGAATGATCTTGATGCTTTAGGAGAGCCTGTAGACTGGGAGGCCTTACAATCTCGCTGATCGCTTGAGGTGAGACGTTAATATGTGTGAGTTGATTTAATTAAGTAAGTATATGTGAAGTAATATCAATACTAATTTTGTGAGTTGTCCTATGTGCAGGTTGTGACGCCTAGTCATCAGTGGACCGGATTTCATCTATATGCTTTGTGAGACACAGACACGCTTATGTGTCTCTTTTTTGTATAGACATATATGGTTATGGTTATTGTTCAGACAGTTATTGTTTTCCTTATGGTTATGGTTATTGTCATTGTCATTGTCATTGTATAGACATGGTTATTTCTCCTATTCTTGTATAGACATAGTTATGGTTCAGGTTTTGTTTATGGTTATGTTTATCTTTCTGGTTATGCTTATGGTTATTGTTAATTTTGTTTATGGTTATGGTTATCTGCATTATGGTTTTGATCAAAGTGATTATGGCCAGTTATGGTTTTAATTTGGTTATGGTTTTGCACAAATTAAGTTCCTTATGGTTATGCTTTTAAGTTGGTACGGTTATGGTTTTGCACAAAGTTCATTTCATTTCTTTCATTGGCCTTAAATCTCATGTGAGATCCTACATGGATAGCATGTAGGAGGCGTATACATGATATGGATTTTTAAAAAAAAAGTTTATGTAAAAACGAAGGGAACTCTGCTGAAATTTCTACGGGAGCACGGTTGATTTTGGTGCTGCTCGCTTTTTTGGGCAGAGGGCAGGAAGTCTGGCTGTGGTGGCTGTGTCCATCTTTTCACTCGGCAAAGGCCAGGCTACCTGTCCTCTGCCCAAGAATTTTTTTTTCTGTTATGGTCGTCGATATCTGCGTCTATATATCTATCGGAATCTGCATCGCTATCTGCGTCTATAACTGCATCTATACCCGCGTCTATATCTGCGTCGCTATCTACGTCGCAAATAAAGCCTTTCCACACATATATCGACGCAAATTTCGACAGTTTTACAGGGATGCAGATAGCGACGCAGATAGAGACGTTAAGTGTCGATATATACGTCGATGACACCTTTTTTTGTTGTAGTGAATAAAGTATTTCTGTAACAAATTTCTTCTGAAAGTTTGCAATGAGGTACTTCCATACGTCATGGGAAGTAGGCAATTCATACATATTAAGCAAAAGGGAATCAGTAAGAGCAGAAAGAATATACCGATGAGCTGCTTTATTACGTCGTTGCCAATCCGTATACGCAACATTCCAATCTTCAAATATAGGTCCTTCAATGATAAGCACGTTATCATGATCCGTATCAACAGGCTGAGACGGACAAACGCGATTTCCAAGGACAACATCAGAGAGTTCATCACCTTTAAGAATTAACAACATCTTTGCTTTCCAGCCTGGAAATCCTTGGCCTTGGAAAGGAGGAACATAACGCTGGCCAAAAGGAAATCAATTGACAAGAATAGTCATAGCCATATCTGGTTGCAAGAAGACGTATAAGATAAGATCGCAGAATTTGCACACCATATATGGTGAAGGCTGTAATTGAGAACGCGAGAAATATGATGACTGTGTTCTGTCAACGATAAATGCAAGAAGGATGCTCAATAAACGTCCAAAGATGTGAGAGATGTCACCCAAAAAAGTAGGAAAAAGGAGATATTAATAATAAAAGAGTCCTCAAAATAGAGTGACGTGAGATGCAAGATTGACGGCCACAATATGAATATCAAAAAGCTAGATTTACTCGAAAAAGTTGACGCCAAAAATAGAAAAATGATGGCGGACGCTTCACGAAGACGCACGAGGAAGAAAGATGTGTCAAGCTCAATTGCAGTAAAAACAACATAACTTTCTGCTGCGAACTTCGATTGACGCAAACCTAAAACTTAAATCAAAGAGCTCGAGAAAGCTCCATTGCACTTTTCCTGTTTCTCCAAATTTTGAGTAGAAGACCCCCCAAAATTGAGATGAAGTTTAGCGTGTCAAAAACACATCAACAAGAAAACGTAATCAATGATTTATTATATCGATTAGCAATAAACACCACACAAAAGACTAATCATATTCTTCTTAACTCAAAACAGCCATAGTTAACAAGAATCAATCCTCAAAAATAAAATTTGTAGCAATTTTGTACATACTAATCACATACACATACTGTTTTGTCAACATGAATTGAATCGACGCGTGATTGTTACCTCTCTGATACCATGTTGAGATGTAGAGAGAAAGAGAGAGACGAGACAAGAGACACACCATGTACCCTCCCAAAGACTAATTCATATTGAGGACAAGATACAAATATATAGGTGAAAGAACAAGGTAAAACCATTAGGAATACTTTTTGGTGGTGGCAATGGTAGGGTCTTTACTTCAGGCACCTTCATCTCCTTCTCATGTACCCTATAAGTGAGAATCCTTGCCAATTATGCACGCACACTATCTTCTACCTTGAAAGAGTATTGGAACTCCTGCAATTCCATAATCCACTTTTAGATCCTAGTACTGAGAGTCATCAGAGATGACACCCAAGGGAATAAATTTTCTTCAGTGAGAATTAAAAAAGGTTTTGGTAGCAAGTAGGATTTAAACTTTCTCACCTCAAACATGAAAGAAAGAATCAAGAGTTCTACCTTTGTGTAGCTTCACTCCAAAGCATTCATGACCCTACTAGCAAAGTAGATGGGTCGGTACTGTGGGGATCTTGTTGTAATAAAACTGCAACAATTGTTTCCTTCCCAACACTAGAGCTAACAAAGAACGTGTACCCCCAACAAGGAGGCATGAGTGTTGGTAGATCTGACAGAATGACTTTAATGTTACAAAAGTACTCTTCAAGCTCATCAGACCATGCAAATTCTACTAATTGTGTCAACTTTTGCAAAGGGTGAAGTAACTCTAAGGCTAAGTGAATGAAGCGTGACATATACTTCACCTTTTGAATGAATGAGATGACATCCTTAAGACTCTTGGGTGATGGTAACTCAATAAGAGCCTTTGCCTTTGAAGAATCCACCTCGATGCCTTTGTAAGAAACTTTGTGACCAAGCAAGATCACTTCATCCTCACCTATGTGGCACTTGTCGGGGTTGAGTTGACCTCCCATGTCATAGAGATTCTTCATTCCTTCTTCTACCCTCTGTAGATGCAACAATTTTGAGCTATAAATGAAAAAATCATCTATGAACACCCTAATTGACTTTCCAAAGAATGCTTGAAACATCATGTTCATGAAGTGTTGGAAGGTTGCAGGAGCATTTGTCATGCCAAATGGCATGCTTTGAAAGTATAGCAACCCCAAGAAGTGATGAAGGTTGTTTTCAATTGACCCTCTAATGCAATACTTATTTGAAAGTAACCTGAGTAGCGATCGCACACAGTGTACTTCTCGTGACCAACTACCTCATTTAGTATGTCATCCTAAAATGGAGGGGAAAGTGATCTCTTTTTGTTGCATCATTTAGTGGACGATAATCCACACACACCCTCCACTTGTTGTTCTTCTTGGAAGTGAGAACAACGGGAGAGACCCACTCTGAATTCTCCACTGGATAAATGAAACCTGCTGCTAGAAGATTTCTTACCTCCTTGAGTAAAGCCTACTCCTTGATGACTCCTAGACTTCGTAGCTTTTGAGCCTTAGGTGTGACCTCTTGCTTTAACTCAATCTTGTGTTGAACAACATCTACTCCACGTTAGTGTAGTCTTTAGCAAAAAGCTAAGGAAACTTCCTTACCACACATTTGAACTCCCCTCTTTCTTCCTTTGTAAGTGTGGTTGATAGCATCCCTTCGTCTTCCATACCTTGGTTCTCTTGAGGACCTACCTCCTCCAAGCCTAGGAAAGAGGTCTCTTGGTTGTTTGGCTTCAACGTTACCCCCATGACTTTGATGGAAGACTCCTCTATAGTAATGCTACTGCTACTTTCTTCTTTTGAAGTGCTATCGGTCCAGTCTTCCTCCGTCTCACTTTGAGATGATTCTTCATGGAGCTCCTCTTGGCGTTGCTCCTTCATGTCAAAGACAACCTTTTTATGAGTGTCATTCCTACAAATTAACTTTCCACTCTCCCAATCTTGCAAAGCTCGCATTTTCATTAGCCATGGTCTTCCTAGGATAAATGGGTAACCATTTCCTTTGGTAGACATAACATAGAAATCCACTGCCTTCTTAATGCCAAAGGCTTCCACAAAAACATTTTTACAAATACCTATGCACCTTGCCTTGTTATTGTTTGCCATTTTTACTTTGATTTCAGGTCTCTCATGGATGTGCATGCCTAGTCTCTGCATCAGTCCCTCTGTCATGATGCAAATTTGTGCATCTCCATCCACTAGACCTTTCCTAACTTACCTTCCTTTGATGTAACAGTCTAGCATTGGTGTAATGTCCTCATTCATTTCAGCTTGTGCAATTTTTACAATACGCACACTCTCTTTTACCTTTCTCCTAGTGCTAACTTCCTTTGTTAAATTCCTCCTAACTTGTGGACATAATGAAAGAAACTGAGGCCATGAGATATTAGGGACCTTACCTCTCATGTCTTCCAACAAGTTGTATGGAGCCATACCATGTCCAAGGAGGTTGAGACGATGTCGAGTCCTCTTGGTTTCCTTGGTCTCCTTCGCCTTCTTTTCCTGTCCATGGTCACTTGGTGATGTGACTCCTTCTTTCTCCCTACTTTTTTCACAGCCACGCTTAATGTCGTTTGCGTCCATGTCAATCTCATTTGAAATTTTCACCTCTACCACATGCACATTTGGATCTGGCAAAGGTGGAATTCCTTCCACTCCTTGTACAGGTGGTCTTGCTCCATTTGGCCTTTGTAGAAGCCTTGGTTGTTGACTAGTTCCTTCACCTACATTCATCAGTAGGTAACTCAAGTTAGGTCTCCTTGGCTCCCCACGGGGCTAAGGACAATTATACACCCCATGCCCATATTCCCCACAATTCCAGCATTGTAGTACTTGACTGGGTCGTGGCTCTCACTCCTCAGATTTCTTTGTTTGTCACTTGGGACCTACAGCTTGTGCAAGGTGAATTGACAAGTTTCTCAATGACTCATTTAGCTTCTGAATCACCTCAGTTGTTATCTCAGGAATCTCTCTAGATGTTGATGCTTGCAGCTTTCCCTTGGGTCTAGGACCCTCTATTGGAACCTCGCCCCTTAGGCACTTGATTTTTCTATACTTCTCAGGTAGCCCTAGTTTCAGTTGCATCATAGGTAGCAGGTGCACCTGCCTCAACTTTTATCTAGAGTGTGGGAAAATACATTGAGTTCTCAAGAAAACTTGAATCCAGTACAAGGGTTCCAAAGTAAATTGATTCCAATACAAAAGTTAGTTACAAAAAGAGGTTTTGACGTCAGAGGGTATCAGTCCTGCCTTAGGCAACGTACAAGTTGCATGTCCTTGGCCATGGTTGCTACACGCTTGGCATGGACAACACATAAGAATGTGTCTTCAAAGAGAGTGACCAAATAAGCCTCCTGAATTGATTCAAGGGCAATTGCAGACATCCAAATCTCTATGTTGTAGCTTTGTAGCACTTCCTTACATGTCCATGTGCAAATGGTGCTTTCCTAATAAGCAGGCATGCTGTTTTTTGGTAATACCAAATTTCAGCAAACGCTTGACAAATCGTCGTGTTCTTTGAGGTCAGCATTGTGGGGGCCTCTGAGCTCCTTGTGGCTTTGCTCTCTGTGGCTTTCTATAGAATTTTGACTTTCAATATCTCTTGGGAGGTAGCTGGGGGGCATCTTCATCTGGATCATAATCATCATCTTCATTGCTATGCTCATCCTTGTTGGGTTGACCACTGATTAGAAGGCACGACACCCATTCCTCTAGGCAACTTTTGACTTGTCGACCAAAGTGTGGCGACCTGGGCTAGATGGCATCACGCCCGTTTGTCCTGACAACGTCTTCCCGCCGACCCTTTGGTTCACTGGGATGTCCTCCCCTTCGCATGGTGGACGTTCATCGAACGTGTCTGTCTCTGTTCGCTCTGGGTCAGCTAGCTCTTTTGGTTGTCAATTTACACGCATCTTCTGCTTTCTGCGCGTCTCAATGGTCTTTGGATTCTTCTTTGCAGTCTGTTTGGTCCTTGCCATCATAAAAGTGCATTTGGGGGGACTTCTTAGAGCTTATGGTGTTTGGTGAGGGAAGGAGTGTTATGTTTTTGAGGGGGGGGGGGGGGGGTTACCTCTTTATATAGGGTGGCCATATAAGGGTGGGTTCACATGGTGGAAAAGAGCCGCTAAAAGCATGAGAAATAATCTTTTGAGTTTTAAAACGACATGAAATTGGAGAACTATTCAAATACACAGAGCGAAACGTACACTTGTAAAATTGCGTAAACAATCAAACAATGCAAATGCTTAATCCAAAAAACAGAGCATCCAAATGTAGTAGATTTTCCATTTTCATGAGATTCTAAATACATCTACTACCTCCTGACCCAAACTTTTCCAACCCTAGTCCTTGATGCTCGCCACATTGCATGCCGTGCTGGACCTTGTGAGGATCTCTAGCGTTTTGAGGAATGAACATGGGACATTCGGCGGGCTTCTTTTGCCAAGCGCGATGACCTTGCATGTTCAACCGACACTTTGCGTCCAAAGGTGGTGCAATAAATCCAGTTGAACATTTCCTGAAGATAGCATGAGCGCACTAAACCTCCTCCATGTCTTGTATTCTTGAAGTAGACACCCCTAGCACAATAGTGTGACTTCTCCATACCTTGCATGCTCCAAAGATCCAATGAACCATACATGTTCATAAAGTATGCACCATGGGCATAGAGGATGTGCTGCCCAAAAAGCCACAACACATCGATAATCAAAACTAAAGCATAGTACAGACCAAGTCAGAATAGCAAGCACTCACCATCCAGTGTGTAGTGTTAGATTCACCCCATGCAATGACGACTGCCTTTGTGAACTCCACCACCAAATTTTGGAATTCTTGTCGTTGCTCACGGGTTGTGCTTGCAAGTTGTAGTATCTTCATCATCTTGTCAAATACCGCCCAAACATGTTGTCGGCTAATCACAACACTTACATTGCTATCATTGTCCGTTGCATACTTGCAAAGATCCTTCCACAACTCCCATCCACCTTTAGATGTTGATGTTCCAGCAACAACACCCCTTTCCTTGGACCGAACCCTCTTCAAAAAATGCCTTGCCTTTAGTCCACTCATGGACACTGGTTGGGACACTTCTTGAGCGCTTGCATTGTTCTTTTGTGCAACAATGGAAGTGTTGGTCCCATGACAACCTATTGAATTTAAGAGCCCTTCCAGTTTTGAGAGAGCATCAAAATACCTCTCCGTAGGCTTCATTGTAAAGGCATTAATCAATATGAAGATTTAATAAACGATCAAAGATGCGCATAAAAGCATGAAGTGTGCAAAAATGCACATTTTTTAGAGGGAAGTTAATTATAGGGTTCCATTCACTGTCTTTGCGGCACGATTGGGCTCCTCCAGCATAGGACATTGTAGAACCGAATGCTCCCACACATGTGTAATTTGTGAATTGTCATCTTCCTCAGTTTCGTCGACCATTGCGATCTTGCATGCATTCCCCTTATAGCCCTTAATGCAAAATGGACAAGGATATAGAGCTTTTACCCCTTGTTTGTACCTTAGAATGCACTTGATTGTTTTCAAATCGCCACATAAGTGCCAATCAACTTCAAACTCCCCTATGCCATCTACTTGGAGTTTTTCCCCAGCTAGTTGTGCCTTAATGACATCTGTTATCCACGGAATGCGTTCAAAAATCCAAGCAAGCACTCCATGGGTCTCCTTGGGAACCTCAATAGCTCCAAGCCACCAAATTTTTTTCTCCAACTACACACTGAAAGATGGTGCACATTCCTCGTTCATAGCTGTACGTTTTGCATGGAATAATGCCCCGTTCATGAGAGTAATCCTATCCTTTCTAATCTTCGTTTCTTCACAATCTGACACTCGTCTAGCTTGAGCACAAACACCAACTTTGAGCCTAGCACGAAAAAATGTCCAAAATAACATAAGGAAAACCATAATTGAAAAGAAAAGACTGCATTATTGTAGCCTCACCATTAGGTGGTACAACATAAAAATGTATCATTGCCATTTGAAGCCTTCTCAAATTAAAAAAAATATTATTTGACACTGAGTAAGGAAATCCCTTGTCCACCCTGTCTGCACCTACGCTTGCGTTGGTATGTTTCTTAACTCCTTTGGACCGCTTGGTAAAGATGGATGAAGGCTTTATCTCCTCTATGTGCAAATAGCCTCCTATTCGAAAGTACACGTCTTCGTTCGAGGCCTTCTTAGCAAGATTGACCTTAAGTGGTATAGGAAAAACATTCTCACTAATTCCTCTTTCCCATAAAACATCCTTAAGGAGACCATATAAGTCAATGTATCCCTTAGTACTAATTCCAACTTCATCACAAGCCTTTTGTACATCAACTTCGCTGACAAGATTTGAAAACTTTCGCATCACCTTCTTTGTGACGGTTGTTTAAAAGTTCTGCATTTGGTGCTCGTAAAAGGGCTACAACATTCGATTTCTTGAGGCAAAAACTTTACAAATGGATGCAATCCTCCTGGTTGTGGCCACCACACAGCTCTTGGATAAAATTCCTACAAGAATGAAAAAAAAACATTATTACAAAATTCGTACAAGAATGGACAAAAACATTACCATAGAAACACAGATTGGAGCGTAGCAAAATGTACCTTGTAGCTATAACCCTTCTTTTTCTAGCACTGCCTTCGAGGGCTAAAGTCTCTATGGCATTGAAGCTCCTCTTATGTTTCCTTGCACCTAAGGGCGTCTTTTTAAGATGCAGGATCTTATCTTCAAGATTTGCAATCTTAACATCCTTCTCTTCCACCTGTAGCTTAAGAGTTTCCACTTTCTCCTCCGCATGAAAGATCCTTTCGTGCAATCCACTAGTGGTATGGGAAAGAAGTTGACATTGATGCAAAGACCATTGTGCACTATCAGCTCCAATAGTCGACAATCGCTTCAGTATCTAAGAAGACCTTCCTCCTCTCTACCTAGATATTTTAAAAATGAAGCAAGGCTATTGAATGTTGGGTACACATTGATGGTTGAATCATTAGGGTAGAGGAAACCATGCACCCAAACGTCCACGTTGGTGTGACCTACAGCACAACGTTGTTGTGCAATTCGCAAGTAATGTTGCTTTGAGGGTGCGAAGTCCTTTGGCAATCGAACATGTAGAGAAATAGTTTCCGAACTTGACAATCTTGCTGTGGATGGGAGGTTTGTAATGTCGCCTAGCTCCATGGCAAGGGGAATAAAGCTGGCCTCAAGCAAGAGTGGAGAGCTGCAGTAGAGGCACGGAGTGGAGAGGTGAGCTATGGAGTGAAGAGCTATGGGATGGAGAGCTTCGAGAGAGCTACATAGTGGAGAGGAGGGCTATGGAGTGGAGAGCCATGGGGGGGAGAGCTGTAGAAAATCTATGGAGTGAACCTGCAACAAAGAGAGGGAAGGAGGAAGCTATGGAGTGGAGAGCCATGGGGGAGAGAGCTGCAGCAAAGGTATGGAGTGGACCTGCAACAAAGAGAGGGAAGTAGGAAGTGTGTGTGCTGAAAAGTAGGAGAGAGCAGAGAGAGGGAGAGGAGTGAGAGAGGGAAGGAGGAAGAGTGTGTGCTGAAAAGTAGGAGAGAGAAGAGACAGAGAGGAGTGATTTTGGAGGGAAAAGGTGGGAAGTTTCATATTTTGCAGGTCTAGCTGTGAGATTTTGAGGGAGAATATTGATTTTTGAGTATACATATAGGTTGGGGAGAAGTTTTGAGTAAAAGTGAGCTTTTCTTTTTTGAAAAAACTGTTTTTTTGGGTTGAGGCTATGGACGCCCTTGATGATGTGACAAAAGAAAGGGGGGGAAGATAGTTATTGTCTCATAAGGACCACCACTCTTTTGGGTAGAGAGAATGTAGCTATCCTCCCTCCCTAGCCTCTATTTCAATCTACAAAAAGCCTATGACAGCCTAAAAAAAAGCCTATGAGAATACCCTCATTCAATGGCTTTGTCTCCTAAACCACACACATTCAGCCTTAATCCTTTAAAATTAGGGATCCTTACAAGGCCCTTTTGGGGTTCATATTTTTCCTAATGATTGTGAGTGATCGTGATCCCAAGTTTAACAGTCATTTTTGGAGGGTTGTGTTTAAACGATTGGGTACATAACTCAACCTCAATACAACAAATCATCCTAAAATGGATGGTCAAACTGAATGAGTTAACCAAGTGCTAGAGGATATGCTATGAGCATACATCAACAAAAAACAAACACATTGGGAAGAGTATCTACCTCTTCTTGAGTTTGTTTTACAATAGTGCTAAGCATGTCACGACTAAATTTAGTTCTTTCATGCTAATGTACGGTTTTCAACCTAGGTCACCAGTTATAGTGGGGTTGGCCATTGAAAACCTCCAACAGGTTAAGGATTTTATTCAAGACCATATGGATATGTTGAAACTCGCTCGTCAGAATGTCCAACAAGCGCAGGATCGGTAAGAAGTATGCTGACGAGAAATGTTGGCAAGTTACCTTCAAGGAGGGGCAAGCGGTATTTTTGCGTGTGCCAAAGCATTCAGAAAGTCTGAAGACTGGGACAACACCTAAATTATCTCCGAGATATTGTGGGCCTTTCAAGATACACAAGCGAGTTGGTGATCGTGCTTACAAACTCTCTGTACCAGCACACTCTCCTGTCCATCCGGTATTTCATGTAAGTTGTTTACGTAAACGCTTGCATGGGGACGACAATGTTGTCGACCAACACATTTGGTTGATTTCGTTGAACCTCCTACCCCATCGCATGGACCTGAGCGAATCCTCGACTATCATGATTTACGTACGCGTCATCATGTACGTCATGCAGCTTTAGTCAAGTGGAAAGATTGACCTGAAGAAGGTGTCACTTGGGAAAACATTAGTGTTCTTAAGTAGAAGTTTCCCACTTTTTTTTTCGAGGATGAAAACACTTCTCCAAAGGGAGAGTAATGTCATGCCAAGGGCATACCCAAGGGGGGTCACAGACCCGGGCTAGGTGGCCGGTTGCCAGTGTGGAATAAGGGATTCGAGGGCCAAGGGCTATATATGGGGGGTTGGGTGGTGAATCTGGACCAAGGCAATCCTTTGGCATTTCTCTCTCTCTCTCTCTCTCTCTCTCTCTCTCTCTCTCTCTCGCATGCACCACGACCTCATAGTCGTCATCCAACTCTCTATTCCACTTTTTATGAATTGTTGAGCACATGTTCTTCTTAGATATCAATTGTTTGAGGTCACCTTTCATATGCCTTCTATTGACAACCATATTTATAAATTTTCAAAACCTACCCTAGTTGTGTTCCTTGACATCTCTTACCTTGATAGCTCTTATGATGAGAATCCCAGTGGTGGAACACCTAAGATGCAAGAGATAAAAAACTAGAGAAAATGTGGCAACCAAATTGAAACAAGCTCAAGAACCATATACTAGACCATGGTTTGAAATACATGCAGTAGAGAGATTCAAATCAAAGTTCTTCTTATTCCATTAAAGTGTATGTTATGTATGTATGCAAGTATATTCTTGCTAGTTATGTCGTAATAAGTCCCTATTTTTTGCCAAAATCTTAATTCCTCAACCAAAGTAAGATACTAATTGTTTATCTTCTTATGCCATTAGGTCTCCCAAATCTTTGAAAAATAAAAAGTCTTTCAAAACATCAAAAGGGATAAGTGAAGGGTAAGTTTAGGAAATGAAAAGACCCTTGGAAGTGGAAAATAAAAAAACTTTTTGTGTTTATATAAAGAGAGATGGTCGAGTGCACATTATTACATTTGTGTTTTTCTTTGTTGGCACTACTTTTCGGTAGAAACGTATGGTTATGCCGAGGGAGTTTCAGCCCGTGTGCAAGGGAGCACCTTTCAAATTTTGAAAGGTATGTTTTATTTTCTACTATTTAAGGTATGTTTTACTTTCCACTCTTCGATCTATAGGGTCTTAGTCTCTCTTCTTCTTTTGCCTCTCTCTCTCTCTCTCTCTCTCTCTCTCTCTCTCTCTCTCCAACGAAGTGAAAGGCAGTGCCAACTTTTGTCTCCAGACACCTTGTTTAATTTTCCTTTAGCGCTTTCTTCTTTTTAGAGTGTCCTTGCATTATGTAAGCAGCGAATACACCATTTGAATATTAAAGTGTACTTGAATGTCATAACAAGGTTAGGGTGGTTACAGACTACCCTTGAGTGCCCAGCGCCTGCCCAAACATTGAGCAGCTTTTAAAAAACTTGTCCACCCAATATTGGGCACTGGTGTTTACAGACACAAGTTTGGGCGCTGAAACTTATATAATAAAAAATATCAATCTGTTATGCACAACAACAAAACCAAGCATTTTTTCACGCATCAGCTACATCAGCTATCAACAGAAAGTTATCACTACGTGCAGCCACAAATTCGCTATCAGCTCTAACAACAAGACATACGATTGCGTTAAAAAGTGCTCCGCTAGTATGACAAGACTGTTGTTGCAAAACAAGATTACGCTTTGAAGACTAGAACGAATCAAAACACCAACAAACCATAGAGACTAAACCATGCACAACACAAAATCGTACATTCGACCTACAAGACAAATTGATTGTTCATTCACGACCACCAAGACAACCACTGCAAGACCTACAAGACATTGATTTGTACTTAACGACCTGCCAAATAAAAATTGTACAGTTGACTCATCGAAATGATTCTCGAATGCATTAACAACAAATCATGAGTGGAGACATAACCTTGCAAAATAGCACTGCACAGATTTGTACTTGATGATCTGCAACAGAACTGCGTTAACAACAACATTATCCAGCAAGTACATAAAAATTGTACATTCAACTCATCAGAACAATTCTCGAATGCATTAACAACAAAACATGAGTGAAGACAAATCTCGAAAGCATTAACAACAAAACATGAGCAAGTACTCTCCAATACAAATCAAGCCTCGACTCTCCAATACATAAAAGATAGTTGAGCTACTCGCTCTCAAAACTCTCGTCAGTAGAATCATTGTCTCCAAAAACCGCAACAACATTTCTTCGCTCTCTCTCCTTAAACATCACTCTAGCAATGTTATCTCGCCTATGTGCCCCACTAACAACAACATCGGAAGAAACATCGCCTCCATTTTGTGCCCTCTCTACTGCTTGTGAAGAGTCAGAGTCCATCAAGCAAGAGAGTTCTGTAAGAGCGTCATTTAATCCGCTACGAACTGTTGTATCCAAGCTTGTGGCATCCAATTGAGCTTGGGCCCGTTGTAGCTCACCCTGGGCTTCTCGAATCCACCCTTCATCAAATGAATCTGCATGAATAATACACATGTTATGGAGGACCAAGCATGTTTGGATCATCTTCGGCACATTCTGCAAAAGCATGTCACAACTCTTTAGAAGGATTCTGAACCGAGCTTTGAGCATTCCAAAAGCGCGCTCCACAGGCATTCTCGAACTGGATTGGATGTAGTTCCAAAAGTACCGCTCTGAAGATAAGCCGTCTTTACTATCTTTGAAAGGTGGAAGCATCCAGAATCTTGCTGGATACGCACAATCCCCCAAGAGACAATAATTGCCTAGGCAACCTGCTTCACATTTTTGACCTAGATGACTCCGTTGAAATACATTCCAATCATGCATGGACCCTGCCTACCCTATGTCGTAATCCCAAACAACGCAATTTGCGGCCACTGTCATTTGCAAGATAATTGAGTGGAATCCCTTTCTGTTGAAATAGTCCTCATGATTGGCTCGAGGTGCAATGATTGGCACATGGTTACCATCTACTGCACCTATCACAAAAGGAATACCGTGGATTGCCTCAAAATCCTCGGCAAGGCTTTGCATCCTGTCAGTCGAAGGCCACTTGACAAAAATATCATGCAGACCGGAAGAAGACACTGCATCGCAAAATTGGATGACAATCTCTTGTGCTGCAGTTGTGGAGATTGAGTACATGTCTGCAATAATTTGGAGACTCGCCCCTGAAGCCAAACGATGTAAAGCTACACATACTCTTTTCTCAACAATGATTGCCTTGCGACAATTTGTGTCAGAGCGGCGCATCTTTGGAGCTAACCATGCTGTCAAGAAATTGAAGGTGTCTCTGCTCACTCGAAGCCTGCTCTTGAACATCTTGTCGGAGTAGCTACCATTCAAGCACTGCTCCATGAATGTGTGTGGCCGGGGATATGCCCAACATGCTCTATTCTCATGCCTTCTCCTCCCTGTGCGCGCTTCTCTGGCTGGGATTACTCGACCAATGAAACAAGTAAGAACATGAACTTGGTACATGTAGTCAACCATGCCAGCATCGTCATATTCTACAAGCTCTAGAGCTGCGATTGCACCAATAATTAATGCAAAGAAGCAAGCAAGAACCACCAGCTCATCCTCCATAGCCTGTGACAGAAGTATATATCACTTTTTGAACTCAACCAAAAGAAGACATTGATACATATGGTTATTTGGATTAATGAACAACAAATAGAGACAACAAAGCACGAGACATAGAAGAAAAACCAAAAAAATATGTCACATGTCACAACATTAAATATCAAAATACATAATTGCGTCTTTTTTAGCAAAAATAGGGGCTGTTAGTGAGAATGAGGATTTGCAAAAATGGAGAAGTGTACTGCATTTGGGCCTTCTTTGCTACCAAGCTGATCCCGACGTGAGACCAGTTATGAGAGAAATGCATCAGGACCTTAAGGGTTGTGTTATCTTGCCACTGAAGCATTCCTGGACTTTGTATCCAGCACCATCTGCGAGGACAGACACAGAAGTGGATACAACAACATTACAACTTGAACTTCTGGAGTTTTTCAGCCTACCTCACTCATCCCTTTTGCTGAGTGTGCATCTGTAATATACCACAATTAACAGGTAGCCACACAAGTAATTAACAGGTAGCCACACAATTCGAGTTTTAATGGCAGCAGAGAGTTGCTTAACATGTGAATTGGGGAACTCTTTTCCATAAGCTTTATGAGAGACAACAAAGCTCGAGAGATAGAAGAAAAACCAAAATAAAATGTCACATGTCACAGCATTAAATATCAAAATACATAATTGCGCAAAGCATCGCTACAAAGGGATCATTTCATTAATCTTTTTTGAAAATTTTCAATACATCCAAGAATCCAACAAATGCATTATTGAGAGATGCTAAAAGTTTAAGCTTCTCAGCCTGCTTGGCCTTGCGAGCTGCTTCTGATTCCTTTTGTTGAGCTGCCATGATCTTGGCGGTATTTGCCATATCAACAAGGGAGTCCTCTATTTTTTTGTCCTTTCGTTGTCGCTGGTCTCGAGCAGGGCCTAATACTCTTTCTTTTGCAGCTGATGATGCACCTTCTCCTACGTCCTCTGTTGCCTGTGCCTGCGAGGGACTCACTGAATCTTGCTGGTCAATGTTGTTGGAGTCGCCAAGTGCGGAAGCATGAGACTCGTTGACTACATTCGCTCTGTTATGCATGTACTCATCCACTATATCGTACCAATCACAGGTTATCCTACGATCATTACCCGATATAGAATTGTGAGCTTTGTCTTTCTTATACGCATCATAAACGCGTCCCCATTTTTTCCTGCAAACTTGGCCATCTTTGTCACATTCTGGAAAAAGCGAAGCAAGCTATGTCGCAACCTTTGACCAAAGATCTACACCCTGTTTGGGAGGTTTCCCAAAGTCATCGTGCATAGTGCCACGAATGTGAATGAGTTGCACAACCCAAGCATCCTTCCAGTTCTCTCTCCCCTTCTTGTCTTTGCTGCCCTCATCTGGACTAGCCATGCTGGCTTGATTCTTCTTTCTTCCTTTGCCTCCACGGCTTGTAGTGTTCATCACTGGTACCACTTCTCTTGTTACTGCTTGAATCCTTCGCTTGGCCGGAAATTTGGGTAGCCTACCTTCATCCCCATTTATGCCCTTGCTGGTATCTCCCTCCATTGTTATTGTTGTTGTATCAGCCTGCGGAGGTGAAGGAAAAGGACTCCGTTTTGCGATGTGTTGAGTCGCTGGTCGTATGGGTGGATGAAATGGCATGAAGCCAAATGGAGATCCTCCAAAAGGGGAGATGGGAAAGCTACCTTGACCAAGTGAAGGAGAGTATGGGCTTTGAGAATACTGGGACAGTAGAGGAGTGAACTCACAATCCTGACTCGCTTGGGAGTAACTAGAAGGACTTTGTGAATCCATTTCCTAAGAAAACAATATAAGATCAATAGGGACTAAACTCAAATCAAGACCATCAAGAAAGAAAGGGACATAGCAACACCATCATCATTATTCTGGCAAAAGTAAAAGCACTACTACTTGTAATAAATTTAAAATGTATGCAATACCTAGAGGAAGGAAAGCACTAAGGAAAGGCAAATGCTAAAGACAACATATGTGAGAAAAACATAAGCAGTAACTCCATAGCACTTTTTAAGAGTAACTCCATAGCACTCTCTTAAAAAGGTTGTGAAAAGACTCTTGGCTTTCCAATGTCTCTAATCTTTTCATTCACTATACCATTCAACCTTCGCCTAAGGTTAAAAGTCATCAATTCTTCCAATTCATGCGTTTTTCCTTCTTTTTCCAAAAATGTGGAGACATACTCGAAAAAATCTATCTATCTGTCTCTGAAAGGCTCTCAGAAAATAAAACCTTCTATCTATTTGTATCCTATTGGCTCTTCAAAGATAAGATCTATCTATCTATTATATCCTATTGGCTCTTGAAAGATAAGATCTATCTACCTATCTATCTCCTAATGGCTCTTGAAATAAAAATATCTACCAATTTCTCCTAAGATGTCATTGGGGATTATTCCCTACACTTTGAGAACATTAAAACACAAAGAATTCACAGAAAAGGAACTAGAACAAGAAAAATGGAGCACAATGATGATGCGGCGACATCATTCCCTTTTATATGGCATTTGCCCCTTGACTTTCCGAGTACCACAAACTCTCAGCCTTTCATAATCTTCACATTCACATTCTATAACCTTCACAAACACATTCGATTTCCCATGTTTAGACTAGTGAAAAGTTATTCATATTTCTGAAATTGTGGCACCTCACATCAGCATAGAAAAACTACTTCTACTGAAGCAACCTTATTAAACCAAGCCAGCTTATTTTAACTGAAGCAGGAGTCAAATGCACAAAATAAACTTGAAATACCTGGAGTGTCAGGGCTGCAGAGATGAAGAACCAGCAATGGTGAGAGGCGAAGGCTCCCTCAGTATTTCTTGCAGGCTGCAAAACAATGCGCTCTCACCTCCTTTTCAAATGATGTGCAGGCTGCAGAAAACCGCGAACGCGATAAGCGGGAAAGGGATGCTTGCAAATGATTGGTGCTCATCATGCGTGCCCATCCTTGGACAACTGTGGCTGGCTGCCCGATTTCGTTCGAAGTATGGGCATGCGCTGGCAGATGACTCAGCTCATGCGCGCGATGTCCAACTCTCGGTGTGTAAGGGCTTCTTCGACGGCGTGCAATGCTATTGGTCCAGCGTTTAAAAAACGGGTTGTCCACTTGCAGTGTGTAACCAGCCTTAGGTTTATGCCAAAGTCTTGATTCCTCAACCAAAGGAGTTTCTTCTTGCTTCAATTGCAAATAAACAATATGTTCCACCTGCACTGTGTACGGAAAGTTTATCACAGAATTTTCCATCACGATTAGTTTTTTTGCGAGATCGATGACGCTGATTTGGGCGAGGCGAGGGGACCCCTTTGTATTGGGACCAGTTAATCCCATGCTAATGCAAATAAAGAGCGGAGTCCAGGATTTGAACTCAGCCACCGAGTGATGCATGCTGAGCAGAACGTAGCAAGGAGCCTGTGTGAGCAAGGACGCTTGGAAGCAGCCCTATCCCTCCTCCGCCGAAGCTCCACCCACCTTCCCCCTGGCGACATCCTCTGCTCGCTTCTCCAACAGTGTCTCGTCAAGAAATCCCTCTTCATTGGAAGGCAAGCCCACGCTCTCATCGTCTCCTCCGGCTGCGAGCCCAACTATGTTCTCAAGAATATTCTCATCCGCATGTTCTCTGCTTGCGGTAGCTTAGCAGAGGCCAAGCAGGTCTTCTTCTCTGCGCCATCTCTGGATGTCTACAGCTGGGAAGCTCTTTTGTCTGCTTATGTGAATGGTGGACATCCAGAGCTCGCCATTGATTTGTATCTGAGGTTTAGATCCTCCAGCCCCATTACAGCCAACGATCACATCTATGTTGCTGTCTTGAAGGCATGTGCAGATGCCACAAACTTCTTTCAGGGCATGGTCATCCACAACCATGTATTGCATTCTAACAAGCTCATAAGCTTACATCTCGGCAGCGTCCTTGTTGATATGTATGCGAAATGCGGCTGTGTTGGTGAAGCAAGCACAATCTTTGAGGGATTGTCAACAAGAGATTTAGTGCTGTGGAATGCCATGATTGCAGGGTATGCTCAGTTTGGATTTCATGAGGAGGCTCTTGGTTTGTTTACAAGCATGCAAACAAAGGGTGTTGTACCAGACATAGTGACATTTGCGAGTATGTTCAAAGCATGCAGCAGCACCCAAGCCATAGAAGAGGGTAAGCGTGCACATGCTTTGATGCTGAAGACAGGCTGCAAGTCGAATTTGATAATCGAAAACACCTTGATTGACATGTATGCTAGGGCAGGGCTTCTTTATGAGGCCAAATTTGTTTTTCAAGCTATATCAGGGCAAGACGTAGTCTCATGGACGGCTATGATGAATGCATATGGTCACCTTCAGAATTGGCCCATGGCCATACTTTGTTTTGAGGAGATGCGAAGGAAAGGCGGCATAAGGCCAGATGGAGCAGCATTTAGGTGCCTTTTTATGGCGTGTAGCCATGCAGGATTGGTGAGTGAGGGGAGGCTCTACTTCGAGATGATGAAAGATCAGTACAATATTGTCCCTACCGAGGACCACATTATCTGCTTAACGGACCTCCTTGCGAGAGCGGGACACCTGTCTGAGGCGGAAAAACTTCTTCTTTCCACGCCTTCATCTCAGAGTGAGACCGCATTGACTGCCTTGCTTACGGCTTGCAAAGTCCATGGGGATGTTGAGATTGGAAGGCGTTGCTTTGACCAGGCTGTGAAGTTCAATCCCAGCTTTGGCTCCTTCTATGCCCTTATGTCCGGCATTTATGCTGATGCCCAAAAGTGGGAACAGGTTCAAGAGATAGAAGATCTAAGAAAGCAAGCTGGTCTCTTGACTGTTCAAGAAAGAAGTAGAGTTGTGTGTGCCTAATTGTGGAAAGCTTCTATGTGCACATTCTACAGTAAAGAGCCCGCATTGGCGAAATCTTTACAATTTTATCCGATTTAACTATGAAGACAAGAAGAGACTCATTATGTTGTAAAGTTCGTGCAATCAAAGTCCTTTTTGCAGGCTAATACAAAGCAACTCCATCAGCCATTTTGCATTACTGGTCAAGGAAGGTTTGATAGGATACTCCTAAATACACTCTTTTTTTTTGGGCAAACTCACCCACACTTTGAATAGTCTTACGGGATTGCGCCCACTCACCCACACCGGCATGTTGCAGAGGTTGAACCATAGTGAGCAGGCTTAAAGCTCCTTGCCTTTACCGCTAGGCCAACTCTCCTTGCGATTTTGGATACACTCTTACATGATTTGAGGTAAGCACTTCCTTTAAAGCAGTTTGAAGCACGTGCAAGATGTTAGTGAAGCTACATTAGGTTTGTTGCCTGTAGTTTTGGAACCATACTTGTATGGTAACCTGAACCATACCTGTATGAGAACTGATATCATACTGGGCCAAAATTGGCAAGAAAAGTTCAAGCTAATGAAGTTAATGCGGGCATTAATGATGTCTGAACTTAGAAGTAGTTCAAGACTAAAGAAAGATGTGAAAAGTTCCAGATCTCTATGCTTATCATATCAGGGTTGCGTATGTTTCATGTTCCAAGGTTAAACATACTCAGATCATACGTCCATACGCGTATGCAGTTGCCGTATGGAGATGTATGGAAAATTTTATGCTTGTTGCTGATCTGGCTTGATGCCAAGCAAGCAGCTCTAAGTTATCACAAGCCTTCTTAGTGGAGTGAAACTGGAGTGTTACCAAAACCTCTGGTAGATTAAGGGAGAGTGCTTGCCCTTGACTTTTATCCTTTTGAGCCTCTTTTGTTTGTCTTCAAGGTCGTGTGTCGAGTTATGACAAAAACATAGTATGCAGATCTTTGATGTGCTCATATGTGTGTGCGTGTGTAAGTTTTGTCTGTGTGAGAGAGAGAGAGGTCAAATACTGTGCATGTTGTACTTGATGGTTATACTGTCATATGGGTGACTACCATGAGTATAGCTATACCTTGCACTTTCCTTTACGGATTCATCCAGGTGATATGTTAGGCTATGAGTTAATTAGTCTCATCCAGGTAGTCTTAGCCAGGTAGTGGTAGTTAGCCCACTAACTTAATCAAATATTGAAGTTAGCCTAACTAGCAGAAGTAACTTGACTAACAATTAGTTCTAAGTTCAATTTTAGGGCCATATGTCCATACCATAGTGTATTCTTCAAGAAAAACCAGATTCAAGTAGTTATAGGCATGGAGTGTTATCTCAGTGAATGTGTAGAGAGAGAGAGAGAGAGAGAGAGAGAGAGAGAGAGAGAAATATAGTTCCATTATTGCCAATTGTCTGAATGGCATGCGGGCAAGTCTTAAAAAAACTTAGAAATGTGCCATACAACCACATCATGTTGCCAATTGTCCAAATGGCATGCGGGGAGGTCTCAAAGACACTAAAAAATACGCCACCGCGTCATGCAGCCACATCTTGAAAGTTATGTGAGAGAGAGAGAGAGAGAGAGAGAGAGAGAGAAGTGCGGCTGCCTAGTATCCTCTTAATAAGGTGTCACAAGTTCAAGATTCCTTGGATAGATCTTTTAGGACTCTTGGGCCTTTTCTAGAGACTCTCTCTCTCTCTCTCTCTCTCTCTCTCTCTCTCTCTCTCCACACACACACACCCCTTTAAAAAACACAAAAAAGGAAAGTGGCCCCTTGGGCTTTAACTCTTAGCATTATTAAGAAAATGAGTAATGGGCAACAATGTCACCAAAGTTGAACTTTGTTGAATGTAACTAAAGATCAAAATTCAAGCTTGATCACATACAGATGAATGTCCGGTGTGATCAAAACAAACTTTATGGCTTTAAGTTTCTCCTCTAGCCTAGAGTAAGAAGTACTCAGAATTGTTAAAAGCCAATTTATGAGGATGGTCGAAACAAAACATTGAGATATATTCCAAGCCATACTGATCAAATAGTGGTAGGAGGTTTTCCAAGAAAAACATTAGATTTGTATAGAGACAATGACCTAGAAATGATATCATAATGAAATTAAAGATTGCGCATCGTCCAAAAGTGAGGGAATATGAACTAGTTATTGAGGGAATGCAAGAAAAAAGAATGTTAGGGAAAATTTTTTTGCCAGCAATTAGTAATTTTCTTGAGAATTGTAGCATGACTTTCCAAGATCTAAGTGATCTTGGAACAAGAAAATTATGTTCTCAAAGGTTTCTATGGAAACAAGGAAAAATGGAGGGCTAAAGCAAACAATCGGAGAAGAAAAAGAAAGAAGCATCCATTTTTAGAAAGTAAGTAGGCTCATTTTGAAAACTTTTGTGTGCTTCTAGAGCTGTCTACTACTTTGGTTGATTTCTAAACCTCCAATGGTGAGCTTAGACTCATCCTAGATTTCTTTGTACAATATTTAAGATGATCTCCAAAGTATGGAAAAAGCTTACTTTGTACTTAATTTCTATCTAAGATCAGATGCCTTTGTATAGGTGATTGTAGCTTGCCCAATCACAAACTTTTGAGATTAAGGAGTGTTTTACAATTTTTTTAGTTTAATTTGGTTTAGGAATCATCTAATTATGAAGCTCCAAAGTCTTCATATTCCATCATGATTCTCCACCTAGCTCATGTTGATCACATATGTAATGTTTATGTAAATAATGTATTTTTACTTTGCAAGGACTAAGCAAGATAAAAAGGGGGGGAATCGCTCCCTTAGGATTGTGCTTGTGTTCTCTCTCTCTCTCTCTCTCTCTCTACACTTATGTAGCTGATCCTTACTACCTAGTGGTGCACAACAATGTAGTCCAAGGTATGCACAATTATATGTGCGACACAGATCGCCAAGTGAATTATAGACTGCATGTCATGCCTTTATTACATACACAAGTGATGTAGCGATTGCAAGAGATGGTACATGAATATATCCAATATGCACATATGCTTTGTGCACTGAGAGAAAATTTGGAAGCAAGATGACATATTGATATAAGAATGGTCATTGTTGAGACAAGGGCCACTTAAAAACAGTACTATGTTCTAACTGCAAGTGAAATTGTTGCTATTATGTGTGATCAAGGGGCTGATATTAACATAGGTCATCGAAATATCCAAGTGTTCACACATGCTGGAGTTGTAACGAAGATCTCAAATTTGAATAGACATATATTCCTTTCATGTGTGAGCTACTATTCCCAAATGGAAAGGATGGTTGTCACATTGGTATTCGTCTCCACATCGGAATGGTAGGGAGTATTTATGCTTTTAAGCTTCAAGTATGACATGATAGTGTGCAATACCTTTTTTGTGGTGGAAGATTGTTTCAATGATATAAAATTCATTCAAAATTTTCTACAAGTGTTATAGCTTGCAATTATAGATAATAGAAGGGATTGTTGTAGAGGGCCAAATTTCTGTTATATCTCTATTTTTATCTCTTTCTTAAGCAAGAAATAGTTCAAGATCGCCAAAAGAATAGGTATCAATGCATTAGTAACATGAAAATATTTTGACAAGTATTTAATCTAGACAGATCTTGTTCGCATGATCAAAAGCTATATGCACAATTTTTTGTTTTTGAAGTAAATTTCTAAGAGTGTAATCTCTTTTAAATAAATGAGCAATCAAATACGTATGTTTAATCTATATATTGAGGAATTTTTTTCTTGTAATCGGAAGTCAAATCTCTATATAGTACTCCAAGACAACAAGGCCACCAAGTGATGCCAATGTCTTCTAAAATCTCCAAAAAGAGAGGAAATAATTCTTCGATGGGATCTCTAAGGCCAAAGAAAATAATAAGGAACAACCCTCCTAATGCGACCCAAGACTTATCACTTGCAATGAGGCAAACACTCTTTGAGGTATACCACTTGAGAGAAGAAGTTAGGAGGTCCAAGAGTGCTCATGAATGTAGTCCAAAGAAAGAAAAATTTCCCAAATCTCTTCCTCATTTAGACAAGATGTCAATCATCAAGCAACCTTTGAGCAAAGGCAAGAAGCATCTACGAATTTGATTTTGCGTCTCGAAAGGTAACGTTTGTCCTTTCAAATTCACAAATACAAGACATAGACATGTACCCATGAGTACATATATGTGGTCGAACATATGTTTAATACATACTGTTAAATATCAAAACAATCAAATGCTTGATCCTGAGACACATTGTCATGCGAGGAAGTTAGCTATATTTTGAGAATATTTGTGCATTGAGATATTGTGGTTAGCAATTAATTGTGGTTAGCAATTAAAAGAGAGGTACAAAACATATACACCTCAATAAGAAGTATTCATTTGAAACCAGTTGAGGGTGCAAACTTGGAATCGTTCTTAGAAGATGCCAAACAACAACACAGGAATACATGTTTTGCTTATGAGCTTGGACTTATGAAGAAGGGAGCATTGGCTGAGGTGAGCAAGGCATTGACACACATAGGACAACGGTGTCGTTGCAGGTACTAAATACGAGTATACTAATATAAATCTATCAAGAGATACAAGTTTAATGGTGATACTATTTTGAGAACTAATGAAACACAAATTATTTCAGATGACTTAATAACTTCAACATTAAAAGTGTTAGAAGTCTATATGAGTTACTGGATGAGAAGAACCTGGATACCATCTTTAACCATGCGCAACTGGCACGCAACTTCAAGAAAATTGTGTCCACCCACGACCATTTGTGGTTCTTAGAGTATAGCAAGAGTACCTTTCCTCCAAACAAAGAAATGGCACACAATGATGTTCTCAAGGACATGAAGGATTGTGCTAAACATGAATCAAAACATATACCTCCTTTTGCAACCTCGGAATTCCCAGTGGCTCTAGAAACTCAAGCCAAGCCTACCATTGTTGAGTCTAGTGTTCAAGTAGCACATTCAGATGAGACTACCACTACATCTCATGTATGTAATTGTTGAAAACCATATCGAAAGGTCTTTTTGATTTGTAGTTGAATTGCTTTAGGCTAGTGTGGTAACAACTCGCAGTATGTTGTAATGTAGCTTGAGCAAACAGGGTACACAACCGCATGTTTGCAAAAAGGAAAGTAGTAGGTTATATTGCTTATTATTTTTTGAAAGGACTCTGTGAATACGAGGCATGCCATTTACAAGTCAACTTATTGTTTGTTTGATAGCAAGAAAAAAAAGTGTTGAGTCTGACTTCTAAGGATTTGTTTGATTTTGTGACAAGTCTTGACACAAAAGTAATGGATGTGTCAAACCTACCATTAGTAACATACTCTTCAACCAAAATATGTACTCTTCAACCAAAATAGACCTCCGAATGGTGGATATTCTAGTTGAATGCAACCTAAATTAACAATTGAGATTGTGTGAAATGTTTTGGGTACTAACAGTGTTCATGTTTAGATTGCACTTTATAGTCCTGATAAGATGGAGGAAGACACGAAGGACACTCTTTTAAGCCTTGTCGAGCAACATATCACGGAGAAAGGTCTCTGTCCATATCGTGAAGAGACGTCTGTAAGGTTTGTGATGCATGCATCAGTTTTATTCTTGCCCACCAATACTCTAGTGCATGGACTATCAGATATTGAGATTCCACATGATGTGTGCCAATTCAACATAATAGCTCGGCTCTTGCATCCAACAACCAATGAAAATGGGCTATTGGTCATTGTATGCCAAGCTAATGATCACGCAATGGTCAGAGATGTTACAAGTGCTGCTGGATGGCAAGAGCACCCCACCAACGTTGGAAAGGGGAACCACATGGCACACAGTCAACACGCCTCTCTATAGCCCAAGATATACATAGCACCCCTAACCAGTAGAGTTCACCTTCAAAACTCACACGACTCATAGGAAAATCACCGTTTGCACACCACCGTATGCACACACTCGATGCAACAACATAAACATAGCCTAATCATCCCGTACAGCTCGATACAACCTTCACCACACATACAACCTCTCTCAATCCTCGTGTGCACAACCGAGCATCGAGGGGGCACAACTACCAACACACACCCGAAAACACACGCACATCACAAAGAAGAGAAGGGGCAAGGGGGAATCAACACAGATTGCAACAACGCTGGCTTCTTTATACATAAACCGATCATTTATAGCTCTAGCTTCAAGCCGAAACACCCTCTGCGAGTACAAAACATCAACCCGACAGCCCTCCCGACCTGCATTAGCACCACAACTCCATAGCCGCTTCTCGGCAATACACAGACCGGCTCGACGCTCAGCAGTGGAGCTCTGACGGTTCCCAAAACCAAAAAATGGCCCCAAAAGGAAAACCCTTGAAAATGCGTGTGAACTCCCTTTTATAGGGGCTTTACAAAAAACTGAAAAATATTTTTTATTTAATTTTTGTTTTTCTTGCTCGTGGAATCCACAACTTGAGCTCACTTTAAAATTTCCATGCAATACTCTCACTCAATTGACCCATTTTTAGCATTTTATGCATGCCCGAGACACCTGGTCGACTTTCCCCTTCCATCTCTCTCTTTCACTTCATGAATCACCGCTTGTTGGCCTCGACACCTTTTGCTCCTCAAGCCACATACAAATCACCCCCTAGGGGAAACGACGGCGCTGTCGTTGCTCCCAGGGGTTTCCTTCAAAAACACTACCCATAGGGGGCACGGGACAAGTCACTTGGACATGCCACATCATTGTTTACTCGGGGCTCCGCAGAACCGCCTTCGGGTGCCAACCACCACCACCACCACCACCGGCCGCCAAAATAGGCGCCGCAACCACCCAACAATGCCAACCTCCACCCGTGGGCGCCACCAACATAGTGCCAAACACCATCCGCCATGGCCAAAGCCTCCTTAACTCTTGAGCTCACTAGCTCTTGCTCACTACATATATATATGATCTGGATGCCCCGCCCACTGCATATGGGATTTTGGACTGCACATGTCAGTGCCTCAGGAGTTTGCCCTCCCATGCCTTCAAAAACTTCCAAAAAAGACTTGAAAAAAACTTGTTCTCCCCACAGTTCCACTGCATGCTCCTATCACCGTGCCTGGTGCTCCTATCACCGAGCCGCAACTTTCATTTGAAACCCCCCATTTTTTACTTTAGACCGACCACTCCCCACTGCTTGTTGACTCCCAAAGGGTCTTGAACTGAGTGCCCCATAATTGCAAAAAACCATCTGGACCAACTTGCTCAACAACGGGCCCCAACTTTAACAAGCTATAGCTTTCTAATCGGGGCTCCAATGGACGAGCGACCACTTTCGACTAGCTCCACATAGTGTCCGCTACCCCTGCAAAAAATTTTGAGCTCCAAAAAGCAGTGCATGCACTTTTCCCAAGGCAGTGGCTCAGAACTGGCCCCCGACAAAAATTCAAAGCCCCGTAACTTGCCCTTTCAAAACTCAGATTGCCGATCTGAAAAGACCAACTCACTCCATAAATCAACCACTACACACCCATAAATTCAGATTGGCTCCAACCACCGGACTTCACCTGCCCTATTTGGATCACATATGCAACCACCTTCAACTTCAAACTTTAATACCTTGCACACCGTGGCTCCGTTTGATGAGCCGTCTCTAGACATGTCCCTTCAGCACTTCAAGCTCTACATCCCCAAGCAAAAAACTAGCATCAAGAACCTCCTTCACTTGCCACCCTATTAGGCCCTCTCCAGAGTCCATATGGTCTAAAAAAACACATCATCCATACACATCCACTGCCACTTGCCTGCCCAGGCTCTTCCCATTTGCTCTAGCCCTCTGCCATGCATCTGTAAGCTTGCACATCATTGCCTTTGCCCTCTTCTAGGGTCAACACACTTTGGCTGCACCATCATTTCCTAACCCCCTTGTTGAACATTCATGTTCAACCAAAAAAGCATCTTTATTCTTCCATTATCTGCAAAAACTGGCAAACACTATTAGCAATCTAAAAAACACTACCATACGTACAAGGCCCTACTCTTGCTTGCTGCTTCCAAACCTCAAGTGGGTTGCCCCACCCCCTGTATCACATAGCTTCCACCTAGATCAAAAACCTTGCAACAATTCACTCCATCCATTTGTAGCACCTTCCAATAGTGTTTCACCCATATCGGTAGCCATCCATGCACACAATATGCCCAAAGCACTTTAGCATCTCTTCACACATTTACTTGCCTCATCAACACATCTAGCCCTGTAATCATATTATAGAAACCAACCAATGCATCTGGCTCTGCAACCACATCATATGCACCAACCAACACTTTTGACCCTCCCTCATAACGATGTAAAGTAGAGCTCCTCTCCATGGAGCTCAGTACTTGGCTGATAATAATTTGCACCGCTGCACTTACAAGCATATACTTAAACCATGAACAACATACCTCATTTAGAAGCTTGGACACACCTTGTGAATTTTCATCATCTTCCATAAAGCCTGTCTGCTACACTAGAAATTCCATCTCCTCTAAGTCTACATTCTCCTCTTTACTAGCAATGCACTCTATACCAACATCATCAAGCCCTTCATAATTGATTGGCTCTTCAAGATTGACCAACCTTATCGCCTCGTCACCTTTAGTTGTCTGCACTTCAACCACCTCTTCTATCGTTGCATCGTGATCTGCCAAAGTGGAGAAAAACTCTTCCAACACTGCATCATCTTGGTCCTCATCTCATCCCCTTTGGTAAGATTTTGCAACATCTCAATCTGCATACCATCATCGGTGGACATAGACTCCTCCACTTGATCCTCACTAGGCATATTGGCATGCAATTTAGTTTTTCCATGCAATTGTGAGCAGGTGAGTGACTACCTTTTTTATTCTTATTTGCCTGTAACATTAATTATACCAATGTTACTAACTTTAAGCTTTGCATGTAGGAGGCATGGGATAGGTCACTTGGACATGCCATGTCATCGTTTACTTGGGGACCCTCAAAACCACCTTCGGACACCAACCACCACCACGGGCCGCCAAAATAGGTGCCACAACTGCCCATCAACGCAAACCTCCGCCCGCGGCCGCCACCAACACAGCGCCAAGTACCATCCGCCATGGCCAAAGCCTTCTTGAGAGAGTGCACGCTACTGCATATATAGCACGAGCCGAATGCCTTGCCCACCGCATATGGGATTTCAGATTTCCATGTGTCACTCCCTCAGGAGTTCACCCTCCCATGTCTTCAAGAACCTCCAAAAAAGACTTGAAAAAACCTTATTCTCCCCACATCTCCATTGCATGCTTCTTGGTGCTTGGTGCTCCTATCACCAAGCCGTAACTTTCATTTGAAAACCCCCATGTTCAAATTTAAACCGACCACTCCCCACTGCTCATTGACTCTCGAAGGGTCTCGAACCAAGTGTCCCATAATTGCTAAAAAACCATATGGACCGACTTGCTCAGCAATGGGCCCCAACTTTAACAAGCTATAACTTTTCGAACTGAGCTCCAATGGACAAGCGACCAATTCTAGCAGCTCCACATAGTGTCCCCTACCCCTGCAAACTTTGTCGAGCTCCAGAAAACACATTCAGGCACTTTGCCCAAGGCGGTCAAACCGGCTCAGAACCGATCGCCAACAAAACTTCAAAGCCTCGTAACTTGCCCTCCAGAACTCAGATTGTCAATCTCAAAAGCGTGATAGGCTCAATAAATCAAGCACTACACACCCATAACTTTAGAGTGGCTTCGACCACCTAACATCACTTGCCCTATTCGGCTCAGATCTGCAACCACCTTAACCTTCAAACCTTAATATCTTGCACACAGCGGCTCTGTTTAATAAGCCGTCTGGACGTGTCCTCTACGTCCCCAAGCAAAAAACCAGCATAAAGAACCTCCTTCACTTGCCACCCTGTCAAGCCCTCTCCGGAGTCCATATGGTCTAAAAAACCACATCAGCCATACACATCCGCTGCCACTTTCCTACGTAGGCTCTTCTCATCTGCTCTAGCCCTCTGCAATGCATTTGTAAGCCTGCAAATCAATTTGTGTGCCGTTTGCTAGGGTTGAAACACTTGGCTGCACCAACATGGTCATCTATAAGACTCTAATATGCAAAATGAAAAATAGAAACGTATGTTGATTACTTTTCTCTGTAATGAAAAAGGGGTATCCACCGACAACAAAGACCATTAGATTATTGTGAGAAGACACTTGATTTGATCTGCGCCAGGAGCGTGAATGGACAGAACGAGATGATTACACACCATTAAGAGGTATAATCAAGCATTATGAGCGAGTAGAGCTATAGTTTGTCATATTTCTCTAACCCTTGTATGTTTTTGTAGGAGGTGTTGAGCATGGGCATGACCTCATGTGGTAGCTTTTGTATTAGTACACAAACAAAATGACATCATGGTGTAGTATGAAGGAGAGCATTGCTTGGGAGCCAAATGGGTCTAATGGTTACAATATTTTAAGACAAAGAGTACGCTTACAAGATTCATAGCATCTTAGACCAACAAGCCGCTCGTCTCAGAGATGCAATAGCGTGGAAAGAGGCAAGAGATTGAGATGGCTCATAAAGTAGAGGAAGTAAGAAGAACTTAGTAGAAGACAATAATTGTAGAGCTGGAACCAACTCATCGCCCAGATTAGGATTTTTTATGCGAGCTCGACAAGTTCTACCTATGAACTTCTTGTAAGCCCATTTTACCACACCTGATTGTGATTGAATAAAAACTTGTTCCTACAAGATGTGCAATGCTTTCAAAGTGTTTTTCATTATTTATATCACTTGATTCAAAGATAAAAAACTAAGAGTTTTATATGTTATGCACAAAGAGAGAGAGAGAGAGAGAGAGAGAGAGAGAGAGAGAGAGAGAGAGAGAGAGAGAGAGAGAGAGAGAGAGGTAGATAGTAAGAAGAGATAGGGAGAGAAAGAGACATTATTATCGTCCTTGGAGGCCAAACATGACCTATGGGACTAAAGTTACATGTGATGTAGTATGTATGGGGCTTATGAGTGATTCTTCATGCTCCAAAATTGTGGTGATGAGAGTCACAATGGAGAGCCCACTCTATGGCTGAGACAGGAAATTATGTAGACCTAAGTCATGGCTAAAAAAAATGAGGGAAGCAAGTTTGAATGTGACCAAAAGCTGAGCACTCTAGTATTACGTGGTACTCAGACTCTTGAACTTGTAGTGAGCATAATGTCCACAATTGGTTTGACTCTTCTCCATTTTCCCAATGCCCTCGCTTGCATCAAAAGACTTGGAAGCTAAGCCGAATGGTTGCGATAGTGTGTATCACTGACAAGGGGATATGCTCAAGCATGTACAAGGGTGAGTGCGGTTTCCTCTTTTAACAAAGAAGGTTTTGTAGTGATAGCCGTTTTTTGGCTCTTCGTATTTTCCATAGTGAGCCACCTCACCCAAGAAAAATCACTTTAACACTATGGATATCCTCACCTTTTCATTGTACATAGGCGCCTCTGAGTTAGGGGACTTTTCCCATATCTCCTTAAAAACTTGCAGTTAGCTAGTCACTGGGCTAGTTGAGCCAAAGAAATAAATAAAAATAAAAAATAAAAAATTATAGGCCATTTTTGTGTGTAAATATTTTTTTGTATATAGGGCCTACATATAGGGATTTTTCATAATTAATTTGATTTTTATTTAAATATCATTTTTATTTACCTAGATGTGCATTATTTGCCTAAGTATACTATATACATTGATTGACCATTATCGTGATTTTATTACCATTGTGTATTCCCTCTATTTTATAAAAAGACATTTTCATCTAAGCCTCTTTAAATTTTGGTGGAACTCCATCCCAACACAAATCACAAAAACTAGTTTTATTTGTGTGAGCATATTTTCACTATTGTGATTTTTTCCTTTCTACAATTATTCTTCTTTTCACTCTTATAAATTAAAACACCAAAAATATTCATCTTTTTATGGTAGCCCCATAATGAAAGAGATACTTTTTTAAGTTGACCTCTTTATATATTTTCTATTCATGTTATTTTATTTTCACATGTACATATTTTTAGACCACTCAATATTTGATTTTTTAAGTTGTATTATTCACTTATATCATGAGCTCAACAATATCTTCACTTATAGACCAAGAAAACAAGGTCAAGGATTATGGAGGGCTCACTCTTGGAGGCATTCAAAAGAATCATCCAAAGTGGGACCCCACAAAGACTTTGTGCATTGGAAAAAGACAGCCTGTTTTGCAAATTTTTTTGCATACACTTCCTCCTCGAATTTGGAAAAGTGATGAAGACAAGAATTGTAGCTTGTGAGCTAAATGTTTTTCTCAAATTTGCTCATAATTTTTGGAGCTACGAGCTGTGAGATATGATTTAATTGGTGGACCCCTGTTTGCCCATGCCATGCAACCACACTCCCTCATCCACTATCATTTTTCTCTTTCACACACACTTCTCCACTCATCATCCCCATCTCTCTCACCTCTCCTCTCTACACCATACTCACCTTCTCCTTAACCTTGAAAAATAAGAGAAACCATGGTGAACTCATGCCTCTTACACACACTTCTATTTCAAAATTGACCTCCTATTCTCGTTTTTTCTCCTCCAAATTATCAATTTCTATAAAAAAAATCCACAAAAAGCAGCCTCTGTCTTAAAGAACACCATCATGGTGATGAATTACTCACTTCAATCACCTTGGCTCCCAAGAAAGGTCAAGAATGGAGAACAACGTACTGTCAAAGTTAGTGGACCGTCAACAAGCATCAAAATTGACCTACTCAAGATTTTTGGAGCATCAACATTATAAGAAATTCATCTTTTATCTTTCTTATTTGTATCCTACATGGATACTCTCATTGTTGTAAATATCCAAATCCATTTGTAAATCAATAAATAGTACCCTAACTCTACTAATCTACTAGCACTAACCCTACTATGTGAAGTCCTATCACCTCCATTTCTCTACTCTTTCTTTTATCTCTCTATCCCTCACCACCTAAGTTGCATTGTACGTTATATGATGTACATATAATACACTTTAAACGGGCGTATTATACAATGTCTATCTTTATTTGTTCATATTATACGGTGCCACATTAGTAAAAACACCGTACCTAAAAAACACAGTAAAAACACCGTATTTGATCAAAATGTAGCCCTCTATATACCGTGAAAACAAACTGTTTTCCTCATTCTATTCATTGCTCTTCCCCCTTTTCTCATCTATAAGTGAGCTTTACAAAATAAAAAATATATATAAAAAACATTTTAAATTTAGTTATATAATTTTTTAGTAAAAATTTAGAGCTTAGGATAAAAAGTTAAATTAGTTAAATGTAGTTTGTTTTAGGCTTTGGAGTTTTGAGCTTAGTCTTTATCTGCTCTGTGTGAAGTATATCTTACACTAGGAGGTAAATTAAGTAAAGTAGTTAGTGATTACTTGCCCACACTTGGCAGTGATTTAAGATAGTTAAAGTTGGCAGCTATTTGCTTTGTGTTGAACGATGTCTAAGAAATTGATGACATGGTGCTTGTAATTGAGGGGACGGATGAGCTATAAAATTTGTACTATATTCTCAATTAATTTTGTAATGCGAAAGTTGTGTGGAGTTCAGCTTCACAATCTCTCTCTCTCTCTCTCTCTCTCTCTCTCTCTCTCTCTCTCTCTCTCTCTCTCTCCATCTTCTTTCTATCATTGTCTGAAAGAGGGAGGGGGAGAGAATAAAACTCACACAATTGCAACAACATCCGACATGTTCATTTGTTCTTTCTCTTCTTAGAAAACAGGCCCATATCTTGCCTCGTACCATACTTTCTTTCTAGCTCCGCTATACGAGCGCGCATCATGGCTAGGGTCTCTCCTTGACTTGCCAAATCCACACCTTGGGTTGCGAGCTGCTCAATGACTGCGGTTTCTTTGGGCAAATATGTGCAACCTCTCTTGCGAGGATATTACCACTAGCTCAAAATAATGTATTGTGTACAAAGTGATTTGGGCATAGTTGTCTGCATTGCCTGTAATTCAGTGGCTCCCCTGGAAGTTCTGATTCTTCTTCTTGGGATGCAGCCAAAGCCTAAGATCTCCTTGAGCCACCCAAATCTCTTCCTCTTTGTAAATTTGTTGTGCCAATGCATGATTAAGCGAAGGATCATTAGGCTGCTGTGCATTCTAGTCGGGAGCAATATGTTCCATACCTAAAATGCAAAACAATAAACTTTAATGAGATAAGTCTTAGCACTTACAAAAGAGAGATGCTTTAGAGGATTTCAGTGATCCACATCTTGAAATACTTTAAAACCTTAACTTGAAGAACTTAAAGACGTAACTGAAAATACGATTAAAGATCTAGTTTGAAATATCACCACACATTGCACACCATTAATGACAAAAAAGATTGTTACTGGTCTAATCATCAATAGGCCTCAAGCCAAATTTGGTTACAACATGATAGCCAACATTATGGGCTCCATTCAAACAAAGGCTTAAATCCCATATTTTAGGCCTATCTAAGGGTTTGGACAATTCTCCACTAGCAATATGTTTGTATATACTTCACAAAAATTCGCGCTTCAGAATCTCAGAGGGCTTGTAAGGTTTTTAGTTTCTGAAACCTTAGAAATTGTATGAAGCCTAATCAAATTGATCTCTTGTTAAGAAAGCAATGTAGAATTGTCCAACCGTGGCAAATATTGGACCAATTTTTGGAACTGTAATCATGACTTTACTATGGTTAGAAATTTTCATAACTGAATTCTGATAAAAACTATCAAAGTTATGGCCCCTGAAAGTTTATACTGTGGATTAAATTAATTAAATAAATTATAAGATTTTGGTAATCATTACTGCAGAAGACTTCTATTGTAAATCCCTAGATATTTACAGATAATTGCAAATATTTTTAAAATTAATCACGAAAAGGGTCAGATAATAGCAAAAAATCAATTTTGTGTATCTAGGGGGACTATGTGGGACAGTAATGAACTTGCCCAGGCTGGAATTAGTAGCAGGTGGTGCTAGGGGAAGGCTGGGGGCTGCCTTAATGTGCAAGCAAATGCCAGAAGCAGCCTATAAACCCTGAAAGCCTATAAATAGGCCCCTCCTCTTCACAAAAGAAATCAGACTTAGATTTCTGGCCATTTCTCTCTCACCTAGAGAGAACTCTACTCAAAAATCACTAGAGAGCAAAAAATCTAGTTGATTATCCACAATAATTAGCTTAATCCTTTTCAATTAGCAAAATTATGCTAATTTACCTATATTTTTTTTAATTAATCAAATTAATTAAGAAGATTAAACTTATTTACACTCTAAATTACTCTCTTAATTCTTAATATTCTGTTGATTACTTAAATTAAGATTAGGGATATTAACGTAATTAATTATTAAGCCATATTAGGATTGTAATTAATCTTTTTGGTCTTAAATATAGGGTAATTATACTAAGTAAACTTAGATTAGTATAGATAATTATTAGAGATGGATTAGATTGTCAAGAAGCTAGGAAAATTATATCTTAATTTTTGATTAATTTTTGTAATTAATTAGGTAAAAATTAGCTGTTTTTAATCAAAAAACTGATAGGAAACCTACTTAATTAGCTCAAAAATTCTTAAGTTAGTTATCATAGCTAGAAAACACTATTAAGAATATGGAGTAAATTAATCATTAACAAATAATTGATCTAAATATTTAATTGAGCTAAAATTAGCTATTTTTAGTCAAAAATTAAAGGGGGAAATTAGTAAATTATGTGAGATAGCTATGTGCTATTTATTAGAATTGGTTTACATGCTAAAAAAATCCATGATATTTATTTTAAGGTTAGAAAAACAATATAGCTATTTATCTAGGTCAGATTAGGCAAATTTTAGCTATAACTTAAAGAGGGAATTAGTTAAATTATTTAGATAATTATAAAGTAATTATCACAGATAGAAATCAATGTTATAAAGTTGGGATAATCAGGGCATACACAAAACATTAGTTTATATAATTAATTAGATAAAAATTGTCTATTTTTTAGTACAAATTATAGGGAGAAATCAATTAAATTACTTAGATAATTATACAATAATTATCAAAGATATAAATCAATGTCAAAAAGTTGGGATAATTAGGGAATGCACAGAAAATTAGTTTATCTAATTAGCTAGACCAAAGTTGTCTATTTTGTAGCATAAATTAAAGAGAGAAATTAGTTAAATTACTCAGATAACTATACAATAGTTATCACAGATATAAATCAATGTTGAAAATCTAGAATAATTAGTCCATACACATAAAATTAGTTAATCTAATTAATTAGACCAAAATTATCTATTTTTGAGCATAAATTAAAGAGGGAAATTATTTATATTACTTAGATAATTATATAGTAATTATCATAGGTAGAAATCACTCTGAGAAACCTGAGATAAATAGTTCATGCACAGATAATTAGTTTAGCTAATTATGTTAGCTAATATGTTTGATTTTGATTGTAAATTTGAAAGGGAAAATAGTATATTAATTAGAAAACCACATATGGAAGGTGGCATAGTTATCTTAAGTACAAATAATAAGTTTAGCTAATTACTGAGATAATATTTCTTCATTTTGTCTATAAATTGAGAGGGGAAACTAGCAAATTAATTTATATAATTACATGGTAATTACGAGAGCTAAAAAATAGCATTAGGAAGTCGGGATAATTACCTTCAGTTCAAATAATCAGTTTAGCTAATTATCTTAGCTAATATTGTCTGATTTTGACTATAAATCAAGAAGGGAAATTAGTAAGTCAATTTATAAGTTAGGAAGATAATTACCAGGGTTATAATACACCTAGGGTAAATATCCCACAAGCAGAAACATAATTCATAAATTACTAACTCCAAATTAGGATATTTTTAAATAGAAATTAAATAAGGAAATTAGTAAAATAGCCTCGATAACTATAAGATAATTATGGGAGAGCAATAACACCATTAGGAAGCTAAGAAAAAAATACCTCACCCATATATTTATCGAAGACATTTATTTTGTCCAAAAATTTCTATTTTTGGAAAAAAGGAATAAGAGAGATTATTCATTTAATTCTCCAATTGATTAAGTATCATTTTATAAGGCTACCACTATGGCTCCGAAGAGGACCCGGGGAAATCTTCAGTCCGATGAGGATGATACAACTCACAAGAGGACTAGAGTATCCCATGACCATGAGGCTGGGCCTAATAGTAGGCCTACGGAGGAGAGTCTTTAGGCGCCAACACAGCAGCAGATGGCTGATCAGTCCCAGGTGGGTTTCCATTTATTCAATTAAGTCTTTAAATAGTTTAAGTTCTTTTATAAATTAACATTACATACGTAAGGAGTAAGTAAGAATCAAAAAAGGAATAACTGGCCGAAAACAGAAGGTAACTTCCAAGAAACCAACGAACATTGTTTGGAATTAGGAAAGAATTGTTTGGGCTAAGACTAGTTGACCTAGGAAAGAATGTTTGATCATCCAAGAAAGACAACTTGTCTCAAGACACCTCTGATTCCTTGGAATATTTTACTCCAGGTGATGAGTAATGATGGCGAGTCAGCCATGGATGAGTCGGTTACCTCCGTGTACGCGGAATCTTTATCCCGTGCATGTTTGTGTTTGTGGATACTACTTAGGATATCATTTTTATCCTAGAGGAATCTCCGGGTTGTATGGGCAACTGGTTGGCGTATGGGCGCCCGGACTTTGGGTGATGTCTTTTTCTACCCCAGTTTTTATAAATAAAGAATGGGTGCCGTTTTTCACCCCTGTATAGGTGATGTTGAGACAAGCCATTACTGGGTCAGAGTTACTTCAGATTGACAGTACCTTGTCATTAGGAAATAAATGGACTCATTTCCGAGCCTTTTAGCTCTAGTGAGAGAATGCTCCTTAGCCAATAGGAAGAAGGCTAATGTTATGTTGAAAAAATCTTTTTCTCATTTTGAAAATGTCCATGAAAACCATTTTGGTGAAATTGTCACTATCATCAGAAAAGTAAGGCGCTTGATAATGACATCTTGCACAAGCGCCGAATGCCTTTTTATGACCCGCTGTTGCTATCCTATAAAGTGAAGTACTTATACTTGTGCATCTCGCACAAGTATCAATCACCTTTTTATGAAGTACTCACAATTTAAATTTGAATAGATCATACTTGATAGTGATTGATAAGTACTATTTAAGACTATGAAGGAGTCAGAACCAAGCGAATAGAGGTCCTTCAGGGGTCTCTAGCACCTCTATTTGCTTGGTTTTGACCTCATGAGGCTCTAGGATTAAGATATAGCATTTTTCAAGCCCACGGGTGCATCCGGAACGTCCAAAAACCTTAGGATAGCTCTATAAACGCTGAAATCTGACGTCTCTAGCTCAAGATATAGCATTTTTAACTTAAATAAAATTTTAAGCCTAGGGCCTCATGAGGTCAGTACCAAGCGAATAGAGGCCCTTGAGACCCCCTCAAGGGCCTCTATTCGCTTGGTACTCATCTCATGAGGCCCTAGGCTTAAAAATGCTATATCTTGAGCTAGAGACGTCAGATTTCAACATTTTAAAGAGCTTTCCTAAGGTTTTTGGAAGCTCCGGATGCAGTCGTGGTATTATTTTTGTATTTTTAAAACAACTCTTATGTGTTTTCTCTCATGGCACATCACATCACTCATTAAGATTCATAGATATGGATTTTTGTGTACAGTTAAGTTGGGCTCTCGAAAAGCATTTTGTACGAGCATGCATTTAACTGATTGAGCAAACTTTTACGTATGTACTATGAGAAATAGAATTCCCAAAAAACACTTTTGTATTTTTCATAATTACCTCTCTCTATGCTGAGTTGACATTTCTTACAGGGCCCCAAATTGTGTCCAAGTTTCTTCTAATGCTTAGGTCTAAAGATGTCTATTTGCTAAAAGAATGTTTTCAATACTGCTTTCAAGGGCTGTTTTAATGAAATTCTGTTATGAAGGATAAAAGGAATCATTATTTTAATTGTGATAATAACGTGGTAGTAATTAAATAACAAAGTATCATCTGTAAGTGCGGGGTGGTAAGTGGGGATTGACTAAGGTTGTCAATCATGAACGGGTGGACCTGATTAGTTAGGTAACTATCCATTCTTGCGCACTAAAACGTCTAGAAAATTTCTACATGGGGAAAAGAAGTCCACCAGTTGTTGTGCCCTCATATATGTTAGGGGGAAAAACCGTTGGTTAAGGATACCTTAGCCCAAATTGTGGAGTTTATAGGGCCGGATAGTTTTAGAATTTTTAAAATATTTGTCTCGTTTCCACTGCGAGATGGGACTAGGTCTTCATCTATGGCTATAGACCCAAGCCATTGTCAATGGTAAAGGTCTATTCGTTGGATTTTTCTTGTTTAGAGACTTTGACTTCTATTAGACCTAGAGACCTATAAAGGATCCCATCCCACTTGGGTGTTGGTGGGGTTGGGGACCTCACAGGGCTCAGGAATACAAGCAGCCAAGCATCTAAGAATATATGAGAGATTATATATATCAGATGCTATGATGAAAGGAGGAGGATTGGTGCTGATATTTTTAGGGGTAGTCGATGGATAATCTCGCTCGAATTGAGCTCTAGTTTGAAAGGTGACATTTGGCAGCTTGGAAAATGTTGCCAAAGTGTTTGATGGTGTACTTTGTCCCTAGTTCATGGTTCCACCATACACTCCTTAGCTGTAGCCAAAATGTAGTAGAATATTTCTAATGTGTAGATTATTTTTGTGACTATGAACGAATTTCATCATCTGTAGAAGAGCGTTGCAGATCGGCAAAATGTTGTTTATGAACTATTGTACAGTTCCAGATGTGTGTTGAAACTCTCTGCTTGCAGGCTTGCTTCCATCATGATGACATGACTAAATCCACTGCTCAAGGTGACCTCCATTCCAATGCTTGAAGATCAACATAGGTCTTTTGCTATAACAAACAAGAGCACGTGGAAACATCATTCCACAATGATGAACAGTAGTAGCAGTTGCTTCCTCTAGCACAATTCGTAATGTCGGTTTTCTTCCTATCTGGTCCTTGTAGATCTTTGACGCATAGACAGGATATTTGAAGGGAGGATGGTCCATTGAAACTTGCTTTACATTTGCAAAACTTCCTTCACCTAATTGGGGTGCTTGCAAGTGAAAGATAGAATGTTCCCCAAGTAAGTGTAGGACAGGAGGACATGTAGTATAATCCAGGTGTACAACTAAGGGCTCAACACCTGAAGGAGGAGGCACATCCTCTTCTAGCCTAAGATGTTTTGAAGAGCCTTTGACCTTATCCTTGCTCCTCAATTTTGAATGTAGCTATGCCACAAATTGGATTTTCTCTTTGATTCCAGATTTGGCTTTGATTTCTGGATGAACCATTCTCTCAAAGCTTCTAGTGACTTGACCTAATAATTGCTTTACTGTGTTATGCATTACTCCATTAGTACGTAGAGCTGGATCAAATGAAACAGGGAATGCACTGCACAGTATCAGCCAACATTGTTCCACAAATTCAATCACAAAATCATCGAGGTTTTCCTGTAGTGGATCAAATGCCCGACACAAATGATCGTCCGAAGCTCCATAGAGAGACAAAACTAGAGCGTCACAAATGATTTTTCCATGCTGATGCGTTAATTTTGTCTCTACCATGACTGAAGCTTGAAAATACATGAAGCAAATATAAGAGGAAAATCTAGAATAGATATAAATTTGACATATATGATTGTAAATAGTTCTAAATGAAAATATTTCATGGAAAATGATAACAACCAGTAACGAAAGACCTAAACATTTCATGGACAATAATATAACAAATCTCCATGCAGTGCGACGTGGAAGTCAATAGCTATTAGAGATGAAGGATTAAATAATACCTAGCCCCTCTCTACAGTGCGACATGGTGGTCAGCAGCAGCTAGAGATGAGAAATTTATTAGATCCAATCAACCTGTAGTGCGACACCATGGTCAACAACACTCAGGATTGAAGGATGTAAATTATCTATCCCCTCCCTGTAGTGCGACACGGTTGTTTGGCGAATGAAGCAACGGTTGTTTGGTTGTTTCCAGAGAAGGATCACATTTTTCTGAGAAACCATTGTAAAATTCTTTTGTAAGGAAGCATCTCTAAGCCGAGAATGTCAAAGGATGTATGATTATTCCTATGGGAGCAATTGTATATTAGAGAGCCAATTAGATGTTTATGAGCTTATGGCCGGACAAGCCCTTTGTAAAGACCTAATCTATAAAGGTCATTTTTTGTAAGTTGGAGAATAATCTTTTTTGATGGAGAACTGAGAAGACAGCGTATGTTTGAGAGCTCCTTCTTGTTGAAACTTGTAATCTTCGCCATTGTGGCTACGGTAATCCAAATTCAGGTTTGTTTATTGCATTGTGTTCCTCTCATCTTGCTCTTCCATTCAAGTGTAATCATTCAAGATTCGGTGTAGGTTTTCAACTACGAGTTTGGGGCCTTGAATCGCTGTTTTAAGTGTCTATATGCGTGTTTTATGTTGTTTTGACCCTAGGAGGGGCTTTAGGGACCCTAAAACGACCCATTAGGATCACTTGTTTGCTGTTTTTGCTGACTTTGGGATGAACGATCGTGATCGTTTTACCTCTCCAGAATGCCGTGACAGTGATCCTCTATAGCTTCTCTTCAAGTTTCGTGCGATTCCGATATGATTTTCATGGTAAACGGGCTTGATGACTGGAGAGCTATGTAGGAGGACGTAGGCAGATTACTTGGCGGTAATGCGTTTGATTTGCTAGTAGAGTTAGTAATTGCATCTCTTGGAGTTCACTTCATTAGGAATGACACCCTAGTGAGTTTCCATGCCTCATCCGAGTCGCTTCCCTTGTATTGATAAATATGTTGATGCTTGAGAGCTATGCTATGACGTCTGTCGCGGTGACCTGCAAACAACGGTGATCAACAACAACCAGAGACAAAGAATCTATTAAATCCAATCTTCTTGGAGTGCGATACGATGGTCAGCAACAACCAACAGAGATGGATTTAAAAACCCTAAACCCCTCCTTGCGGTGTGACACGGTGGTCAGTAACAACTAGAGATGAGGAATCTATTAAATCCAATCTTCTTGCGGTGCGACACGATGGTCAGAAACAGTCAAGAACAAAGGATTTGATAACCCTAAACCCCTCCTTGCAGTGCGACACAGTGGTCAACAACATACAAAGATGATGAATCTATTAAATCCAATCTTCTTGCAATGAGATGCGATGGCCAGCAATAGTCAAGAACAAAGGATTTGAAAATCCTAAACCCCTCCCTGTCGTGTGACACGGTGGTCATCCACAGACAAAGACAAAGAATCTATTCTATTAAATCTGATCTTTCAATGGTGCGACACAATGGTCAACAACAACTAGAAAGAAAATATGGAAGATAGCTAATCTCTCCCTGTAGTGCGACTCGGTGGTCAACAACAACTAGAGATGGAAAATCTAGTTGTACAACCTAAGATACTCCTTGCAGTGCGACACGGAGGTCAACAATAGTCAAGGACAAAGCGTCTAAAGTCTAGCCCCCCTTGCAGTGTGTCACGAGGATCAACACAACCAAGGACGGGTGTCTAAACCTGAAAACTAACACTAAGGTGTGAGCAAAGCTCCACAACAACAACGCTAGCAAAAAAAACTTACAAACTAACACTGAGAAGTGCGATCATAGCTCCACAACAACAGTGCTAGCAATTAAATTTCACAAAGAAAAACATAAAAAAATAGAAGAAGAAATTACCTGACTCCCGAGGGCACTATCACTATCGAAGCAAGCTACTCTACTCTCTCTCTCTCTCTCTCTCTCTCTCTCTCTCTCTCTCTCTCTCTCTCTCTCTCTCTAAATTACCTGACTCGTGAGGGCACTATCGATATTGAATCAAGATACTCTCTCTCTCTCTCTCTCTCTCTCTCTCTCTCTCTCTTTTTCTCTCTCTCTCTCTCTCTCTCTCTCTCTCTCTCTCTCTCTCTCTCTCTCTCTCTCTCTCTCTCTATCAACAAATCGCTGTCGCGATGGTTCATTTGAACTGTCGCGGTGTCTTTTTTTATAAAGCAAATAGTATTTCAATCAAAATATTGTCTATTCGAAGATACACGTATAATATGGGTATATAGCGTATAATACCAAAATATACATACAATTTTTGTTATACGAGCGTATAAATGCAACTTAGCCCACCACCTTCTTGGTAATTCTAAGCAAGAAAATAAATAAAATGTTGAAAATCTAACCCAACCACGGTTAGAAGAGTAACCCTAATCCTAAAAAATGCTATAAAAGGAGGTTGTAGCTAGCACAAAGGGAGGGGAGCCATAAGCAAAGAGCGCCATGTTGTAGCTTAGAAGCCAAGCTCAATATCTTGAGAAGGAGATCTTGAGTGAAATCTCATTAGCTTATGTGCTTGCATGTGTTGCTCTTAGGGGTGTGATTATCAAGGGAGTTTATGCAATTGTAAGAGAGAGTGATCACTCAATAGAGAGTAGAAAGCCTTCATTTCTCCTACCAATTGTAAGCACAATATTTTACTAAATCAAGGAGGTGGGTTTGGACTAAGCATGACTACCTTCTCTCTTTCAACATGAATTCATGGAGAATAATGATGTGTAAGTCTCTTGATGTTCTTTTACTTAAGTTCTTGATATCTTGTTTGTGGTGTGTTGTTGTTGATTTGGCCATAAATCCCACGTGCTGTAAGAGGGTGATAGGGTGGAGAGGACTCCCCTGGCCTTAACACAGTGATTGGGGTGACTTGTCTTGTGATGTGTTGTGGTGTACTTTATTCAGACTACATTGAATAAGATGCTAATCTCACTTTGTTTGTTCATGGTTGCCTCGTGAGCAAGTATTAGTGCAAAACGCACTCCATTTCCCTCTCCCTTCCTCTCTTTCTCTCTTCCTTGTGTGTGTATACTAGGTTTACTTGATCATAGTCGCTACATTTCAAAGCAGTCTAAGCACTCTCTCTCTCTCTCTCTCTCTCTCTCTCTCTCTCTCTCTCTCTCTCTCTCTCTCTCTCTCTCTCTCTCTCTCTCTCTCTCTCTCTCTCTCTCTCTCTCTCTCTCTCTCTCTCTCTATGCATCCTAGTTCGCACCTAAAACCGTAGGTGGTGCCCCAAATTTGCATAGGGTACAAAAGCCTCTACAAATTCATCAACCTGCACTGGACTTGTTCCCACATTTTTGATAGTTACCTTGTTTATCGACTGCATATCCTGTATGAACCTCAATGTACCATTCTTCTTGGGAACCATAAACCACCTGTTAGAGTAAGGAGCTCAAGAGGGCTCCAAAATTTTCATCTTAATTTTCTCATTCAGCAAATCAACCAACTTAGGAAGATGAGCCTTTGGAACAAGAATAGGCCGTAAATTCCAAGGCAAATGCGGAATAGTAAATATTACCATGGGAGCTACAACACTAGGATCAATGCAACCGATCTCACCTGGTTGGAAAGAAAAAGCCTTCCCATGCTTCCTTGAAAACATTCTATCTCCTCTTGATTTAGAAAGTCTGTATCACCAATCTTTACTTCCTATAGAGTTTCTTCAGTAAATGAGTGCCCTATTTTACCTGGACCTCGGAGGATAGGTTGTTGAGATGCTTTCTCCATAACTATATCACTCTCTTTTAGCAATGCAATGGCCACTGGTCTAACCTTCTTTGCCAATATTTTGTATGTTTTATTCACTTGGACCTCTTCTACATTTAACTCTTCTTTGAATTTCAAGATAAAATCATACATGTTAAGAGAGTTTTACCTTAACCAGATTTATCCCATCTTGATCATTAGATTGTATGATCATATCCAACTCTCCCATTGTATCCACAAATGCATATTCTTAAAAAATACATGAAATTGCTTCATTTGGGTCCAATATTTCACATCCTTGAAGTATGCCTTGGACATTGCAAACATGTTTCCTCTTCCATTTGTACAAATCATTAAATTTTTTGTAACATACCAAACAGCCTGAAGCCAATCCCAAAAATCCTATAAACATTCGCTGTTAGTGAGAAATTTTTCTCCAAAGCACCATCATAGTCCCGCTTTACAACGTCACTTGGAGAAAATCTTGAAAACCCCTATTCTCTTTGAAGTCTTTCATCAACTTCGATAATGGATGATCTCTTAAGGTATCCCTATTCCTAGCATGATCCACACAAATGGTTAGAAATTGGATTGCTTTCTTACCATCATGACTTATGATTTTAGCATACGTGGATCCATCATCCAAAACTTTGGTTTCCATCCTCACTGCTGTAATGTATGGCTGCCCTAAGATGACTGGATACGTAGAGTAATTCTGCATGAAAAAAATTTCTTCATTGCTTACATCCCCTATGGTTATTTTAACATTAGGGCATGCACCATACAAATCCCCTGATTGTGCATCGGCAGCTTGGATACACCACCCATGTTCCATATCGAGAGGACACTTTCCTTTCAAGAATAATCTCTTTGACATAAGGTTCACTTCTGACCCATGATCTACCAATGCAACAACCGGCACCTCTACATCACCTACCTTTACCAAGGTTTTAGTAGTAGCCTTGGCTCAATGATTTCGTGTAAAATGGCTGTGAGGTACATATTCTCCATACTCATCCTCATGAAATCTGACATGCCTTACTTGTCTTGTAAGCTCATTGTTGTCCACTGTGCTTCCCTATTCATCTTTGGCTAGTTCTTCTTCATTAACACTACCCATAATAGCTTCAATTTGTTCATAAATTCTCCATACCCCATGTGTCCTGGTTGGGTCGTTTTCAGGCCCATAGTATATTTGGCTCTTCCTTTTCATGAGATCAATAATACTGTCATGGAATTCCCACTTTGCAATACCTAGGATCTCACCTAGGGTGAAATCCACCCTACTATTCAGAATGCATTCCTCAAGTACCTTCCTCACATTAGTAGCCTGTTCAATATCAGATCTCAGCTTATATGAAGGGCCTTGGGTTTTTCCCACCTTTTTCTCCTTCTCAGCTTCATCCACCATTGAGATGTCGAGAGGGGTAAGAGGCACTCCTAAGATAGACTCCTTTCCCTTTGGTACCTCTCACCTCGTCGTTCTCTTTGAAATTCCTACCAGATCCTCTTCCCTCTTTCTCTTCTCTTCTTAAAAAGCCTTGTTGTTTTGAGATTTAGCTATGTATGCATATACTGAGAGGGAATCTATAGGGTCTTTCCACCTAGTAGTCTTTCTAATACAATTTTCCACTTGACACAATTCTTGATACCCAACTTTTCCTTTTTTCTCTGTTGTCATATCATATGACGAGAAGGCCCCATTCATTCTAGAACCTTCAACTGGTTTTTCATGCCCTTTGTTCTCAATCTGCACACCGTAAGTCAGTGCTTCAGCTTCACTCGCATGGTGTTCTTGCAATATCTCTTCTATGCTTTTCTTCATACCACCTCTTCCATATTTGGTCTTTAGAGGCAACCTTGTTTCTCACAAGTGTATCAGACCATCCTTCCAGAAAACCACATCTTTACACTTGGATTCACCAAACTCCCCACACTCATTCTTGACATGGTCAGGACTAGTGGTTCGCTTTGTCTTGACCGGGAAGTTGAACGTTTCTCTTCAAGCTTTGCAACTTTCAAATTAATATTCAATTCCTGGATCCCCTTCACAATCTTATCCATGAAAAACTCCTCACAGTAGCCCCATCATGCTTGCCCTTCCCATGGCTAGATGCCAAAGAAACTATGCATCATCTCAATACCTTTCATATTGAAGTATCTCTCTAGGAAATAGAATGTGCACCTACTTTGAATTGTGAAGCAACACCATCAGACCACACCCAGTGTCGTTTAACAGTGCATCCTTGACCTCTCAACCATTCATTATGCGCAAGAAAGTAGAGTTGTCTCATCAAACCACACCCAATGTCGTTTGACACTGCATCCTTGACCTTTCAGCCACTCATTATGCAGAAGAAAAAAGTGTTGCACAAATAAAGTGTCATGGATTTTGTCATCAGAGATGTCGAAGTGGGTCATTTTTTGAATGGCACCAAGCACATCACATGAGTACAAAATGTGAACCAAGATTGTCACTTGCATTGAATACCAATGCATTGAATGAATCTCATTTTGCACCTTGAAGGAGCAATTCTCTGCAAAATTCTCTGCAAAATGCATGACTAGCCCTGTAGCCCATATCTTCCATGGCGCAACCGATTGAGTGCTTCCTTGAAGTATATAAGTTGCACACGGTTTCACAATAGAAACTATTGTGGTCCAGGCTACTTGCATATGAAGGATGGCTTTAGACCATCAAAACATCTAAGGGAAATTATCATGTCTCGATGAGCCTCTCAAAACTGCATATCAAATTCTCTCTATGAAATAGAAGACACACTAAAAAACACTATCAAGAATTATAAATCACTTTCAGGCAATCTATAGCATTGTTAAGCACTATGATGCACTCTCAAGTAGTATAATGCACTGTGAAGCATTGGTTTCCAGTGATAAGCACATTATGGAAAACTTAGAATTACTTGGATGCACTTGGATACACTTCATAGCACTTGACAACACTTGGAAATGTTTTTAAATCTCTACCAAGCTCTGTAGAGCATGATTAAGCATTTGGAAGAACTTAGATGCACTTGGAAGAACTTAAATGAACTTGGAAGTTCTAAAAAGAATTTGAATGCACTTAGAATGACATGGAAGCACTAGGAATTACTAGGAAGCACTCAAAAGCACCTAAAAGAACTTGGAAGCTTTTAGAAACACTTAAAATCACTTACAAGCACTATAAAGCACTTAAAATTGCTAATCACTTAGACACACTTTGCGACACTTAGAAGCAATTAGAAGCACTCATGTCATAAAATCTAATATCTAACTAACCCAAATGATTTTCTCATATTAAATTGATCACTTAATGTGGGAGAATAAACGGGAACAAGTGTTAAGATATAGGTATGTGCTTATAGATCTATCTCAACACGGGGCCAATGGTAAAGGGGCCCAAAAGGGAGATGGTCTATCAAAGAGCAAGGCTAACCAATGGAGCATAAGACCTTAGGGTTAGCTTCATTGAAGACCTCCAATAAATGTGTGTAAAAGTACTTTGACCTTAAGTAAGCTAGGGCTGAGCTTGAGGTGGGAACCCGGCCCAAGCTCGAGGTGCTTGTCATGCTTGAGGTGTTTTTCATGCTTGAGGTGCTTGATTAAGATGCTTGAGGTGCTTGACTGGCTCCATGCTTGAGGTGCTTGACTTGCTGCATGATTAAAGTACTTGAGGTGCCTTGAGAAGCTTGCCTGAGATGCTTGTGGGAACACCCCCTAGTTCAAGTGCTTTGTCATGCTTGATGAGTAAGGTGCTTGATCACCTAAAGTCAAAATCATTCCTACAAGAGGGGGGGCGAGCCCTTTTCCTAGGAGCTAGAGAGAGAACACCCACTCACACACACAAGGGAAGCCCCAACTTGAAGAGGCAGCAAGGACACATGTCAGGCCCCTACCCATGTTACCTTCATGTGTTGCTTGAAGCCTATTGGCTAAGCTTCAAAGGGGTCCAATGATAAATTACTTGAATTATCTAATTGATTTTTCATTTATCAAGTCCTCTCTCTCAAAGGGGAAAGGGGGACACTTGTCCCAAGGCTACCCATGTTGCTTGTAATGGCTCTTGCTTGTGATTGGCTAGGCCTGGAAGGGTCCAATGAGCTTCAGGCATGAGCTACAAGGGGGGGTCGACCCAAGCAAGCTAGGGGGGTGCCTAGGGGGTATACTCACCCACACACACTCACAATCACTCGCATGGGTGCTATGCAAAGTGCAAGAGCTCCCTCTCCAAGCAAGTAGAGGTTGAGAGCCTACACCAACACTCTTGGCTATGGAGTGCAAATCCAACCAAGAGCCATGCTTCAATGCTTAAGCTTGCCATCTCCTTCTTCTTCATTACTATGCTATTATGTATGCTAGCAACAAGAGTATGATAAGTGAGGAACTAATTCTTTCTCCTACGAAATGTTTCTTCTTCCTCTTCCCTACCCTCATTCCCTGCTAGCTCTCTCCACCTTCGAAGGTGTTTGAGGTCTTGGGACTGAGGCTTGGGATAGTTAAAGCTTTCTTCAAGTTTATGTTATGTTTGTGGTGCATGAAGCCTTCCATCTTCATGGCATCACCTAGGTCACAAGGAACACAAAGACTGTATTGTAACAAGTCTCTCTTTATGGGAGAAATCATAATACAAATGCCTATTGGAGGGGGGACCGGCTCCACATAAATCCGGTCCTCAATTGTTGTCATGTTCTCTAAACTCTCTCTCTTGCAAAAGTATTGTCTATGCCAAGTTAACTAATTGCTATGATTATGTTGCTATCTTCAATTATGTCTACCGCTATGCTCACAAAATCATTTCTTGAAAGTACTCTCATTAAATTCCGCTATTCTCAAATTGAATAGGCAAATTCCATTACAACTCACAAGCCCTGAGAAACACTTAGAAGCACTATGAAGTACTTAGAATTGCTAAGCACTCAAAAGCATTGTGAGGCACTTAGAAGCTCTATGAAGAACTTAGAAGTACTTAGAAGCACTCAAAAGCACTATGAAGCACTCCAAAACACTTGGAAGCACTTATAATCACTATGAAGAACTGAGAAGCACCTAGAAGCACTTAGAGACAACACTCAAAATAACTTGTACTTATGTTCACTTGTGAAAGTATGTCAAACACTATAGAGCATTGTTAAATGATCTAAAAGTGCTTAGATGTAATCACTTGCAAAGCTATGTAAAGCACTAAAGAACTGTAATGATTTGTTTGGCACTTGGAAACATTCGGAAGCATGGTCAAGCACTTAGTAAACCTCTATTACACACTCTTAACAGGCAAATCGACTAGATGGCCAGGATGCAGCACATGTGCACTCTTGCCTATCCTATTTTGAACAACATATTTCTTGTTTGGGGAGATGCGGATTTTCACCAACCAGAACTAAAAGAAAATTTCCTTAATTTTATTGGTGGTGGTGCATTTGATGGTGACAAGCATCCAAGGGAAGCGACCCTTCCTCTGCTTCATGATGCAGCCAAACATTGGAAACACTCACATTCCTCTGATGGAGGCCTAAAGATTTGGCAACATCTCTACCACTCATTTCATTATCACCACCACATGCACCATTGAGGCATGCCATGACAGTAGCCCGCTTTAAAAATAAATCATTATTTGAATGGGATGTCTTCAACTCAGATAATATATGACAAATGTTAGAGAAAATGACTCTCTCAATTGTCCTTGACGTGTGCTACAACACTGAGAATGTTGGATAATGAAGAAGTTGCTGTAGAATCTTCGTTTGAAGGCCCTAAGAGATCCCGTTTGTTTGTGTAATGCAAATGGCCTATGAACTTTGAGAATAGCGGAATTAAGAGAATTAGAGTGAGCATTTTTGCGAGATTACTTTGAGAACTTGGAGGGTGAACTTAATTGCTAGTAGCAACATAAACATAGTACTTAATTAACTTGGCATGAACAATACTTTTGCAAGAGAGAGAGTATTAGAGAACATGACAATAGATGAGGACCGGATTTACTTGGAGCCGGTCCCCCCTCCAAAAGGCCTTTGTATTATAAATTATCATCAAGAGAGACTTTGTTACAATACAATCTTTGTGTTCCTTGTGACCTTGGTGATGCTATGAAGATGGAAAGATTCATGCCTCACAAGCTTAACATAAACTTTACAATAAGCATTAACTATCCCAAGCCTCAGTCCCAAGGCCTCAAACACCTTCGAAGGTGGAGAGAGGTAGCAGGGAATGAGGGTAGGGAAGAGGAAGAAGAAACATTCCATAGGAGAAAGAAATAGTTCCTCACTTATCATCACTCTTCTTGCTATAATAGCATAGTAATGAAGATGAAGAAGATGGCAAGATTAAGCATTGAAGCATGGCTCTTGGTTGGATTTGCATTCCATAGCCAAGAGTGTTGGTGTAGGCTCTCCACTTCTCAACAAACTTGGAGAAGGAGATGGAGCTCTTGCATTTTTGCACTCCACACAATGAGAGAATGTGTATGTGTGTTTGTGGGAAATATACCCCCCTCTCATGCTTGGTCCAACTCTCTCTCTCTCTCTCTCTCTCTCTTATTATTTTATTATTTCCTTTGGATATGTGTCCTCTTTTTCCTCTTTTGAGAAAAAAATTAATTATTTATTTTTATGTATCGAAATTCTCATTAGACCCCTTTAAAACCTAACCAATAGCATTCAAACACATCATGAGGGCCACATGTGGAGGATCATTTGAACATGTGTCTTTTATGCTTATTAAGTCATTTGGTTGAATGGAATACTTCAAGGACTTATTGAATCAAGCAAGCATGTGTCTTTTATGCTTCTTAAGTCATCTGGTTTGAATTGAATACTTCAAGCCTTAGTCAATCAAGCATGGACGTTCAAGACTCTTGAGAACTTATTTTTGAATTTAACATTTCAAAAACCTTAGTCATTTAAGCATAAAAATCACCTTAAGCTTTGGGCAAGGTTCCCACAACCACTTTAAGTGTCTTAGCACCTCATGCTTGGGTACGATTCCCACCTCGAGGTTACCCTAGTTTACGTAAGGTCAAAGGACTTTCTACACTAACTTTTGGAGGTCTTTAATGAAGCTAACCCTAATGTCTTTTAAGCTTCATTAGGTAGCATTGCTCTTTGACAGACCATCTCTCATTTGGACCCCTTTACCATTGGCCCCGTGTTGAGATAGATCCGTAAGCACATGTCTATATTCTAACCCTTGTTCCCATTTATTATCCCACATTAAATTATCAGTTTAATATGAGAAAATCATTTGGGTTGATTAGATATTAGATTTTATGACATTACCTCTCTCTTGAAATCATAGTCATCCTCGACTATGAGGTAAAAGAGATAAAGCTAAAGTCATTAGTCAATTTGTCTTAGCGGGTAGACGATCCCTTTTTATCCTAAGAGATCATTCCAAGATGGATGACTAATCCATTTGGTGCTTGGGAGACATAGCTGCCACAAGCATTCTCCTCTTTAGTCCATTTCAACCTCCCAAATAGAGTGACAAATTCTACATGGTGTGTGAGAGACATCATCATCACAAACACGATTCTTAGTATGCATACTACTTAAATTTGTGCATAATAAAAAGAGAAATAGTCTTAGAAGACAAAAAAATTGATCATTTAAAAGAAACATGTACATTTGCTTACTCTAATGTAGCATTGTAAGCGTTGACAAGGTTCATGCTATCCTTAAGCTGGATTACTTGCATCCATCTAGCATCTTCAAAAGCATAATTTTTGAACTTAACAAGATACCGTCGGATAATCTTACCATGTCGTAGTACCTTGTCTTCATGCCGAACGATAGCTTCAGGTTGTAGCACATCTTCTTGGTCTTCGATTTTGGGAGGGTCTTCAATAATTGGTTCATTTGGAGGCTCTTGTTTCATTAGGGAAAATATGAACCCTGTAGGGGCCCTTTGGGATTAAGGTTAATAGAGGCCAACTAATAGGAAGAGGGTGGTAGACACACTCTATACCCTTCAAAAAGTAGGGGGACAAGGTAACCTTACACCTCTTAATGGCCTCTTACCTTGTGAGAAGGTAAGGGAGGTGACTAGGGGAAAGGAGGAAGGGGGGGAGGGGGACCACTTTGACCTCTTTTCCCCCACTTTTTGGCCCGGATTTACAAATACACTAAAAAAATCAAAATTTCAAAAAAAATTCAAATTTCAAGTTTTCCCTCCTTAAAAGGTCCCCAAACCTATTTCATGGTCAAAAAAGTATTTTTGACCTCCAAAAGGAAAAAATGTGCACTAAAAAATTCAAAAAAATGATTTTTTCCAAAAAAAACAAAACATTATTTTCCACCCTCCAAGGTCTTTCCAAACCTATTCTACAACTAAAAAGTGATTTTCTCTCTCTACAAACCCCTTTCCAATCTCTCCATTGCTGCAACAACCACATGTACCCCCTATAGTCTAGCATTATCTCTCTGCTAGCTTTCTCCCACCTCCATTGTAGCACCAAGCAAGCTCCTCCCCCATCTCTTCCCCTTGCCCACCACATAGTTTCACAGCAAGCTAGCTCCTCTCCCTTCTCTCACCTCCATTACAGCATGAAACAAGATTCTACTCCTTCTACTTTCATTCACTCACACTACATGGAAACCTCTACTCCCGAAGGTGGCAAAAGTAAGACCTCACATGACTTGCATACAACAACCACAGGAGGTGTGGATAGTGTGTGGGCATTGAAAGATAGAATGGTAAGAAAACTACCCTTGTAGCTTACATTCAAAGCTTAACATCATCTCCATATTTAAGTTTATCATGCTGGAAAGAACAAACCTCTTTATGGCTTTCAATGTTTAGGCTTCACACCTCTTAACACTGGGTGGTGCTATTTTGTTGATGGCTTTGGTGCGCCATCTATAGTTGTGTAGCATGTGTTTGAGTCTCACAATGCAAGTAAGTTGTGCTATCTATGGAGAGTCATGATAGATTTTTCTTATAATTTATTCTTTGTATAGTTGTCATTAGATTATTAGAATGATATCATTTTGTACTTTAAAACTTTGTGCTCACATAATATATTGTTTACTTACAGAGTCAAATTTTTTTCAGAGGACATGAGCAAGCAACCATGTGCAGAGATGGAAGTCACTATATTTTTGTTCCGTGAGGAACCTTTCACTACCATGTTAAAGGATTTTGATAAGAATAGTAGAATTTTTGTAGAATCTTGAACCAGTAGATACTCTCTACGAGCTCTTAGAAAAGCCATCCATATAGTACTACTATCTTCCCTAGTATCATAGACACACAATTACTCAAGTGTATATGAATCTCTAGATGATGAAGACAAATACTTGTAGGAGACGCCTAACAACAACAACAACATTGTCTCCGTTTGTAATTACTTTCATGAGGCTAGATTCTTCTATAAATGCAATATAAATATGTTCTTTTGGTAAATGGTGTCGCATTGAGTGAGAGTATTTAATTTAGGTTACTGGTGTTTCATACAGATTTGAGAAATATTGTTGATCTTTATGGATATTTTGATTTTCCTATAAGAAATTTCAAATCTCAAGTCTTAATCACCCCACCATGAAGAAATTCAAGCAATATCTTGATTGCAGTTTAATCATTAATGGTTATTCTTATTAAAGTGGATCATAACCTTTGTCAAGATGTCCTCATTTGGGGATGTTTAATATTATTTGCAATGTTTCACAAGTTGAGAAAGCTAAATTCTTGCTTTCCAACATGTTATTGTTTCCATACTATGCTTATGCCAAGCTTGACTTAGAGAAATTACAAGTTGAGATGGAGGTGTCGATGTATAGGGGTGACTTATTATTGATTTGTGTTTCATCATACGTATATTGTAAAGCCTTTGAGTTTCCACCTTCTTGAGTAGTGTTGACAAGTTTTTGGTATCAAATGTTTTTGAATATCCCGATCAGGGATTTCATTAACATAATCACGATGGGGTGATTACGTAAATAACTCTAGTATTTACACAAAAAAATCACGTGATCATGTTAATTGTTAAGGTGACTTTGATGATGACCTGCAAAAACCTATAGAGCTGGTTATCCCTCCGAGAACCAACGTGCTTTTTCATTTTCTCGGCGGGCCCGCTGGGTATATGCAGTAGCCCGGCGGGTCCGCCGAGAAAATGAAAAAGCCCGGCGGACGTAATTGTATATAGTAATAGTGTGCTAACCCTGGTCTTTTAGCTAGGCAAATCCTTGGGGAGTGTATCCAAGTGCCGGGTATTGTCATCTCCTTGTGATTTGACCTAAGGTTACAGAGTCACAGGTCCTTTTTTGGGCCGGATGTGATTCTGAATTTGGTAACCACTTCTAAAAAATTTTAATTCGTTTATCGACATAAAGGTACAAAACCAAAACAACTCAAAACTTGGGGAATCATGCTCATTGCGAAGAAGCCGTTGGTCCAAATGAGGGCTGTAATTGGTTTTGGAAGATGAGCATATGTAAATGTCTAGTCGATAGTCGAGGGTCGGATGTCCTCTACTAGTGTACCGAACATATAAAGATCCTTGAAGTCTTATATTTGAGTTGATTTACAATATAAGAGTTATAATCCTTGATTGGGTTAAAATAGCTTTTATATATTGAATTGGTTGCATGGGTGGGCTACAAGTGGTACAAAGAAGACAAAGAATAAAAAAGCTCCTGGCAAAGTGTGGGATTATGCTCACAACATATGCGGCCGATATATGGAGTGGCAATGTAAATTTTGTCACACAACAAAATCTGGCGGTGCACCACGTATCAGGGATCATTTTCTGGGTAGCGCTAAAAACAATTGTAGAAAATGTGAACATTCTAAGGACTTGCAGTTGCAAAGCGTTTGAGAGAAGAGCTCGCCAAAAAGGGTGGCAAGAAACGACAGATATATAGCTCTGTGCCTTTGAATCAAGAGTTCTCAGAGCCAAATATTAACTCCGCAGATCTTGTAGTGATGCCAACTAACCTTTGAGAGCAACCTGTGCAATGAGAGGAAATTCCAGACAGTATTCCTTTTAAAAGTCACAATGAAGGTTGACTTTGTCAAATGCGTCAAAAATCATTACATCAAAGCTTTTGAGTGAAGTCTCTAGAAGAAGCACAAACAGCACTCGCCAAAGCAATATTCTTTACTGGAAGTGCTTTGGTCATAGTAGACAGCAATCATTGGAAGGCTGCTTGGAAAAAAATCGGTGAGTTTGGTCCAGGGATTTTCAGCTCCTTCTTATCACAAGATAAGAAATGTTTTCTTGGACAAATGTTACATCGAAGTCAAAGAGCATGTTGGCAAAATAATACTTGGGAATATTTCACTTTCAGGGTGTACCATTGTGAGTGATGGCTGGTCAAATGTTCAGAGAAGACCTTTGATCGATGTAATGCTGGTTTGTCCAAGGGGAGAAATGATTATACAGGCGATTGATAGTTCTGGTGCAATTAAAAGTGGAAAATACATTTATGAGGTCTTGATTGATGTAATTAAAGAAATTGGTGCTGAACATGTCGTTCAGGTTGTGATGGACAACACAAAGAATTTTAAAAATGCCAGTAAATTAATAAAGAAGTGCTTTCCACACATTTTTGCCAATGGTTGTAATACGCACAGCTTGAACTTGGTACTAGCGAAGAAACCACATGGTTCACCAAAATAATTGATACAGCATGTCAAGTTGTGAAATTTATCTTGAAACGATAGAGAGTGCTCAATTTGTATAGGATGCACATGTCAGTGATGCTGAAACTTCCTTCTGAAACTCGGTTCTGCATACACTTTTATACCTTGGAATCACTTCTCCGTAATAAATGTGTTGTGATTGACACATTCACTTGCGAGTCCTTTGATGAATGGCAGCTTGAGCAGAAAGAAATAGTGAAGGATAAAATTACATGTCTATGTGGCAATGTAAACAAAGTTGCTTGGTGGAGGAGTGTAATGGATGCATACCATGTAATGATGCCTGTTATGTTCGCGATCCGCAATCTTGATCAAAGGGCGCCAAACTTGGGCAAAGTGTGGATGACATGGTGGTCAATCCAATAGAGTCTTGAAAATCCTGAAGAGCTGAAAGAATCTGTAGTAGATAAGGAGTGGCGATTACCATTCTCTGGGAAACAACGGAAATTTTTGGCTAAGTATTTTCATGCAAGGTGGAAGAGCGCTCATAGTCCACTCCATAGCGTGGCTTACATGCTCGATCCAGAGTATTGGAATTTAGATCTGATGTCCAATATAGAGGTGGTAGGCGATTTCTATCACGTGGTCGACACGTTCTACTCCAACGTTCAGGACCGAATTGAGTGCATCAAAGAAATGAGTGCATTTAGATTAAAAGAAGGTCCTTTTGCGATTGATTTTGTACAGGTAATGGCAAAAGAGCAACCTGCATGGAAGTGGTGGATGATGAATGGTGGAGAGCATTACTCTATCTTACGTCCTCTTGCAATGAAAGTACTCGCACAATGTGCAGCAAATTCAAGTTTTGAGAGAAACTAGAATATGTACAAGTATGTTCACAGCACTATTCGCAAAAGACTATTAGCAGACAGAGCAGAGAAATTAGTGTATATGTATTGCAACGAAAAGATACTGAATCACATCGAAAGTGTTGGCTACGAGGAGGAAATGCCAACCTGGCTGTATGATTGTCAAAACGAAAATGAAGAAGATTTCAATGTTGGTGTATCTCAATGCACTGTAGACGAAATAGAAGAGAATTCGATAATAGATGTGGAGGTTGAATTACAAGGAGAACCACAACACTCAGAATTAGAACTAGATAACAACTCAACTGATTCAATATAGCTTGAAAGTAGAATGAGAAAATGTCAAAAACCATTGTAAAAGACATTATATTCAAATGTGTTTTGAGTAATTACAATGCTTCATATTCTAGATAGTACATAGTTTGTTGATCTCAATTGTGTTGCCCTGAAGCAGCATCTTGCTCATCAAACAGATTTCTAATTGTGCTAGGGGTATCTGGGCGTGCTTGCTTGAATTTATATTCGTTTGCCATGCCAAACATAATATACATTCCTTGTGGAATATCTCGTGAACACATTGCGCATCGACTATTGTTTTGCATCAAACGAATAAGACAAACTAAATGATAATAGTGACCACATGTCAATGTATAGTGCCCACTCCATCCATCAAAATTCTTGTAGCAAACTGGACATTGGGAAGATGAGGATGCATCTGAAGTAGACGAGGGGACCAACTCCGGATGCAAGACAAGGTGGTTGATGTGTGTCCCTTGTACAGGTGTTGGATTCACTCGCTGTGTTAGGGTTTGAACGTTTAAGCGGTGAATGCTTTTCTCCATCCGGACTTGTGAGGGTTGCGGTGTCTGGGTGGCTATAGACAAACGTGTTATTTTTGCATCTTTCTCTGCCAACTGTGTCGTGTTAATATCCTTCTCTTTCTTTAACTGTAGGTCACTGTAGGTCGGCGCCTTCCACTATCAATGCCAGCTCATCTTGGATGAAAGTGACACAACTCTCCCTTAAATCATGAGTGGCAACAGCTGTCTCCTTTGACGAGAAGTCTACTGGTTGCTGTTGCACAAAGTGAACATATAACATTTTGGCAAAATATAGTGCACAATCTGCATTGTGCAGGGGATGGCCATAAACCTCCAAATAAATCCTCTCAGCGTTATCTTTGATACCATCATGCGTGCACTTCGAAACCCTCCACCTTCCTTTCTTGATCTCTGCATCCTCACATGGCCATATTGTCTTGATCATGTCCTTTGTCACTTCTTTATTAATCTCTTTCCACTGCATATGGTTTAGATTTTCCCACTTTGAGAGTCGGCGAGTAGTACGCGTCGCTTGTTGTGCCAACATGCCATGTGCTAGAGACTTCATGCACTGAAATGCATTAACAGCCGCTTGTTGTTGATCATCAGGCAGTGATTGGGTGCCAATATCTTGTTCTTGGTCGACCATTTTCTCTTAGAGCTGCAGTCAACAGAGTGGCAAATATTCAATATCATTGGAAAATATATATTCTCACTCATTAGGATACTGCGTGGAATCCACTAAAAACCACCACTTCAAATGCGACTAATTGAACCACAAGGCAAATTTGAAATATTGACAGTTAAATGACAAATTTGAAATGATTAAAGATAATTGACTCAATTAGGTGAACCACTTCAAACCAGATAATACACTTCAATAAAAATTTGAATACACTTGACAAGACATGATATCATAAAAATGTTTAAATCGGATAAAATGATGGTGCAAGTTCAACAAGTGGACGTTGCACAGGATTAGGGTCTGTCTTTAAATGTTCTTTGAAAAACATCAACACGTCAGAAGCATTCCTTCTTTGGTCCCGCTCTTTTAACTTCATCCAACAATCTACTTTAATTCGAATAGCCCTCATAACATCTTTGTCCGGGTGGTGAAAAACATCGTCTGGAAAATCAAAAATCTACTTGCATGTCGAACAGGTAGCCCAATGCATAAATGTCGCTGGCTTTTGAGTATGCATCTGCGCACCGTGGATCGTATAGTTTGGGAGCAATCCACGGTCGCTTAGCCATCTCGGCGTTCCCTGATGTCTGTGCATTCAAAACTGCTTCGTCCGACTGTGCGGTTCGAGACAAATAATTATTTGCTACGCCCTTAGCAGGTGTTCTCAGCATCATACCCCAATCAATGATATCGACATGGGGTTTATTAGCGCGAGTAAAGTCCAACATTACGTTGAACGGGTGCAGGTCACTGTGCACTATACTGGCTTGGTGGGCAGCCGCAACGCCGTCGATTAAGGCATGACAAATTGCCAGTATTTGCTCGACCACTGCTTTGATCCGCACCATGTCTATTTTGCTTACAGGGTTGTTTGCTACAAGCAATGACCTCTAGCCGTGTTGTAGCCTGTGCATGTGTCGTTTGAACAATCCATGAGCGAACGGTAAGCCGCACATCATGTCGCCCACGGTACCCCCATTGTAGTATGGGAATATCGTGATCCAAGGAGACTCTGTAGTAAACCCAATGCACCTTACAATCGAGGGGTGAAGCGTTTGCATTCCCTAATCTATTTGAAAGCTGTCAAATTTTGGCTCACTCCCTCCCTTGTAACATTTTCCCACATATGTAATGTGGTCTGGAAAAAATGAGATGCCTTTGATAGTGTACAGTGTGCACACACCGAAGGAGCCATCTCCAATCCTCATACCTTCTACCAAGGCTTCGTAAGGGATGCCGACAAGATGAGCGCACTTTGCATTCAAAGCAGTGCGCATGATTGTGCCGGTGCCGCTGGCATCGGATCGACCTCCCAAAGCTACTTGTGCATCTTGTGCCATGTTCAATCTCTTGGGTAAAGCTGCTTGGTCCTGCGCTTTCACAGGCTTCATCTTTATCTTTTGTTCTTCCCACAATTTATCCCAGAGCTCTAACTTTGACATGTCGTAAGGAGGTGGGATAATATCTTCCTTTAAGTCTCTGCAACATACTTTCATATTGCCCAACAACGGTGGTGGTCAAATTCTCGTATCCCAGCTGGACTCAACAACTCGTATTGGCCTTCAAGTTGCAACCTGCACTCTGTGTTCTCCCATATAGCGCTAGTGATGTCTTTGATATAGACATCGCTTTCACTAATCTGTTGTATGCGGTCAGCTGCACATGATGAGATTGCCAAAATACATTCTTTACGAATGGCACGCGTAATACATTTCTTTTGATCTGGCGTCATATTTGCACTAGACAATACAAAAATAGCATATCAAACACAAATTCATGGTTGCGAATGACTACCACTCTCACACTATCTCAGGTAAACTCTTAACCACCACTTGAAGACTTTAACAAATGTTATGGAAATATTGATAAAAATTGAATATAATCTTCACCTAAAATTGCAATCTGTTACACGTGTAAAAAGCAATTCAAACAAATGGTTTATAAGAACTTAATTCAGATCAAACAATACATGTTAACGGTCTTTAACTTTTCAGGATATATTGAATTTTGTAACTTATTGTTTTCTTCGTGCGCACATACTAATTCAAACAAAGCATACACCAACTTAAAATATTCAAAACATTTAAAACATTGGAAGTATACAAATTGGACTAGCAAATTGTGTTCACATACTTTTTTACATAGCATTTATGTAAATGTAGCAATCAAAAAGCGATGATAATTGATGCTCTTTAAAAAGATATAAAAGAATATTTAACATGAAAATTGTATGTATTTAGATTTTTGTAGAGAATTTATGTAAATAAAGCATTAAAACCAGCGATAATGCTTGAGAGTCCTTTAAAAAGATTAAAAATGAATATTAAACATGCAATTGTGTGCAAATAGTTTTTACATGTAATTTATATAAATGGAACATTTAAAATAGTGATGATTGATAAATAAAGTATTCTATATAAATGACACACTAAAAATAGCTATGATTGATGACTAAAGTATTCTATATAAATGGAACCTTTAAAATAGTAATGATTGATGAATAAAGTATTGTATATAAATAGAACATTTAAAATAGCGATGATTGATGAATAAAGTATTCTTTTGAATATGATTAGCTAGTATATAATTTAGAATGGACAGTTAAAACCAACAAAATCAAACAATTCATACATTTTGTATATGAAATACTCTTCACAGCCGCGTTACCGACCAAGTATTTCATATACTTAATACTTAAAAAATTAACTGCACATGCACATACAAATTATATGACGTTCGTACGGTCAGGTTAATGACCTGAACGCCACATTTATGCAAAAACATATGCTTCTAACAAACGACACTCTATTAGCCGTGTTACCGACCGAATGCCGCCTGAATCTAAGGAAAAACAATGGCCTACATACGAACATCTCTTAGCCGCATTACCGACCGATGCCCATATGTTTTTTGGGAAAGGGGAAGGGAAGTTGACTTACCATAAAGATACTAGATTCGGTGCGTTATCGACGTAGTACCCAGACAGTAAGCCAATACTTACCACAAGGACACCATCTTCCTCGCATCACCGAGGTGATGCCCTCGTGATAAGCACTGTTCCGGAGAACAGCTTACACACACACACCCATTGTGTGGTAAGGTACCTTATTACTACCGCCCACTACGACAAAAGGCACGCTACCACACAACGTATACACACATACACAACACATACCCAGATCGTGTGGTCAGGTACTCTGCTGCTGCCGTGCACTGCGACACAGAGCACACTCCCACACGATTCCCTCTCTCCCTCTCTCCTCTCTCCTCTCGACGTACCTCCAAAGGTGGTGCAAGCTCTCTCTCTCTCTCTCTCTCTCTCTCTCTCTCTCTCTCTCTCTCTCTCTGAAGGCAAAAGCGGTAATACACCTAGTAGGCCCGATCGGGCCCGCGTATATATAACGCAAACCTAGCCCGTCGGGCTTTTCTGCTTCCCCGGTGGGCCCGCGAGGAAAATAATAAAACCCGGGGGGCCCGCCGAGGAAACAAAAAAGCCCGACGGGAGTTTTGTGGGTTTGCAAGTCACCCTAAACCGGTTTTTGTGTGATCATGTAAATGTGTCAATAAGACCTTGTGATCACACAAAATTTGACGTAATTACGTAAATATTAAATCCCTGATCCCGATTCATGAGCTATTGGTAGTCATTTCTTTGGTATTGCTAAAGATGATACCAATAGCTATTACTTCATGAACTTAACTGTTAAATTGAGGATTTGATTTTTACTATGTAGCTCATTTGGATAGAGAAAGTGTAAACATAAATTATAGATACATGCATTGTTAACATAGAAGATATGTACCACTCGAGTCTATGTAAACCGCTAATCAAGAAACCTTTGGTTAGATACTATAACAATAGGGGTCACATGTGGTTTCAAATACCAAAGAAATGGCTTAATCAAAACATTCCCAAGAACACGAGGTGGACACAAGGAAGTAAAAATTGGCTCCTTGTTTGGTCGATTTCTAATGCTGAATGTTTAGTGCATATGATTTTTTACGGCTTTGACCTGGGGAGTTCACTAAAGTATATGTAACATAGCACATGTGTTCAAGACAAGGGATTTTATATTCTTGTAAAGTTATAGAAACATGTGTAGGTAAGGCCTATAAGGGGTACTTTTAATCCATTTTGGTGAACGCACATGATATAGGAAAAGTTTACATAGTGAATGTTCCAGACCTTTGAACATAGAGAAAAGGGGGGGGGAGGGGTGTTGCTTTGATTACAACAAAGACTAGACCTCTATCTCATGGACATGCATTAAAAAGAGTCTCTATTTGTCATTATAAGCCCCAGGGACCATCAAAAAGAGGGGCCACAAGGGCGCGCAGAATGGCCATCCAGGGTCCCTGGATGGCCATTCTGCGCGCCCTTGTGGCCCCTCTTCTTTAGGGTCCCTGGGGCCTTATAATGACAAACACACACCAAGAACAAGGGCATTGGACACAAAGAAGCAAAAAATGGTTGATGAGCATGATACAAGGTTTAGGTATTTGCCATTGGGGGGGGGGGGGGGGGTTGCTATGAATATATCAAACTGCACACTTCTATCTCATGGACATGCATAAAAAAAGATTGTATTTTCCATTTTAAGGCCCAAGGGATCCTCAACAAGAGGGGCCACAAGGGCATGAGAATGGTCATCCAAGCCATAGCAAAATGGGGGAGGGGGGGGGGGGGGGGGCGGAAGCTCTTGCTCTCTATACATCCAACGTAACGTCTTTTTATCATCCTCATACAAGATATTTTTGCAATTTTTTTCCATGTAAAAGCCCCCAGGGCCCTCAGCAAGACTGGTCACAAGGGTGCACAAAATGCCCATCCGGTACTTTTGGATGGGATTTTTGCACGCCCTTGTGGCCAGTCTTGCTGAGGGACCTGGGGGCCTTTACAGTGGAAAAAATTACAAAATTATTGTGTATACGGATGATACGAGGTTTAGTTTTTTTTAGCGTGTTTTCAACAGCTTCTAGCTTCCAATCAATTCCTAATCTGTCTAGGCTTGTCACACATGAATTTGTTCATCTCATCGCGCTCTTCGACCATCGTGTGATGCAAAAAAATCATATCTTGCTCGGATTCTCCAAAGATCAACATGCAAGTTGACAATTTCTTAAAAATTGATGTAAAACAGACATTTCTTACTTTTTCCTTAATCTACGGGATCCAATGAGCATTAAAACCATGGAATCTGAAAATACTCAAAGAACCAATGTTTTTTATTGTGTTAAGGACTATATTTCCTACATACAAAACTTTTCCAAAATCTTGTTTTAACACCTTCAAAAGTGGCTTCCAAGGAGTGCCCTCGGGAAAAATTTGAAACTGAAGGAAAACAATCAGAATGAACTCCTAAACTGTGTACAAACTTTAAAATAACCAAAATTTTCTTCAAAAAATAGTTATTACTAAAAATTTGAAAATAGGCTTCCCTTGGACTTCCCACTACGATAGAAATCAAAGGGTTCAAGGAGAGGTATGGTGTCACAAGTGCATGGTAGGAATCTCACCGAGGTTTTTTCCGTCAAGAACTCTTGTACTTTATCATGTCTTCTCATGTACAATCTTACCAAACAAAAACAAATTTACACTTTAAATGACTACATATCTTATTTAACTTATCAAACAATCTAAAATATGGTAGACATAGAGTGCTCTTACACATCAACAAACAGAAAAGTCTAAATTTCTTCTCATTAACTTTGATAAGCATACATTCGTGAACAATTTTCAATGGGTAGTGCGGTCATAGTTCTTACATCCATTCCATAACATGGTATGCTCATGGGGTGACCTATCACATAAACATATCTTTGGTGGGGGTGCCCTCATGTTAGGAAAGGGTGTCTTGCTGATGAAAAGCTGTTGTATTGTCCTACTAGGGATCTCTCCATGTTAGCATAATGATTTTTGGTGTAGTGGGAGCCACATTGCTTGAGGATAACTTTGCCCCATTGTAAAAGCTTTGTGTTATGCCAATTGCTTGAGCCACTCTTACAAACAACGCCACTCAACAAGCCTAGTAAGAGGTCACCTTGTATCATGACGCGTTAGAGATATGTTCTTAAAACAAAAACATGTATGAATTCAACATTTGCAAGATGTATAATAAAGACACTTGTGAAGTATATGCTGTACAAATTTGCAAGTATTTCCATCCAATAATCTTAAAATATACATAATGATGAGATTACCCACCTCTAATAAGCATGGATTTGAAGCACCTTTGTGAAAGATGTAAGAAAGAAGGCTATTTTAGAGAAAAAGTGGTGACACTTGACCTGTCTAACCTGCACAACCTTTCACTATTTTGTGTACAAAAGCAGCCTTTGTGCTAAGCACTACAAAACAACATTAGGCAAAAATTGGACCCCCTTGGGGCCATGTAAGGATTCCTAATTTTAAGGGATTAAAGCTAATTTTATAGGAGATGGAGGGAACAAAGACAATAAATAGGGCTACTTTTGTAGCTCTCTCTGTAACTTCTCTCTAGATAGGAGAGGGGGGGAAAGTAGGGAATGAGGGTGGTAAAGTAGGAGGAAGGGCGGGGGGGGGGGGGGGGGGGGGGGGGGGTAAAGTAGGAGAGAGAGGGGGGTAAAAAGAGAGAGAAGAACCATTCTCTCTCTACCTATCACCAAATAAAGAGAGTAAATAGTTATGACAAAATCCACTTTTCAGTTCGTGCATCAATTCACCCCAAAAAAATGAATTTTTTATAAAATCTTCAAAATGGATCTTTTAAGCTTTCAAAAGGTCTCTATATGTATATATATATATATATATATATATATATATATATATATAACAGTATTTCTTTAGAAGAATCTAGCTTTTATAAGCTCCAAATCTAAAATTCCTTGGGTTCCTCTCTACATTAATTCCACAAAGAGAGTAAGTAGTTATGACATCTTCCACTTTTCAGCTCGTGCATCAATTCACCCCAAAAAATGATTTTTTAATAAAATCTTCAAAATGGATCTTTTAAGCTTTAAAAAGGTCCCTATATATATATATATATATATATATATATATATATATATATATATATATATATATATATATATATATATATTATATATATATATATATATATATATGACAATATTTTTTTAAAAGAATCTAGCATTTATTAGCTCCAAATCTAAAATTCCTTGGGTCCCTCTTTACATTAATTCCAAGAATAAATAGATAATGCCACATCATCAAAACGTCTATCTAATATAGTTTAAAAATTGAAATTTTTAAAATTTAAAAATTTTCCTCCTTTGAGCTCAAAAATTGAACCTATATATGTCTACATATGAAAAAATATATTTTTAAGTCATTTTATCCCAAAAATTGTCTGTTTATCCCAAAAAGTATATCTTATCGATTTTTTTTCCCATCATAACTTTCCACCATGTCTCTTCGTGACATAACCAATGAATCACCTGCACCGTCATCTACTAGGTCAACTAATGTCAGTCTGCGTCTACCGATCGAATTTGCTCCCACAAAAAAAAAAGACGAGAAAGCATCTCAACCGGCATCCGTACGACGGTTTCAAGGAGAAACCAATGTTGACTTGTGGCTTGATGGAGGGTTGTATCCAAAAGATCCGCTCGTGGGCTGTCATTCGACATTCCGTACACTCCCAAGCTTAATCAATTATGTGGGAGAAGGAGAATGTGGTCTTCTTGGGTATTGTAAGAGATTGGACTCCAATCACGCAGGTGAGTCGGCATATTTCCGACAACAATGTCAAGTGTTACACATTCATTCCACAAATCTCCAACAACAACTACATTCCACAGAGAAACAACTCAAAGATCTTAAAGAGGAGATGAAAGCTACAGAAACAGAGGTAACTAAGCTACAGATTGCAATGATGCACCTAAAAGCCACTCCATTTGCCATGCGTGAGCGTAAGAGGGAGTTCTCTTCCATTGAAAACTTAGCCTCTAATGGAGGGGCACGTAAGAAGTGGGTCACGGCAGCCAGGTATTTTTTTTAAATCATAGTGTTCATAACTCTCAAATAATTTCCATCAATTTGTAACTCGGTTCACCTTTTGAAATAGGACATATATACAAGATGTGTGTGGAAGTTTTAGACAAGAGGACCGTTGCAATCTTCTCCTAGGATGCATATCAGAGGAAGATATACTTTACATCATAGGTTGTGAAAAGGCCAAACACATGAAAGATGCCATCACAAAGGAGATCCTAAAAAAGATCTAGATAACCTTGTGTCTGAGGATGATGTCCCGAGAGCTTGTGATGAGGTTGGGATTAGCACAAATGCATACCATGCACTTCATGGATTGATGAAAGATGCATTACAAGAGCAAGGCATCACCGAGAATTTGTTTTCTATTCCACATAGGGTCTGACTTGCAAAAAAAGAAAACAATGATCTCGTTCGGAAATCCCTTGGTGAATACAAACACATTGAAAGATCCATGATGTACTCTTCCACAAGTGCCAAGTCACGTGGTAATATAAAAGGAGGCAATACTATTCCTAATGGGGCAAAGTCTTTTGGTTATCATCAATTCAACAATATTTTTGTTGACTTGAAACAACTACAACGAGCTATGGTTAAATTTTATGCTTTGTCTCCACAAGGTAATACAAATTGTAATGTCATGTTTTATTTGTATTGAATATCAAATTCCTGTTTTGTTTCAGTACTTGGAGAGAAGCTCATATTTATTCTTAAGCTAGATGAATGTCAAATTGTCAAAGGATGGAGATTGGAATGTATGAGTGTGACACTCATGAATGAGGCAATGTTTTTTGCAAAAGTCGATGCTATCGGTGATCATTCTCAGAAACCATCATTTAGTGTACAATTGGAAAAAGAAATATGGTGGTTAGGAGCTTTTGAAGTTCCAAAAGAGACTCATGAGGTGTTGGCATGGGTCTTCTCTATGATCCCGTGGATCACATAGGTTATTAAGACACAACTAGAGGGAGGAAAGCTAGAAGTAGATGGAGTAGGTACATTTGATGTTGAGTGGCACTTAGGAGGTGATCTAAAAACAATCAAATGTATACTTGGGTGTAAACAAGGTGCTTCATCACTTCTTCCTTGTCCATATTGTGTATGAGGATACAAGGAGAGTACTCGTGGCTCCACGTCTTCAAACAAAAGTGTCGAGGGAAGTCAGGCAACAGGGTCAATGGATGATGATGCAAGGGATTGGGTGTGGTCAGTGTTGAAGTGTCCTATCATGGAGGTCCCCAATCGATCGACAAAAGATAAAACATGGCATCCCATTATCAAATTTCCACTTACAAATGTACACTTTTGCACTTTGCATGCCTTTATCGTATATTTGATCGCTTGTTAAAGCTTCACATAGAGTACTCTTTCACAATGAAACCACTTTCCAGATCCGTGGAAGCCATTGGAATAGTTGAAGCAATTCTAAATTCGATTGGATGTCATGGTGGCAATGTTTCTATCAATGGTGAGGTGGAAAATATGCATGAAGTGCCACCAAAAGTATCTATGAATGGTGTGAAAGCACGTAGGTTTTTCAAGAAACCAGAGATGCGAAAGGAGAGGGGTGAGGAGGATGCTCCATGGGAGCTATGGAAAGATCTTTGCAAGTGTACGACAGATCAAAATTCAAATCCCGTGCTTGTAAATCTGTGTAGGCAAGTGTGGCACCACTTGGAGTTAGTGCTTTAAATAATGTGGAAACCCCAAACCACAAGCGAGCAACAAAATTTGTTCAAAGATCACATTTAGAATTTCACTAAAGCATTTGTGTAAGCGTGGGGAGAGAGCAATATCACACACTACATGGTAAGTTACTTTGTTCATTCAAATTTTGATGCTATACATAAACATTCATTTGATTTAAGCATTTTTTCTTGATGCAGCATATTTTGTATGCGCATGGAGCATTCTTTATGTCAAAATATGGTTCATTAGACATGTGGAGCACTCAAGGAATGGAAAAATCACATTATCGAGCCAAAGGTGTTTACTTAAAAAATACACGTCACGGTGGTGGAACTACGAGATCCAACTACATGAAGGAGATGTTTGATTGGTTCTTTCGTTGTTCTTTGGGGAGATGTCATGCCATAGAGTGAGCACGAAAGTCAAGTCTTGCCAAGGAGGTTAGGAGACAATCTTGACTTAATGCTAGAGAGAAATGGAGAAACTCCACCGGACCCCTTAATCATGCTAGGCGGCGTGAAAATTGCCATAAAGTGGGCAAACGTTGGTTACCCAACATCTAAAACAAATGATGCTATGCAAAGTAATGTTTATGTTTGTAGATGTCTTTGTTGAGTTGCATATAATACTTCTCCATTTATCCATTTTTCGTTTTTTATATTTTGATGATATTAAGAGTTTTTTTAAGTGGCCTGGTCAAGTGTGAAGAGACCTATTTTTTTTTAAATAGGGGGCTTTTAGAGAAGAGGGAGTCTCATTTTCAATCTTGCCCCTTCTTACTCAATGGCACGCACAAAGCAAACAACAAGAAAAGATCAACCTTTTTTTGCTCACCCTCACTCATCTGTCCAAGGTGCTCAAAAACCACCTTGGATACACGAACAAGATCTCCTAGAAGAGATGGAGAGGGAATAGTCAGGTGAAGAGTAACAAGATGGACAACCTTCACGCAAGAAGAAATGGGTAGTGACTTCAGACACAGAAACCGAGACGGACAACGAAGCACAAAGCCCACCATAGAGAGAACAGGAGATCCCAAGAAATCATCGAGTCCCGGCTGGGAAGACATTGCCACGTGGCTTCGGAGCTCTGTCGTCAGATCAGCCTAGACGTGATCATGGGTTACTAAATGAAGAGGATTTTGAGGATGTAGAAGACGAGCCAGTTGGAGCGCAGGGTGGAGTTGAAGAGCCAGTCGAAGCACATGGTGGCCTTGAAGATGCGCAAGCTCCTCCTCGCAAGCCCTCTGGTATAAGGAAATTTTTTTTCAAGGTTCGCCCTCGCAAGGCCCATGTCCCAGATCCTACCATCCCTCAACAATGGGCTTATGATGTGAAGCGACGCATTCCAAAGGCCTTGCAAGAGATTCGTCATTATCAAAAAACCTCAGACCTTCTCATCCGCAAGGCACCATTCGCATGTTTGGTGAAAGAGATCATGCAAAGTTATCGAATGGAGTTTCGAGTTCAAGGTATCGCCGTAGAAGCTCTGCAAGAAGCGGCAGAATATCAACTAATTTCTCTTTTTACACTAACTTGTGTACTATTCATGCAAAACGGGTGACAATAATGCCCAAGGATATAGCTCTTGCGCGTCGAATCAAAGGAGAAAGAGATTGAATTTGACTTTTATGCAATTTTGGCAATGTAAAGATATCTTTTTCAAATATAACGAGTCGTGGCTTTAGTGATTTCTTTTCCATCATATTGAACATTTGTGTTTTAAGTGATATGAGTAAAACTAAGTAGGGAGAGAGAGAGAGAGAGAGAGAGAGAGAGAGAGAGAGAGAGAGAGAGAGAGAGAGAGAGAGAGAAGCTGATTACAAGAGCTGTCAACCGAGTGTGGTTGATTGAAAAACCAAATAAGCATAATATCATTGCATTTTTGTAAACCTAGCCTAAAGAAGGTAAATAAAGGCTGTCTGGGGGCCTGCCCCGCAGAGGCGCGCGAGAAGGCAAAAGTAATAGTTACTTTTGCCTTCTCGTGCGCCTCTGCGGCGGCGGCAGGCCCCCAAACAGCCTTTTTTTACCTTCTCTAGGCTAGGTTTAGAAAAATGCAATGATATTATGCCTTTTTGGTGTTATTTATATGAAAAAAAAACTCTTGATTTTGGTTCAGAGAATTGCACAATCATATCACAATATAGAACCAATCACCTATTGTCTATCGTACCATAAACTCAATACAAAATTTCACAGTTAAAATCAAGTCCCATTCAAAATTTGAAATAGCAAAGTACAAAGATGTGATATATCCCATTACAAATTTGAAAGAGTTAATTGCAAGATATATGCAGCTATTGAGTGCTCTAAGATATGGTGAGCAATGTTTTCTCGGCGCTCTTGGGCGCAGGGAAGCTATTTGTGCAGCACATCCCAAGCAATTTGTTCCACATTGCTTAGACCTACAGCTTGGCTTAAGGCCACGTTACAAAGCACACGACCACAAATGTGTGTCGCAAATGTAGCAGTGGCCAAAGATTTATTTACAAGATAAATAACTTGGGAGGCTTGAGATATGGTAACAGGCATAGGATGCGGCTCATTGCTTTCATCATTGACACCCAAAATTGACCACAAGGAGTGTACTCCTTGTGGATTAACCCAAAGCCGTCCTGGGAGAGCTTGCCAAGATAATGCTCAAGGGATGACTGCCATCCAAAAGCTTGGCGCCTACCATCTCCTCCCTGACCTGCATGCTCATCCAGCTCCACAACATTCTACAAAGAAATCAATAGGTAAGAATGCAACAATGAAAATTAACGTAATCACAAAACAAAAATTAATTAATACCTCTTGTTTTTCGCCTTCCTCATCGTTTATGCCTTTGCTGTCAAGAGAAATAGATGAATTGGGAGCCATAGCGACACTCTCAAGTTCATCTATATGAACAGGTATAGGAGTGCATTGGGCTTCAAGCAATGCGCGTGTAGCTACAAACTCATCCTCCGACACGGATGAGTGCGGTGCATCTGTCACCGCCACCATTGCCAACTCCACTGTATCTACCAAACTCTCTCCAAGGGGTAGGAGGATTCGATCCAGTGGATCGGAGGAGGGGTCAATGGCAGAGGACTCTACAGTGGCACAGAGGATGGACAGGCACTCATGCATGCGGATGTCAAAAGTTTTTTCAAGATCATGTAAAAACAAATATTCCTCCCCATTTATGACAATTGGGGAGAGGTGTTAAAAAAAAACCTCTGGAGTTAATGTCTCCTCCGGCGCATCTGCAACAGCGGGCTTAAAGGATGCTTCTGCACCTTCATCACCCATGGATTTGGCGACATCCATGACACCTCCTGGGTAGGTTAGGGCAAGAATATTTCCCTCTTTGCTTGCATCCCAGGGAGCTGTAATGTGATCCTTTGTGTCCTTGACAACACCCCCAAGGCGCAAATGAGGAAAACTCACCTCAGATCTTTCAGGTTCCTCCGCAAGAAGAAACACAAAGTCGCCAAGCGACTTAGAAACTGGGTGCCGACCTTCTTCTTTATCAAACGTGAATCTTCAATGTACTGACCTGCCTCACCCGCAATTACACAAAATCGCTGAAGCCGCTGGGTGAAAGGCCGATCGCCTTTGTGTATGTAGCGAAGCAAATCGCATGGAATCCACAATTCCCCTTGTCCAACAATTGGTACAACATACTTGTCGATGTAGATTTCAAAAAATTCCAACATAGGCTAAAAATATTAGATGTTTAGGTGAATAGTTGCGTTCACATCAAGTAATTGGGTGAAGAAATTGTGGAGATCGTCACTATCTTGCCACTCGGTTGTTTGTAAAAACGCTTGGAAGCGTTGTAACGCCATGGCTTCGGGAGGGGTGGAGGAGGATGCCATGATGCTAACTGCTAAGGTAGGAATGCAAAGAGTGCTAGAGCTCAAATGAGAGTGTGAACAGGATATGTAGGTGAATTGTGAAAATGGTAGGGTTTAGGAGGCTTTATATAGCGCCCCCCCCAAAAAAAAAATTAATAACAACAATTAAAATATAAAACAATTTTCATAAAGTAACACAAATAACAAGAAGTTATAAAAAACTTTCAAATTAAATTATAATCATTTAACTCTAAAAACACATCACTACGACTTTAAGATAATGTGCATTGCCAAAATTTGATACAACCATCTGTTTGAACTTACAATTTGTGATATTATAAGAAATTTAAGTACAAAACATAACTACTCTAATGATAAAATCAGATTCTCTTCCGTCATCCACGCCTTTTCAATTTGAATCGTGCTCTCCATGTGGCTACCAATTTAGCAAAAAAATAAGAAATAGCATACCCACCTTAGAGTGAGGAATAATCCAAAGAACATAAAGATAACATAATTAAGAGCAAAAGATCATTCACCTTACGTCGTCCAATGCAAAATTTTGTAGCTTCTCCATGCTCTAAACCCATTATCACTAAGTGCTCTCGCACATTGGCCAATGTCCAATGTTTTTTCACTTGGACGGTCTCAACAGCACCACTGGCAATTTGATTGCAATGTCAAATACCTCAATTGTAGCATCGATGGATTGCAATGGAATCCATTCACCAAGCTTGCACATCCATCTTTCATAGAAGTACCGCACGTAAAGGGTGGAGCGCACCTTGATGAAACGGATAGCAATGCCGAAACTTCCAACCTGACACCGAAAGCGATCTCCGTTGTGAAGTCCTTCAAGATACCCCCACTTCTCGCCAAGGATGGCTTCTTGTATCGTAATGTAGATCTTTGCAAACATACATAATGTTTGTATAATGGAAAGGCAAAGATCCGAATATGCTAGCGAAGACATGAGTAGGACAACACCATCCAAGCCCAACGGAACGCGGTCTTTTCCAAATTTTAATGATGCTCTCACATAAGCTACAATCTTGGCTTTCAAAGACATTACAGTGAATGCATATGGCTTTGGCCACTCCATGCTACACAAGGTTGTAGCCTCCAAAGGTTGTAGCTCTCCGTAGCCTTGCTCATTTGTAGGTACAATGTACTTGTAGAAGGGTGTAGAAGAACACCCTTTGTCGTGCAAGGTTTGATGAGGTTGTGTTGGAGAAGAGCATATCCCCAAGACTTGCATGCATGGCTGTAAATGTGCCTAAAAGACACGAGAGCGGTTGCTCCTCCACAAGGCTAGAAGGAAAAACATATACATAGAAACAAAACAGTCCGTGAGATGTAAAAAGTCCAATTTTTTGTTACCACCAAAACCATTGAAGTGCAAGGGACATACAATTACAAGGAAAATACCTTGGGTTGGTGATCCCTCGTAGACGCATGTGTCCAAACATGAAGACATGTTGAATGATTGCCACCGTACCCTTGTCTCTTACTTGCTTGAAGCCTATTAGTCTTCCCTTCCAATGGAGATCAACGTTTGTTCTTTCACGAACACGATGGGGACCGATTGCGGAAGGTTGCATGTAGACCCACGCACCTTCTTGAAAAACCTAAGGTTCCCATTGCTGCTCCTCATTCTTCGAGTTGTGGAGAACCATACTTTGAATGATGGGTTTGGGACGTCTATTTTCACCATTGTTTGCGATGGATGCTTAAGTGGGAGCTTGAAATTGCAATGGAGAGCTTGGGGAAGGAGGAGGGAGACAGAGTTTAGAGAGAGGGGGAGCTTAAAGTTGCAATGGAGAGCTTGAGGAAGGAGGACGGAGACAGAGTTTAGAGAGAGAGTGGGAGCTTAAAGTTGCAATGGAGAGCTTGAGGAAAGAGGAGGGAGACAGAGTTTAGGGAAAGAGTGGGAGCTTAAAGTTGCAATGGAGAGCTTGAGGAAGGAGGAACATGCATATGCATTACAAGCTCCTCAAAGCCTTCATAAATGTTGAGCTTATATGTGAAGCTACTCAATATATGGCTTCTCTATATATGGCACCCAGGTCCCCTCTATATATACATCATCTCATGTGTGTATTCTACACACTTTGGGGTTCTACTTCTGTGCTCTCTCCTTCTCTCTCAACATGGTATCAGAGCAGTACGTTTTTGTTTTCGATTTTTCTCCTGATCAAAATCAATTTTGCAGAAACTACAACTTTGGAATCAATGTGGTCTACAACTTTGCAGAAGGAAGTTTCTTCAAATTCTGCACCGATTTTGAGTTATCGTTCACGGACTGCGTACATACCTGAAAAACAGCTTTCGCGTTTTGTTTTTAATTTTTCTGCTAATTGGAAACGATTTTGCAGAAACCACCCGCTTGAGATACCGGAATCGATGTGGTCTACACTTTTGCAGAAGAAAGTTTTTTCAAATTCTGCACCGAATTTGAGTTATCGTTCGCGGACTGCATACATACCTGAAAAGCAACTTCCGCTTTTTGTTTTTGATTTTTTTGCTAATTAGAAACGATTTTGCAGAAACTACTCGCGTAACAGACCGGAATCGATGTGGTCTACAACTTTGCAGAAAAAAGTTTTTTCAAATTCTGCACCGAGTTTGAGTTATTGTTCGCGGACTGCGTACATATTTGAAAAGCAACTTCCGCTTTTTGTTTTTGATTTTTCTGCTAATTGAAAACGATTTTGCAGAAACTACTCGCGCAACAGACTGGAATCGATGTGGTCTACAACTTTGCAGAAGGAAGTGTTTTCAAATTCTGCACCGATTTTGAGTTATCGTTCGCGGACTGCGTACATACCTGAAAAGCAACTTCCGCTTTTTGTTTTTGATTTTTCTGCTAATTGAAAACGATTTTGCAGAAACTACCCACGCGAGAGACCGAAATCAATGTGGTCTACAACTTTGCAGAGGGAAGTGTTTTCAAATTATGCACCGATTTTGAGTTATCGTTCGCGGACTGCGTACATACCTGAAAAGCAATTTTCGCTTTTTGTTTTTTGATTTTTCTTCTTATTGAAAACGATTTTGCAGAAACTACCCGCGCGAGAGACCGGAATCGATGTGTTCTACAACTTTGCAGAAGAAACTACCCGCGATGAGGATTGGAATCGATGTGGTCTATAACTTTGCAGAAGAAAGTTTCTCTAAATTCTGCACCGATTTTGGGTTATCGTCTCGGACTGCGAATATGTTTGAAAATCAAAATTTTACTTTTTGCTTTTGAATTTTCTCATAATTGAAAACTTCTCAATTATATTTTTCTTCATCAATCATATATTTGTTACTGACGTAACTTTGCTGCAGAAGCCAGTTACACATCGTTCCGATTCAGTTGAGCCGTTGATGATCGTCCAAATTCTATCGAGCTACTGTTGGTACATGATCTTTTGTTATATGATATACTCGTTCATTGATTCTCGTATAATTATTCTTTTAGAGATATAGTTTACGTCGTTTTATTGATAATTTCTCATTGATACCATAGTGATTTTGATGGTACCATGATGATGTTTTGTTAATACTTTGGTCATGGTGATTTTCGTTGATACCATGATGATATGTCATTGATACCATGGTTATTCTCGGTGGTGCCATGATGATATTTCGTTGATACCATGGTTATTCTCGGTGATTCCATGATGATATTTCGTTGATTCCATGGTGATTTTTGTTGATACCATGATGATGTTTTGTTGATACCATGGTTATTCTCGGTGATACCATGATGTTGTTTCGTTGATACCATGGTTATTCTCGGTGATTCCATGATGATGTTTCATTGATACCATGGTTATTCTCGGTGATGCCATGATGTTGTTTCGTTGATACAATGATTATTCTCGGTGATATCATGATGCTTTTCGTTGATACCATGATCATTTATTCATTTTTATTGATATAATGATGATATTTTGTTAATACTTTGATGGTATTCATTGATCACTACATTGATAAATGTTGTTTTATGTAGTATATACACATATCATTTGTATCACGTAATCACACATTTTGTACTTTTACGTTTATACTTTATGTACCATATGTTGTCGTGCGTATATATGTCGTCAAAAGAGTGGCGTCGCGAACCATCTCTTATGGCATTGTGAACGTAATTATTTCATTAACGATGCTAATAATTTTCATGACATGTTTTTTTTTGGAGTCTATGATCTATGTAGGATTGATCAAAGAATTGATTTTATGAAGACAAACTTGGTGACAATAAAAGATTTATGAAGATATGTTTGGTGATGCCATATTGATGACAACATGAAGACATGTTTGGTGATGCGATATTGATGACAAGCTACACAGCAGATTCACGGAGACACTTTTGATTACAAGCTAATCGATAGCTTTTACACCTCTTTATTGAACCTTTGTATTCATTATTGTATTGATAGGATAGGAGTAATGTAACTCCTCATAAAACATTCATTGTAAAAGGAGTGATGTAGCTCCTCGTAAACATTTGTATATTCAATGATTTTTATAATATAACGGTGGGTGTATATAGAGCTGTGGGTTTTTCCCTTGATCCCCCAAGGGTTTTTTCATCCACAGTTAGGGACCCTTATTTGAGCGGGGGTGTTGAGCTTATATGTGAAGCTACTCAATATATGGCTTCTCTATATATGGCACCCAGGTCCCCTCTATATATACATCATCTCATGTCTGTATTCTACACACTTTGGGGTTCTACTTCTGTGCTCTCTCCTTCTCTCTCAACAATAAAAAATCTTGTTTGGGAGTTGGAAGAATGTTATTAAGATTGTTAACTAGACATATTTTTAGTCCTCCAAAGAAAGGGCTCGTAGTCAACACTAGCACTTGTTGAGATGAGGCTATTCTCAAACATTTTTTGTACATGTGGAGATTGTTAAAAGCGCATTAGATTTTATCTGGATGGTTCAAGAATGATATGGATATTTTTAGATCCAGAGAGTACACGTTGGAAAGATTCAATGGACTTTATAAAAAGCGGACTATCCAAGAAATAGTGCTTAAGTACCTATACATGAGTGTGCTTGACAATGCATTGAAGCGATTATCTTCGGGTGTGATTTTGATTTCACCCAATGGAAGTGTACTAGAGGCTTTATGTGGAGGCAAATCGTTTTCTAGACCACATAGTAACCAGAAAAAATTACATTTGCGCCATGCTCGTGTCGAGCCAAGACAGCTCTTAGATGTCATTCATACATCGACTAATAAATTTCTCAAAATTTTGGTTTATGTAGATAAAGTTTAAGTTTTGATTATTGTGTGTGTGTGTGTGTGTGTGTGTGTGTGTGTGTGTGTGTGAGAGAGAGAGAGAGAGAGAGAGAGAGAGAGAGAGAGAGAGAGAGAGAGAGAATAATAATAATAAGAAGAAGAAGAAGAGAAATTTCTAATGTGAGAGAAAGTCTACTTCTTGAGAGAAACTCTGTGTTGTGTATATGCGAGAGAGAGAGAGAGAGAGAGAGAGAGAGAGAGAGAGAGAGAGAGAGAGAGACCAATTTGCAGCAACTTACACTCTGGCTCAATTGAATTCCCCTCTTGTTTCCTTGTCCATGTGATAATGGATAGTTGACAATCATGCTTCTAGTTAATTGTGAGCTAAAATCATGACATAGTTCTTGTTATGCAATGTATGAGTCTTTTTTTCCGTGCACACTTCCACACTCAATTTAGTACTCAATTGAAAGCAACCTTTAACAATTGTAAGGGCTTGTAAGGAGACATAGTCCTAAACAATCACTTAAGTTGATATAAAAGTATTCTTAGCATGGCCATGTTTACATTTACTTCCATGATCTATCACTACCTTGTACAAATTAAAGTTAACGTCAGTGCCTTGAAGTACTTTACTAATTTACATAATTGCTATACACAAAAGATACATTTTACTTTATTGATTCCTCATGTATGGCCAATATTATAAATATTTTTTTAACATGTTTGTGTGTGTGTGTGTGTGTGTGAGAGAGAGAGAGAGAGAGAGAGAGAGAGAGAGATTATTTTATCATTTTCAAATGTCAAATACAACCTATGGGACCAAAAGAAACGTATCATGTGAGAGTGTAGAGATGATTTTCAGTGACTCTCAATGCACTCGATGAGAGAGAGAGAGAGAGAGAGAGAGAGAGAGAGAGAGAAGGAATGTGCACACATGTAAGATTTTTTTTTTCTTACGTATGTGAAAATGCCTCTAGATTCATAGAAATATAATGAGCAAATTTTATAGTGTTTGTTAACTTTTTGAAATTTCACATGAAATTAAGTATTGTCAAATTGTACCAAGATTTGACAATGCTATGTATACTATCCTCTTTGATTGGCTGGTTTTGCTCGATTTTTGATTCGCTCGAAAAATCTTGCTCGGTCTTTGTAATTCCTCACAATGGGCAACTTGTCTCTTAGGCACCATATTATGAAAGTGGTGAGCGTTCGAAGAATGCTAGGATATCATGGGCCCGGGGAGGTCACCTAATAAAAAATGTAACCTATCACGTTGTCGGGATGTGTGCGGTCTAGTTGGGAAGGTGCGGAACCTATGGCTGTGAGAGTTCGTGATGAGAGTCAATGAAACAACGTTTATGGAGAATCACCAACCCTCATCCTAAAGATGGTTTTAACTCTAAGAGCGTTCGTAACAAAAATGTCACAAACCCTCTTTGCTATTGTGCTTGGAACGTGTTTGTTTTGGTAGTCGAGATTATGATGAAAGGACCATCAAATCACATCCAATTTTACTTTAAAAGAGAAATTAGGAACACTAAATGTTCAGCCATAAAAATTTAATGCTCATATAAGCACATTTCTCAATCAAAACCCAAACCTCTTTGGTGGTATCATGTAGCCTCGCCCCCAATTACATAGTCGTAGCATCAAACAGTTGAAACGAATACACAAGCTTCCACCTTCATGGCAACCATTTTCTGCGTTTGAAGAGATTTAAGAGCTTCGAAATCAAAGCACACACACCATTTTGATAAGGGAAAACCCTAATTCACTCCCTCACAAGCTCAGATACAAGATTGCGAAGAGGCGGGACTGCAGCACAGATAGATTGGGCAACCATGAAAGCTAGTGAACAATAGTGATAAATTGCAGGTTTTTTCTGTAGAAAGCCCCCTTCTCTCTCTTTCCCGCGGAATTATGAGCTGATGTGTCAATTTTTGGACCATTTTGCCACTTTGGACAAAAACTAGGCCATTTTCAGCTCATTTTTTACCCAAAAAATGTCATTTTTGATGCGAAAAATCCCAAATAGAGTCAGGAAAACCCTTACATTTGTGGGATCACTCGCATACGAATAAAAATCATAGATAAGCATCATTTTTCATCAATATATCATTTTATGTCACTTTCCATGCAATTCTGCAACGGCGCCTGCTAGCTGCTATTTATGATAGTTTTTCCCGCATCAGTCTTTGTAGGCGAGATGAGTGTGCCACTATGAAACACTTGGACTATGTACATTTTCAAACCAAATTAGGCATCTTATCAAGTGAAAAAGCATGAAAATGAGCCACATCCAGGGCCACGACTCCCCGGATAGGTATGTACATGATAGCGACCGCAGTAGTCGCTTTAGCATATATCACAATATGTACATTATTGTTTTTGTTTCCATGCATCGAGAAGTGTCAAAAGTGAGGTTAATGTTTTTATTTCACACTATGTATGTGCCACGGCACGACATCCACCCCCTCTAAACCTGCACATCCTCCGGCATGTGCCAACATTTTCCCTATATAGGTTTAATCTTCATGAAGATCCACAAATATTTGGATGTCATTTTCATCTTCTGCAAAGTCTGGAAAATCATCCTCTGCTTCTTCATCCTCATCTGTAGCAATGTCATTAGGATCTTCATCATCATCTTGTTGTGAATCAAAAGGATCATTATCATGTCTCCTCTTGAACATCTTGATTCTTTTGCCCGCTATGGGAATTTTAAGCTCTGTTCCATCGAGCTTCCTCAAAGTATATGTAACATTTCCATGCACATGTTTGACAACATAGGGACCAAACCACCTTTTTGCAAGTTTTCTTTGTGTGGTGTGTTGGTTGTCAAGGCTACTGTCGTACATTAGGACCCAATCACCCTCTTCAATAGGCTTTGGTCGAAGCCTATGTCTTTTATCAAACCTATCTTTATTCTTTAGACTTGCATCCTTCAATTGAGCTTTAGCAATGTCTATGTCTTCATGTCTTCTTTCCAATTGCCTTATGCACAAAGCAAGTAGATTTTCCCTACTTACACCATCTTCCCAAGGTAACATGTTCCAAGTAGGAACTACATCCTCAATTGGCATGACTGGCTTCTGACCATACATCAATTCGGTAGGCATGCAACCAGTCACTGAGCTATGAGTTGTACGATCAGCCCACAAAGCATATGGTAGCAACCTTGGCCACTCACACATTCTACCTTTGCATGCCTTAGCCAAAGCTTTGACAATAGGAGGATGTCCTCTTTCGATTTTCCCGTTTCCCTCTGGATTATAAGCACAAGTCAGGGCTATCTTGATACCAATTCTTGTAAAGAAATCCCTTGCTTCATCTGCGTCTAACTCACCTCTATCAGCAACTATCTTTCCCACACATCCATAGCGGCATATTACATCTTCAAGCAAAACTTTACAAACAGCTTCTATAGTTTTGTCCTCAATGCACGCCCTTCCACTTGGTTTGTCAAGTCTTCTCGTGCAAGTACCAAGTATCTCATTTGCCAAAGTCCTAAAGGCATTGTGACTAGATCAAAAACCCATTTATAGTGCATGGCTAATGGGTATGTAGGATGCAATCCATCACGATGACGTACATTGGAATACATTTGGCATGTGACACAAGACTCCACAAAATCCGCTACATCCTTATACATGCCTTTCCACCAATATCTCTCTTTCACTTTGAAAAAAGTAGCCCATACACCTCGATGTCTAGCATATAGGCTTTCATGAAGCTCTTTCATAACTTTGAGCTGAGTAGGCTTATTACATACTACTCGTAATGGAGTCCCATCTCTTCTTTTAGGATGTTTCTATAAGTAACCATCCCTCAAGAAGAATCCATATGCTTTCTTTCTGATCCTTTTGAATTCTGACTCACTCCAATCATCTTGCTTTTGTAAAGTACTCAGGTAGTGACCTATGAGAAACCATTCATCCTCATAGAACTCCTCTGAAAAGATTCAAGTGAAGATACAATGCACATATCATCACACTTTGCATGAGAAATTGTGTAGAATTTTGTGCCCACATATTCTTCCTCATCAATCATATCATCCTCGTCTTCATACCTTGCCCTTGAAAGCATATCTTCCATTGCATTATCTTTTCCTGCAATGTGATTCAATTCTGGGTTCAAGGACTTTATATAAGCAATCCACCTAAGAATAGCAATATTAGGAGTAGAGCAGCTTGCAATCATCCCTAGAAGTGGTAAGCAATCAATATCCACAACTACAGATGCTCCAATGAAGTACTCTTTGTCACACTTTAATGTTGTAACCACCCCCCATAACTCCCTTTTTACCTGTGGATATGCTCTTTGGCGAGAGCTTAGAACCTTGGCCCCAAACCTCACCACATACCTATGTTTCTCTTCATCATCTTGTCCTATTCCCCATCCGATTCCCATTGGACTAGTGTCCACTGTCACAATCACCGGTCTTCCACACTCATAGTCAATCTTCCTCAAAGTTGGTGAAGACAGCAACAATTGCTTCAACTTCCTCATATCGTTTACATGTACATCATTCCATTGAATCCTTTGATTCTTCCTTAGCAATTGATAAAGAGGATCTGCAATATGTGCATAATGTGGAATCCATATGAGATAGAAGACACATGCACCCAGAAACCTTCTCACCTCCGTGATATTAACGCATACTTACTTCATCCTCTGTATTGCATCCACTTTAGTTAGACAAGGTCAGCGGCCATGAGGATTACAAAGATGTCCCACTATCAATATTTCTTCAACCCCAAACACTGACTTTTGCCCAGATAATGTAAGGTTCACTTCTTCCAACCTTGTTAAAATTCTGTCACAATCATTGATGTGGTTTGCTACATATTTACGGCACCCCCTCGAATCTAGAGCCTCATCTTTTTTAGCTAAGTCAGTCCTTTGATTGGAATGTCATCAAGAAAAGGCATTGTAATTTGAGGTATCAAGTCAGGAAGAAATTTGTTCATACCGTTCATCATGTGCGCAACCAAGTTGGTTTCTCCCTGCGGTAAGGTGCACATCCTTACCAAACCCAAGGGTGTTCTCATGGTAGTCAAGTCCCTGCTTTCCATTACTAGTTGGAACTGATCATACCTTGAGTACAAATCCCCCATAGAATATATTGCCCTTCCTGCAAATTCTTTTGCAAACTCATCTACAATTGGCCCTGTACCCATATTCCTTATTGTGACTTTGTTGACAGGCTACATGTCTTGAATGAAGCGTAGAGCTCCATTTTTCTTTGGTACTGTTAACCATCTACTTGCGTAGGGGGCACATGAAGGTTCCAATATCCCAATCTTTATCTTTTTATTGAGTAAATCTATAAGCTTTGGCAAGAGTGCTTTTGGCACTGGAATTGATCGTAGATTCCAAGGCACATGAGATACAATGAATATCACCATTGGTTCGACTATAGATGGATCCACACACCCTATCTCATGCAGTTTAAATGAAAAAGCTTTTCCATGTTTGGAGAGTGTGTGTTCAAAGCATTTTCTTTCAATCTCTGTCAAGGAGACATTGCCTCCAACTTTTAACATCTTCAATGACATTTGCATAAACTTGTGTCCAATTCTTTTTGGATCTTGGAGACTAGGTTGCAAAGAAGCCTGATCCATTGTTTCCTTGCAATCTGTAGGCAAAGGCAATGCCACTAGTTTCACCTTCTTTGCTATAGTTTTGTACTTTGTCTCCACTCGCACTTCTACATCTTTTTGCACATTGAAGAACTCCTCATCTTTGAAAGACTCAAATGATTCTATACATGTCCATAGAAGCTACTTTTACCAGGTCATTTCCTTGTTGGAAACTAGAACTTGTTATAGCATTGAGATCACCCATATTATCTACAAAATAAACCTCCTCAAAAACACCTGAAATGTACTCGTCTTCATCTAGCAAATTATGGTTTTTGTATTTTCTTTGTACACTATTTACATATTGTTTTTGTCCTTTCTTTAAATCTCCTAGCTTTGTGAAAGATACTGATCCATCCTTTGCTACTAGGGCACCTGTAGAAAAAACTTCATCTCCCTTCGGATCAGGCGAGAACCTTTTTCTTTCTATACCACTGCACTCCCGCTTCACAATGGTACTTGGCCGAAACCCCTCATCTCCCTTTGATCTCAAAACTCCTTGCTTGATTTTGGCAGAGAATGGTCCCTTAAGCTGTCACGATTTCTCTCGTGGTCAACGAAAATTGTCAAGAATTAAACAACTCGTTTTCCATCTTTGCTTTTGACTCTGGCATAGGTAGATCCATCATCCAATACTTTTGTGTCCATTCGCACTGCGGTGATGTATGGTTGTCCAAGGATTAGAGGATAGCTTGACATCTCTTGAACAAAGAAATTTTGCTCACCTTTCACATCCCCTATGGTTACATTAACATTTGGACAAGCACCATAGAGATCCCCGGATGAGTTGTTTGCAACCCTAATCATCCACCCATGGTCTGTATCACTTGGCCACTTTCCCTTCATATGGAGACTCTTGGACATGAGGTTAATCTCTGAACCATGGTCTATCAAGGCCACATAAGGCTCCTCAAGATATCCCACCTTAACCAAGGTTTTTGTTATATCCCTTGCCCAATGGTTTCTAGAATAGTGGCTCTTATGAGTGGCTTCGTCTTCATCTTCATCTTCAAATTTAACATGCCTATTTCTTCCGCCCGAAGACTGGTAGCAACTTACAAAATTCTCATCTTCATATATTTGTTGTACTTGTATCACATGTGTCTTTGAAGCACTCTCTTTAACCTCTGGTTGGATAGACCCCGTTAAAGCTTATCGCTTCCTTCTTATGATATCAATGATTTCCTCGTGGAACTCTCTTTTTGCAATGCCAAGGACTTCTCCCAATGTAAACTCCACCTTGTTATTTAAGATCCTTTCCTCTAAAACTTGCTTTAAATCTGTGGCAGCTTCAATATCTGATTGTAGCTTGTACGATGGGATTTTTTCCTTGCTCTTTTTTTTAATCTTGCTTCTCCTTTGATTCAGCATCTCTCATTGGTACTTCTTGTGATGGAGGCTCCCTTGCCATGGGATCTTGAGAGGGACTAGGATCCTTTCTCCCTCCACCTCTAGTAGCCCTCTTTGAGGGGCCTTCATCCCCATTTTCTCTCCTGCGTTTTTCTTCAACAAGTGACTTGTTTCCTCGACACTTGGCAATGTAGGCATGCACTGACAAAGCATCTACAGGTTCATTCCACAGACGGATACAATCTCCTGGTTCATGTAACACTTCTTTAGTCAACTTTCCCTTCATAGCTAACTCCATCGTCGATGTCGAGACATCTTCCCCATCCTCACTCACGTTGGTGCAGCCAAAGTTGGTTCGCGCCATAAAGTGTGCTATGCAGTGAAAAGCGTGCTAACAGGTGCATGGTAGAGGGCTAAAGCCAGTGTGGGAGACCTCAGCAGGACAGTGATAGTGGAAGTGCAGGCTTAAAGTGTTTTTCTTGGCCAGGGGGGCCTCCAAAGTGAGATAATTATGACGGCAAGTCAAGGTGTTCAAAATGTGGGAAATGTGTCCTGAAATGTGGTATGCAAGATGCTCTAGAATCTCGTCCAGACAGCTCGCCAAACAGAGTCCCGGTGTGAAAGTTATGATTGTCTGAAGATGGAATGCTTTGCATATCCCTGACGGGCAAGGCAAGTATAGACAGGTGTTGAAAAATGAGATCAATGGATACACGTGCAAAGCTCAAGATGTGGAGCATGCCGGTCTTTTCGGTTTGCCAATTGGAGCTTAGACGAGCAAATTATGGCATGTTGAATATTTGCAGGGGGGCGGGTATGTGCTCATCGATAGGCGCGCAAATAGGAGTTTTTTTGAGTTTTCTAGAGTTTTGGAAAGTTGCGTGCAACATGGGGAGTCAGCCAAAATTTGTGGCTCGTTGAACGAAGTCATGGGCATCGAGATGGGCCGCATCTAAGTTGGCAAGTGGTACGGCGAAAAGGGGTCAGCTGTCTTTTTTTTCGTTTCTTGAAACGGGTTTTCCGAAGCTATGGCGCAGAGTTGTGGAGAAGTGCAAAGATTTCGGGGCCAGTAGGTAGTGCTCCTATGTGTGATCGGAGAAATTATACGCCAGGTACAACCGTGCACGAGCACTGACGGTGTGGGGAAACCATGTCTAAAAGTCCCCCTTGGCTATAAGTGCAAAAGGAAAAAAGCTGGCACTTAACTTTGGTGAATTTGCTCAAAAGCAAAGGACGGGAGGTCACTAAAACTCACAAAAAAAGCCCAAAGGCAGTGGAGCCGGGCGCCATTGCCAAAGAAAGAAGTTTTTTGTTTGCCTTGAGAAAACAAAGAGGGAAAAAAAAGAGAGAAAAAGAGAAGGCAACGGTTTCGAGCTGTTTGGGATTTTCTTGGGTTTTTCTTTGGGTTTGGGGAAGAAGGAAGGACTTTGCGAGATCGGTGTGATCGAAGCGGACACCCAAGGGAAAAGCATCTTCGTGAAGTGGCTCGGAAGGTCGAGCGACTTGCGGAGAAGGAAGCCAGTAAAGGCTACCAAGAGCAAGCGACCCATGCAAGTGATGGTCGAAGCGACATGTGGGAAGTCATCGAAGTAGTTGTGGAGCGCCGCATAGTGGCTTGAGAAGGAAAGAAAAAAAGAAGAATCGCTAAGGTGCCTCTTCGGGTGGGCGAATGTGGAAAGGCGAGGGCAGTTGAAGAACTTGTGGTAAAAGAAGTGTTCAGCTAGCAGCGAAGAAGCATTTTGGGAGCCTCCTGCAAAGAGGGTTGTGCCTGTGTAGTGAAAGGGTTTTTTTTTTGGGAATAGCCATGGCCATGGGGTGTTGAAGGTTGTAATCAGTTTTTCTTGAAGCAAGATCAAACCCTCTTTCCCCCTATCAAGTGTTAATTTCCCCTTCCCCTTTTCTCTTTCTCTGGCTCTCATTCCTGTCGTGTGGTGTCGGCAATGTGGAAGTGTGTGCCCCCCGGAACCGATGATGTAGGTGTGTGCACAGAGAGAGTGAGTAAGAGGAGTCACATGGGTTGAGAGGTTCGAGGTCAGTCGCAGTGGTGTGTGCATGTGGGTGGGTGATCTTGTTGGCGGTAGGTGCATGTGGTAGAGTGCAGGCGAGACCCTACTAGTGAAATTTATTTCTTTTGAAGGTGTTTTTGAGAGGATAGGGGTGCTGTGAAAACCCTGAGCTATATAGGGGCCATTGTGTGTGTGTTGGGTGTGTTCCCCATTCCCCCTCTCCATCTTCCGGTGCCCCCACTGAGGAGCACAGTGATTGCTCCCAATTAAGTGAAGAGAAGCAGTTTTTGGTGTTGGTCGACATGGCGTCTCGAAGCTATGGGCCAATTTTTACAGGTGAAGAAAATCCTGATGAGTGGGTTGCAGACTTTGAGTTTTATATGCTGTCCTTGCGCATGCCAAACAAGGACAACAAGATGCAGACATTTCCTTTGGTGATGCGCGAGAAGGCAAAGGTATGGTACGAAGCTTTAGGTGAGCCAAGGCATGCTTGGCCGGCTCTGCGGGCGCGTTTCCTACATGGTTTCCGCAAAGAGGCGTCCCTATTGGAGATGGATGCCAAACTGAAGGCACTCAAACAGGATGTAAGTGAAGAGTTCAGTTTGTTTTTGGATCGTTTTGAAGTGTGCTGGGCAGAGTTAGCGAGTGCCATGCAATTGGCCAATGGTGACTACTTCAAGCTTGATAAATTCATGGCATGCTTGCATCCTAAAGTTAGGGAGAAAGTTGATTTTGAGAACCTAGACAACTATAATGGTGCAGTGGCCATCACAAAGGCAAAAAACAAGAAAATAAAAAAGAAGATTGAACAAGGCATGTCGGGTTATGAAGCGGTGGTCCAACCTCAGGGTCCAAGGGATGATGTTCATGATGAGAACCATGCAAATCTAGGTGTAGCTGTTGTGCCACAAAATTGGGCAAATGCAGGAATTTCGGCTAAGCGTGATGGATAGAGGTCAACCAAGAGGAGCAAGGGGTAGGGCAAGGCCACTGCCTGGCCGGTGTTACAATTGCGGTGAAGAAGGACACTATGCGCTAGATTGCCCTCATCTGCTAAGAGAAAGAGGCGGTATTTATCCACTGTTTGGCAGAGGTAGAGGCCAAGCACAGCTCAATGGCCCGAGGGAGCAGGTAGTCGAGAATCAGGTGCAACCAGCTCCTCAGGATGGTGATGAAGTCCCTAGGGTGAATATCATCGGAGTGGATAAGCAGGATGTTGAAGTTTTGGCCAACAAAAGAGCAAGGATGGAAAGAGAGACGAAAATTGAGCGGGGGATGAGAGCTCGTAAAGGTAAAGAGAAAGTGTACGAAGGCAAGGAGAAGCCAAAAACTAGCAAGAAGAGGAGGCATCGCAAAATCAAGCAAGCAGAATTTCAGCTAGGGCGCGTCTACCCCAAATATGACTTGGTAAGCAATGTTCAAAGTCAAAAGGCTAATATTACCTTTGGTCAGTTGTTGGCTTTAAATCCCAAGCTATGAAGACAATGGTCTACAAGTGTTAGCATGAGGCTGCCAAAGACTAAGGGGAATGTGCATGCAATACAAAACATGGCATTGATAGTGGGTAGCCCGACAGATGTCCTTCCTCTAATGGATGCGGTCATTGAAAAGAGGATGCAGGTTCAGGCCTTTATAGATGGTGGAGCACAGGTTTGCGTCATGACGGAAGCTGCTATGAAGGAAACATGGGTCAAAGCAGTAGCTAAACCACATGTACGCATGAGTATGGCTAACCATACCAAAGCGAGGTTTTTGGGCATGGCTCAAGACGTAAGAGTGAAAATGATAAGCATTGAGTGCCTAATCGATTTCTTTGTGATGAAAGTGGGTGATAATTATTATCCAATCATCTTGGGTAGGCCATGGCTCCTTGCAATAGGGGCTAAGGAGGATTGGGGGAGCAAGGTGTTCACCTTGCCTGACAAGGAGAGAGGAAGACAGGTGGTGCTTGATTTGAAGACCAAAGAGAGCCGTTTTCACCCTGTGGCAGAAAAAGACAAAGGTGATACGACAAGCTATGAATACGAGATAGAGACAGCCTATGATGAGGGCTACACAGATACTGAAGAAGAGGAAAGCGAGGATGATATGCTAAAGATAGATGCCGACTTGGTTGGGGTCACTGTTGAAGGCTCCCATGTAAAAGGAGAGGTGCAACCATAGGTTGGTGGCATAAGTGTGGAGGAGATAACTACTATGCTAAGCAAAGATTTGACCAAGAAAGAGAGAGAAGGCTATGCTGAGATGTGTGCCTCTTTTCCGAATTTATTTGCAACAAAGTACGAGGAGCAAAGGGTGCAGATCACAAGATAGTTCTTAAAGAAGGATGCAAACCCAAGGTTCATAAGCTAAGGAGGTTAGGGGAGATTCAGAAGGAGTCTCTTTGGCAAGAGATTAAGCAGTTGTTAGATGCAGGTATCATATAACCCGTGAAGGAGTCAGAGTGGGTTTCTCCAGTGGTTATCACCCCTAAGAAGAATGGAAAATGGCGGGTGTGCGTCAATCACAAACCATTGAATGCGGTGACCAAGAAAAACCACTACCCGCTGCCGTTCCAAGATGAAATCTTAAATCAGGTGGCAGGTCATGAGAGGTACTCTATTATGGATGGATTTTCAAGGTACTTTCAAATAGGGATTGCTCTTGAAGACCAGTTGAAGACGACATTTATCTCTCCATGGGGGTGCTTTGCCTATCTCGCAGGATGCCGTTTGGTTTAGTGAATGCCTACGCACCTTCCAAGACTGGATGAATAGGGTGTTTGGTCCCTACTTGGGCAGATTCATTAGGGTTTTCATGGATGACATTGTGTGCTATAGCTCAAGGGCGGATCATTTGTCAAAGCTCCGACTATGTTTTCAAAGGCTGGACGAAGAAGGAGGTCAATTAAACCCTAAGAAGTGCAAGCTAGCACAACCTCGAGCACAATTGCTAGGTCATGTGGTGTCACATAATGGAATTGAGGTGGATCCAAAAAAGGTCAAGGCGTTAATCTTGATGGAGCCTCCCGCTAGTGTGCAAGGCTTGGCCTCCTTTGTACATAAGCTAAAATACTTGTCGTGTTTTTTTTGGATGTTATCACAGTATGTGTATCCTCTCCAAAAAAGAGCTCACAATCTATTGCTTGAAGTGGTGTTACACATAAGGCCAGGGAAGAGGATCATGAAGTGGGTGATAGAGTTGCAGGAATTCGAGTTCGAGTTCAAGATTCACCATACAAGTCGGTCCCATTTGGCGGACATTTGGTTAGCAAGGCCATAGATTTGCCAATTTATCCAAGAGTGGTGCGAGATGAAGCCAAAGAGGAGCCCGACTTGATGGGAGCTTTTACCATGTGGTTTGATGGTGCATATAAGAGGGTGATAAAGAAAGCTGGGGGAGGTGTGGTGATACACGATCCACACAGCAAGGTAATCTTCTCAAAAGCCTATGATTTGGAGGATGTTCATACCAACAATGAAGCAGAATATCACGCCCTCCATCTAGGTTTGAAACAATGCGTTGAGTTCGGCATTTCCAGGTTGGTGGTCAAAGGTGATGTGTTATTGGTCATCAAGCAACTATTAGGCCAATGGTAGGTAAAACAAGATTCTTTAAAGCATTGGTTCTTTGCCATGAAAAAGTTGTTGAAGTTCTTTAGAGAAATCCAGTTCAAGCATGTGAAGAGAGAGCACAACCAAGAGGCAGACCAACTAGTAAGCAGTAAGGTGCAGGTACACATCACAGGTATATATGTGGCCCCGGCCACATACACAGGTAGGAGTCATTGAAAGAGGTGGAAAATTTCTTGGGTACAGGGTAGTGTCCTCAAGGTCTGTCTAAAGTGCAAAGGAGGAGGATAGTTCAGAAAGCTCGCAAATTTACACTAATAGGTGAAGACCTAATGACTTACGGCAGAGACGGGGTGCTGAGAAGAGTGCTCTATAAAGAAGAGATTAGCTTGGTACTAGAGCAATGCCATGAGGAGAGTGGACACCAGGGGAAAGGTCAAGTATTGTTTTGAGTGTTGAGAGTGGGTTTTTGGTGGCCTTCAGTAGTGAAGGATGTGCACTAATGGTGCAAGACTTGCCATGAATGTCAGACTATAGGAGAGAGGTGTTTGGTAGCTAATTCACAGGGAGCCATTATTGCTCAGAATGCTTTTGAGAAGTGGGGTTTGGATGCCATCGGTCCACTCCCTACGTCTACAAGTGGTAAGAAATATGTTGGGGTACCCATCGACTACCTCACTAGGTGGGTCGAGGCCAAAGCTGTGAAGGAGGTAAATGCACAGGTTGTGTCCCACTTTGTTTTCGATAACATTTTTTGCCGTTTTGGAGTGCCGTGGGTACTCATTTTTGATAGAGGGCAAGGGTTCAGAAGCAAGCTTATACAGGCATTGGTGGAAAAACTAAAGATTCAGCATCGATTTTCCTCGCCTTATCATCCCCAATGCAATGGTCTTGTGGAGAGTGCCAATGGAACAATCATCAAAATGCTCACGAAGTATGTGTATAAGCAGGAAACAAAATGGGAGATCAATCTAGAAAAGTGTCTATGGGCCTACAGGATGTCCTACAAAGTGGCGACCAACTTTACTCCACTTGAGTTGGTTTATGTGGCGCATCAATGCCACTCCACAAGCTGTCTTACAAGATAGGATTGTCGGCCTTGAGGCATTGCAGATGGATAGGCAGACTACTATGTGAAGCAGTGGGAAAGGAGAATGGCCAAAGTCAATGAGAGTCTGCAAAAAAAAAATATAGAAGAAGGGGACCCATCAATGAAGTATGAGAGCTACTTGGACTTCACCTTCCAGAAGAAGTTCAAAAAGAAATGGACGGATCCATACAAAGTGAAAAAGGCCTTTTCAAATGGGACCTATCAGCTGGTGAGAGCCAATGGTAAGCTTCTCAAGCACAGGGTAAATGGTGTACGGCTCAAGCTGTACTTTAATAGGGGAGTGGTGCTCGATGTACATCAAATGGTGACCAGGGGGGTTGGGCAACCCACTTGAAGGGACTCAAGAGTAACAGACACGCAATTTTGTACATATTGTACATATGGTGGTGTGTTTTCCAGTATAGTTGAGTGTTTGCAGAGTGTTGCAAGTTTCAAGTTCAATAAAGCTACTTTTGGTTCAACGTGAATGTTCAATAGGGGGGTGGGCAATGATGGTGCACCCAAAGTTGGTCCGCGCCATAAAGTGTGCTATGCAGTGCAAAGGGTGCTAACAGGTGCATGGTAGAGGGCTAAAGCCAGTGTGGGAGACCTCAATAGGACAGTGGCAGTGGAAGTGCAGGCTTAAAGTGTTTTTCTTGGCCAGGGGGGCTCCAAAGTGAGATAATTATGACAGCAAGTCAAGGTGTTCAAAATGTGGGAAATGTGTCCTGAAATGTGGTATGCAAGATGCTCTAGAAGCTCGGCCAGACAACTCGCCAAACAGAGTCCCGGTGTGAAAGTTATGATTGTCCGAAGATGGAATGCTTTGCAGATCCCTGACGGGCAGGGCAGGTATAGACAAGTGGTGAAAAATGGGATCAATGGATACACGTGCAAAGCTCAAGCTGTGGAGCATGCCGGTCTTTTCGGTTTGCCATTTGGAGCTTAAACGAGCAAGTTATGGCATGTTGAATATTTGAGGGGGGGGGGGGGGGGGGGGGGGGGGTATGTGCTCATCAATAGGCACGCAAACAGGAGTTTTTTTGAGCTCGCTAGAGTTTTGGAAAGTTGCGTGCAACATGGGGAGTCAACCAAAATTTGCGGCTCGTTGATCGAATTCATGGGCATCGAGATGGGCCGCATCTAAGTTGGAAAGCGATTACGACGAAAAGGGGTCAGATTTCTTTTTTTCGTTTCTTGAAACGGGTTTTTCGAAGCCATGGTGCAGAGTTGTGGAAAAATGAAAAGATTTCGGGGCCAGTAGGTAGTGCTCCTATGTGGTGTGATCGGAGAAATTATATGGTAAGTACAACCGTGCACGAGCACCGACAGTGTGGGGAAACCATGTCTAAAAGCCCCCTTGGCAATAACTGCAAAAGAAAAAAAGTTGGCCCTTAACTTTGGTGGAATTTTCTCAAAAGAAAAGGAGGGGAGGTCACTAAAACTCACAAAACAAGCCCAAAGGGCAGTGGTGCCAGGGGCCATTGCCAAAGAAAGAAGTTTTTTTCTTTGCCTTGAAAAAGCAAAGAGGGAAAGGAAAGAGAGAAAAAGAGAGCGCAACGGTTTCGAGCTGTTTGGATTTTTCTTGGGTAAGAAGGAAGGACTTCGGGAGATCGGTGTGATCGAAGCTGACACCCAAGGGAGAAGCATTGCCATGAAGCGGCTCGGAAGGTCGAGCGACTTGCGGAGAAGGAAGCCAGTAAGGGCTACCAAGAGGAAGCGACCCTTGCAAGTGATGGTCGAAGCGACATGTGGAAAGTCATCGAAGCAGTTGTGGAGCGCCGCATAGTGGCTTCAAAAGGAGAGAAAATAAGAAGAATCACTAAGGTGCCTCTTTGCGTGGGCGAATGTGGAAAGGCGAGAGCAGTTGAAGAACTTGTGGCAAAAGAAGTGTTCGACGAGCAGCGAAGAAGCATTTTGGGAGCCTCCTGCAAAGAGGGTTGTGCCTGTGTAGTGAAAGGGTTTTTTTTTTGGGAATAGCAATGGCCATGGGGTGCTGAAGGTTGTAATCAGTTTTTCTTGAAGCAAGATCAAACCTACTTTTCCCCTATCAAGTGTTAATTTCCCCTCCCAGTTTCTCTTTCTCTGGCAGTGTGGAAGTGCGTGCCCTCCCAAACCGACGATGTAGGTGTCTGCACATAGAGAGTGAGTAAGAGGAGTCACATGGGTTGAGAGGATCGAGGTCAGTCGCAGTGGTGTGTGCATGTGGGTGGGTGATCTTGTTGGCGGTAGGTGCATCGGGTAGAGTGAAGACGAGACCCTACTACTGAAACTTATTTCTTTTCAAGGTGTTTCTGAGAGGACAAGGGTGCTGTGAAAACCCTGAGCTATATAGAGGCCATTTCGTCTGTGTCGGGTGTGTTCCCCATTCCCCCTCTCCAACGTCTTCAATATATTTTGACCCTTTGAGCATGACTTGAGCAGCCTTTAAGCCAAATGTTGTTGCTTTAACCATTGAGATAGCATGACTGGTTTCCATTTCCTCAACTAGCTTTTTCATCCCTCCTTTGCCAAAGTTGGTTGCCAAGGGCGTCCCTATTTCACTAAGATGTATCTTCCCTTCTTTGAAGAACACAAGATCTTTACCCAAGGTATCTTTGAATCTTTCAAAGTCCCTTCTTGGATGGTCTGGGCTGTCACACCAGATGCACCTATTTACAAATCCCTCTCTGTTTTGAGGTCTTTGATTTTATGATTGTCCATACGTTTGCCCCTTTTCTTCAAGCCTTGCTAGATTTAATTTTAGCTCACTTATGTCCTTCACAAGTTCTTCAAGCATAGACCCATCATCCTTAGAAGCTACAATAGAACGTTTTGGCTGCTTCTCAGTAATAGCAGGAACTGGAGCACCATTGTTCACCATCATCTTGTCTATTCTCCATTGTCTTTTTGCCAACAGGGAGACTGCATCTTGTACATCATTCCACCTTGTCTTCAAACCTTGCTTGGTATCTTTGTCTTCCAAGAGAAGCTCTAACTTTTCTTCAATTTCTTTGCCCGCTACTTGTAGGAAAAGTTCTACCTTCTCCCTATCCAAGGAAGCTTGTTCAGTTTGTGATAGTTGAGCATAGCGTCACTCAAACTCTCTGAGAAGCTCTGTAGCAGAAATCCCTTCTTTAGGCTTTGCAACCCAATCTAAGAAAGTTATTTTGCTCACCCTCTTAGAGTCCTCCATAAAGTAGCCTTCTTTTAGAGCAAGCTTGAATTCCTCCCAATTTCTTCCATGAGCAATTTGAATTGCCCTAGTACGTTCTCTGATCTCTGGGACACAAACTAGCTCAAAACTTTGAACCATGTCTTCCTCACACACTCGGTTCAACTCCATCTCCTTCATATAATCTCATAGATACTTTGTGAGTCCTTGCCATCAAACTGGTCAATTATCTTCACAATGGACTGTAGTGCTTTTGTGGTTGAAATCTGGGTCCTTTCTGCTGCTTGTTGTTGCTGCATGTACATGGCAAATACTTGAAACATCTTCATGACTGCAGGATCAAAGTGCATCCCATGTGTCTCTTGATTTTCTTCCATGGCTAACAAAGTGTCTTGATCAATTCACAAACAACCACCCTAGCAACTTCGCGTCGGGTTCACCAAAAATGTCGGGATGTGTGCGGTCTAGTTGGGAAGGTGCGGAACCTATGGCTGTGAGAGTTTGTGATGAGAGTCACAAACACTTTATGAAAAAGAGTTAATGGAGAATCACCAAACCTCTTCCTAAATATGGTTTTAACTCTAAGAGCGTTCGTGACAAAAATGTCACAAACCCTCTTTGCTATTGTGCTTGGAACGTGCTTGTTTTGGAAGTCGAGATTATGATGAAAGGACCATCGAATCACATCCAATTTCACTTTAAAAGAGAAATTAGGAAAACTAAATGTTCAGCCATAAAATCTCAACGCTCATACAAGCACATTTCTCAATCAAAACCCAAACCTCTTTGGTGGTATCATGTAGCCTCGCCCCCAATTACATAGTCATAGCATCAAACAGTTGAAATGAATACACAAGCTTCCACCTTCACGGCAACCATTTTCTGAGTTTGCAAAGATTTAAGAGCTTCTAAATTGAAGCACACACACCATTTTGATAGGGGGAAACCCTGATTCACTCCCTCAGAAGCTCAGATACAAGATTGCGAAGAGGCGGGACTGTAGCACACATAGATTGGGCAACCATGGAAGCTATTTAACAGTAGTGATAAGTTGCAGGTTTTTTCTATAAAAAGCCCCCTTATCTCTCTTCCCCACGGCATTATGAGCTGATCTGTCAATGTTTGGGCCATTTTGCCACTTTGGATCAAAACTAGGCCATTTTCAGCTCATTTTTGACCCAAAAAATGACATTTTTTAATGCGAAAAATCCCAAACCGAGTCAGGAAATTCCCTAAATTTGTGGGATCACTCATATAAGAATAAAAAGCATAGATAAGCATCATTTTTCATCAATATATCATTTTGGGTCACTTTCCATGCAATTCTGCAATGGCGTCTATTAGCTGCTATTTATGGCAGTTTTTGCCCGCATCGGTCTTTGTAGGCGAGATGAGTGTGCCACCATGAAACACTTGAACTGTGTACATTGTCAAACCAAATTAGGAATCTTATCAAGTGAAAAAGAATGCAAATGAGCCAGCTCCAGGGCCACGACTCCCCGGATAGGTATGTACATGATAGCGACCGCAGTAGCCGCTTTAGCATATATCACGATATGTACATTATTGTTTTTCTTTCCATGCATCAAGAAGTGTCAAAGGTGAGGTGAATGTTTTTATTTCACACTATGTACGTTCCGCGGCACGGTAACGTGAGTTCAACAGAAGGGTATTTAAAGTTCTTGAAACTTACAAAAATAAATATACAGACTTACAGATTTTAAAAGAAAAGGTTACATTATATTCTTAATAAAATTCACAGATAAGGTGTTTTATAAACATGTCTTGAACGCATGTGATATGGTAGTTTTACACATAGTGAACAACCCAAGACCATGGGTCGAATGCAGAGGAGGAGGAGTCGGCGTGGTGAAGAAATCGACAAAGAATAGGACGCGTTTGGCTTCTCACACATTAGCATTTGTAATTTCCACTTTTTTGAGCGTATTAATGATATATATATATATATATATATATTTTTTTTAAAACATTGGGTCTTATAAATATCAAAGCTTGGGGGGTGCACTTGTTACCATATACATGTGGTAGTGATGTGTGTGAACACACTAGGACCGCCGGGGCATTTTTCCCTTTTTAGGATATTTTTTCCCCCGTGCACTGTATATACGTCCATCACTCTAGGGCTATCTATCTTTCCATTGCACAATAAGTAATATACTCTCAGTTTGTGCGCCTTGATCTTCCTTCGTCTTCTCCAAGCTGTGTGCGTTTCTTTGCCACCCTAATTCCTTCAATTGGCATCAGAGCAGGTTGCATCCTCCCGGGCTTAGTTGCCAGCAGATCATCACATGACTGCTCATTTTCTCCAATTTCTGCGAGCTTTGACAAGCGTTCGCTGCAGGTCTAATTCGGGTTCATCTCGACCTCCGTTTCTACTACAACTAGGTCTACACAGGCAATTTTGTCATTTTGTGCAAAATTTCTGTCAACGCCAATTACTGCATAACAGGTCCCATATAGTCTGCTGTGGGTTGTGCTATATAGCACGTACTGGTCTCACTCAATTTCTCCTCATTTTGGGCATTTTTCATGGCTGCTGACAATAACATAGATGTGTTAAAGATGTTTGTTGCAGAGGACAAATTGGATGGGGACAATTACCCTATGTGGGCTTACATGATGCAACATGTTCTTGTGTCAAAGGGAGTCTGGAATATTGTGTAGGGCATTGATGTACGCCCTGGTTCTGAGGATGTAGGCGATGTTGAGGATGTTGTAGGTCTTGCTGCAAGGATTGCTCCTATTAGAGTTGTTTTGCCTACGATAGAACAAGCTCGTTGGGATGTAAAGGATGCGCAGGCTTATGTGTTGATTGCGTGGTCTGTGAAGCGCACCATTACTCCTCACATTTACTCAAAGAAATCTGCAAAACAGGCTTGGGATATTCTAGCAGGTCTTTATGCAAGCCGTAATGAGGCTAAAATTGATTTGCTACATAAAGAGCTGGAATCGAAGATTATGCATGAGGAAGATGATATGGATACTTTCCTTTCTGGTGTCAAGGATATCAATGAGCAGCTTATTTTTGCAGGTGAAGTCATTTCAGAGATTTCTCTTGTGCAGACTGTTCTTCATGCCTTACCAGATTCTTACCAGACTTTTGCTAGTACTTGGAGACTTATGACCCAAGGAAATCCTGAAGTTGTCAAGTTTGGTATATTATGCACGTTGCTATTGCAAGAGTCACTTTCCAAAAAAAGAGGACTAATTAGCATGCAGATCAATAGGCTTTTATGGCTTCTCAAAGAAAGGGTGCTAACAACAATGCAGCCACTTCTTATGGTTCTGCTACGAGTGGCCAAAATTCTGTTCCTAATGCTTCTACTAGTAGCAATTTGTCTATAAATTCTGGTGATAAGGGCAAAAAAAAGATGCGTTGCCATTATTGTAAAGCTAATGATCACTTGATCAAGCACTGTCCTAAGTTGAAGGCCAAAGAGGCTAAGAAGAAAGAGGGTAGTTCCACTGCAAATGCTGGTTCCACTACAAATGCAGCCATTGTTGAGTCTTCTGTGAAAGGAGACTATGATGCAGACATTGATGCAGAATGGGCTTTTAGTACAGAGTGCACTTACAAATCCTATTGTCCATGATGCATGCATGTTAGTTGCTACAAATTCACATGTGTGGTATTTTGACAGTGGTGCTACAAAGCACATTACCTCACATCGTGAATTGTTCACCTCTCTTGAGTTTGTCCCACATGGGAATTCAGTCACTTGTGCCAACAATGCCTCTTATCCGGTTCAGGGGGTTGGAAAGATTGGGCTTACTGTTGCAAATGGCAGTTCTTTCACACTTGTTGATGCACTTTATATACCTGGGATCAAGAAGAATCTCATGCCTGTATCTGCACTTGCTAGAATTGGACTTGTAGTCAAATTTGTGGATGACAGATGTACAATTCATGATCTCAATTTTGGTGATGAAATTGTTGCATCTAGCCTTTTGGGCCTTGGCCTCTATAAGCTCACTTTGTATGACAAGTGTGGATAATTTTTTTTTGCAAATGAAGTTGCAGCTTTAAGGGATGTTTCAGATGCAAAACTGTGGCATGTACATTTTGGGGATCTAAATTTTGTCAGTTTGCTACGTTTGTAGAAAGCTGATATGGTTGCTTCTTTTCCACCCCGTGAAGCATCTGTCAAACATGTTTGTGAAGGCTGTATTTTGGGTAGGATGTAGCAATCAAAGTTTCCAAAGGATGGTTCAGTTAGGGCCACATGCAGGTTGCAGCTTGTGCATAGTGATGTTTGTGGGCCCATGCAAACTCCATCCTTCGTCAATTACCTTTACTTAGTGACTCTCATTGATGATTACTCCAGGCATGCATGGGTATTTCCGCTTAAAGAGAAGTCCAAATTTTTTATGTGCTTCAAACAATTTATGGCTATGCCTGAAAATGTATCGAAATGTACTATGAGGACCCTTTGTTCTGATCGAGGGGGGGAGTATATGTCTCATGAATTTAATGCATTTCTGGCTAGTCATGGGATAAAACATCAATGTACAGTGCCTTATACACCTCAACAAAATGGTGTTGCTGAGAGGAAAAACAACTCACTTACAGAAATGGAACGATGTATGGTCAAAAGTCAAGCTTTGCTGCATTCTTTTTGGCTTGAGACCATCATATGTGCCACTTATGTACTTAACAAGTTTCCTACAAAATCTTTGCATTCTATTACTCCATATGAAGCATTCCATGATAGAAAGACTTCTATTGAGCACATGTGTGTTTTTGGCTGTGTGGCATATGCCATTAGGAGATTTAGGAGGTCTTTTGGAGGGTCTTTTAGAAGAGAAAGGAAAAAGCACTCCTCCAATGAAAGAAGAGCCTATGTTACGTAGAAAAATAGATTGATATTAAGAAAAATATAGAAAAGGTGTCAGTGGTCGTTGAAACGGACGCCTTTTCATTCAATGCGAATGTCTTTTTCATGAGATAGGCAACGCTCATCTCATAAGGCTTTCGTCATCGTTGAAATTTAAAAAAATCACAAAAATGTCAATTGGTGTCGGAATTTGAATCTTTTGACACCACCAATGCATCCAAAACGTCCCAGAGAGGGAGAAATCACCAAAAAAACCCCTAAAAAGGAGATTTTGGATCGTGGCGCGCGAGGGATTGTTTGGAGAATCCTAGATGACCCTCTGCACGCCGTGATCCAACTTTTTTATTTTTTGCCTCAGGGTGCGCGGAGGGCCATTTGGAATTTTCCAGATGGTCCCCCGCGCACCGTGAGGCAAAATCTCCTTTTTAGGGGTATTTTGACAATTTCTCCCTCTCTCAGTGTCAGATTGAGGCAAGTAGTTAGACATTTTTTGGATTTTTGGTCATTTTGGATGCATTGGCGGTGTCAAAAACTTTAAATATCTAACACAAATGATAATTTTGTGATTTTTTAAATTTCAATGATGACGAAAGCTATATTGAATGAGCGTCGTGTACTTCATGAAAACCACACACGCATTGAATGGAAAAGTGACCTTCTTCAAGGATTTTTGAAAAGTTAGGTTCACTTTTTAGAGTGTTCAGTTGTCCTTTTGGACGTACGCAACAAGTGCAAGTATATTTTAAGAACATTTTCTAGAGAGAGAAATATAATTTCTTAGAAGGCCCTCCAAATGACCTCCGACATCTCCTAATGTTTGGTGCCACAAACACAGCACAAAAAATTGGATGATACGGCTGTCAAATGTATTTTTGTTGGTTATAGTGCTGAAAGCAAAGGTTAAAGGTTGTATCATCCGCAAATAAAGCGTATTTTGGTTTCACAAGATATAGTGTTTGTGGAAGATTTTGTTCAGTCCTTGCTGTCATGTACTAGAGATAGTAATGTAAGCTCATAGGACATTTATGACACTTTGTTGCCTCTTTTCACTGGTGAAATTTTGATTGTAAATTCCAATGAGGCAAATGTACAGCCTATGGGGGTTTCCAAAAATGTTACAAATCAACCTATTACTAATGTAGATGTACATGATGTACTTGATGAGGAAAGGGTTGAAAATGAGCAGGCTAGAGGTATGCCAAATGACTGGTGCATACATTGCATGATAGTAAATTGGATGCACCTTTGTCTAGTCGCACTCGTTTAGGCTCTAGCCATGCATCTTATTCATCAAATTGCTATGCTTTGGGTGTGTCTGGCTTACATGATGTTGAGGAACCTCTATCTTTTGATGAAGCACAGAATTCAAAAAATTGGATGGCTGCCATGCAATCAGAATATGATGCATTTATAAAAAATGAGACATGGACTTTATGTGATTTGCCTCCTGACAAAAAGGCCATTGGTACAAAGTTTGTTTACAAGTTGAAACGCAATCCAGATGGTGAGATCGATCGCCATAAGGCTTGACTTGTTGCAAAGGGTTATGCACAGCAAAAAGGCATAGATTATGAAGAGACTTTTGCTCCCACTTGTCGTATGACTACTATGCGTTTTCTATGTGCATTGGCAGCTCATTTTGGTTGGGATGTACATCAATCAGACATTGTTATTGCTTTCTTGAATGGTGACATATTTGAGGAAGTTTATGTAACATAGCCTCGCAGTTTTGTCAAGAAAGTACAAGAGGACAAAGTGTGTAGATGTAAGAAGACTTTGTATGGGACGTTGAAGCAATCTCCTTGTGCTTGGTATGAGAAATCTGACACTTGTTTGGTCAAACGAGGCTTTCCTAACAGTCCAACAGAAAGCACATTGTATGTAAAGCGTGAGCGGGATGTACTTCTCATTGTGGTTCTTTATGTAGATGATTTGTTGATCACTGGACCAACTGAGAGACATATGAATTAAGGCTGATTTGAATGCTACTTTCAAGATGAAAGATTTGGGGCTGCTGCATCATTACTTGGGCTTACAGCTTAAGCAGTGTGATGGTGGTATTCCCTTGTGTCAGAAAAGTTACATAGAGACATTGCTATGTAAGTTTGGACTTGAGAATTGCAAACCTATTTCCACTCCCATGGAAATAGGTTTAAAAATGAGTCTTCATGATGCTGGTGATCTTGCAAATGTCACTCTTTACCAAATTGTTGTCGGATGCCTCATTCATGTATGCAACACGAGGCCGGATATTCAGTTTGAAGTCTCATAGGTCAACAAATTTACACATATCCCATGGTCTAATAATTGGCATGCTGTCAAGAGGATTTTCTGCTACCGTCTTGTTTTATCCCAACGGGGGATCATTTCCGCCAGACTTACATGCTTTTTCGGACTCAGGTTGGGTTGGTTGTTTTGACACACGAGTGTCCACAAGTGGTTTTTGTTTCATGCTTGGCAGTTCATGTATATCATGGTTGAGCAAGAAGAAACCTATTGTGGCCAATTCTAGTTGTGAGGCATGATTATAGGGTAGTCTTCACAGCTACAATTGAGTGTGTATGGCTCAGACGCCTTATGGATGATTTGGGTGTTGGACAGGACACTGCTAACACTATCTACACTAACAGTCAAAGTGCATTGGCAGTGGCGAGGAACCCAATTTTTCATGCTCACACAAAGCACATTGAGGTCCATTACCACTATGTGAGGGAGAGGCTCGTAGCAGGAGAGATCAGCTTGGCTTATGTGCCAACAGAGGACAACCTTGCAGATCTTTTCACAAAGGCATTGTATCATGAGAAGCTCAAAGATTTTCACAAATCTTTGGGCTTACTCCCCTTTGTGGTCTAATCATGTCCTCACGGCACGGCACTTCCCTGTACTCATGTGCCAGCTCTCGTTCAACGCATCACCCCAGGGGGGATTTGTTACCATATACATGTGGTAGTGATGTGTGTGAACACACTAAGACCGCCGGAGCATTTTTTCCCTCTTTAGGAGGTTTTTTTCCCCCGTTCATTGTATATACACCCATCACTCTAGGACTATCTATCTTTCCATTTCACACTAAGTAATATACTCTCAGTTGTGTGCCTTGAGCTTCCTTCATCTTCTCCAAGTTGTGTGTGTTTCTTTGCAACCCTAATTCCAATAGCTCTATGTAATCATGTTCATGTATAATGTGAGTTGGATAGGAGAAGTTTTAAAATGCAAAAAAATTAGGTAATTTAACAGCGATACATTAAAATAAGGGATTTTTGTATTCAATTTTGGAAAAAAAAATTAAAATAAGGGGTCATTTTATTCATTTAAACATGTTAAAAGAGATGTTTTTTTAATACCCCACGAATACATGTTATATAGGGGGGGAACTGAACAGTGAATCCCCTGAGTATAAAAGTCAATTTTTAAAGTCTTTAATAAGTTTGTGAGTTCTCTCTCTCTCTCTCTCTCTCTCTCTCTCTCTCTCTCTCTCTCTCTCTCTCTCTCTCTCTCTCTCTCTCTCTCTCTCTCTCTCTCTCTCTCTCTCTCTCTCTCCCGCCACGGAAACCAATAACCACGGGACAATCAACCAGGAAACCAACAATCAAGAAACCAACAGTGTCCCAAAAAACTTGGCCAATATCACAATGGAGAAGTTCTTTGATTGTCTCGATCCACTCCCACATGCTCATAGATCAGTGATACCAAACATTGAGCAACTACAGAAGCTGAACAAAGCGGCAGAGCGCTTGGGGGTCAAGAGCAAGCTCGAAGAGAAAAAAAAACTTTTATGGGAATCAAAAACATATCTAGAGGGCGATAGAGCAAGAATTTTATGAAGAGTAAGAGAAGTATCTGATCATAGAGGCAACGAGGACTTACAAGGCGCTCCAAGAGCAACGATACCCACGTGAAAAGATTGTTGAGGTTTTAAGAAAGAGGTTAGAACAAAGTACAAGAGCTGGTGGGAGCATAGGTCTAACACAAATGAGCAGGTGGTCGAGATCATAGAGAAGGTTTGTAATATTATGATTCAAGAAGTCTATGAGAAGTTCTTGAACGATGCAAAGAGGATGAGAGAAGAACAACAGAGGGCAAGGATGGAAGAGGCAAGCTGCCTTGCAAGGGAGAGAGAAGAAGCAAAAAAGAGAGAAGAGGAGGAAAGGTCCAAGAAGGACACCCAGAATAGCCCCAAGAATCCGCCCCAAAAGAGTCCAAAGAAGGTCAAACAACCCCCAAATAAAGCAGCAGGTGAAAGTAGTCATGCACCAAAAGGGAAGACGGTGAAGAAGAGGAAGAATCCTTCACAAACTATGGATAAGGAAAACCAGTGTGATGAGAGGCGCATGAAGTAATGCAACAATAATTTCCCCTGGGCTCGCACTACCCATCCTCCACCACCATCACCACCTCTCAAGAAGAAACTTTGTTGGAGACTTGGAACATGTGCATTGTGTGAAATCTGCAAGTACCAAAAGAGTACATAGCTTATAATCCCTAAGACCCCATTTCCCGGATTGTGAAAGAGATTATGGATGAGTACTCAGATAGTGTAACCAGGGTTCATGCAGCGACACTAGGTGCATTGTAGCAAGGGACAGAGGATATCATTGTATCCCTCTTTCAAGACACCGATTTGACAATGGTCCATGCTAGGCATGTGACTATTAAGCGCACATATATTTACTTAGCACTTTGCCTTTGTGGTGATGATTGATTTTGTAAAACTTTAGATAGAAAAACCATTGTAACTTCTCAAGTGGCATTTTTGCCAGTTTTATCATGAAGCTATTTTGACAATGAAATTTTATATCTATGTTTGGCAATTGCAATGTATTGTTTGAAGTTTTAAGCTTGTGTTGGTTATGTATTTGAATGTGGTTAATTGGGTCAATTTCTCTAATCGATTCACTTGTGGGGTCCATGTAACTTGCAAGTAGTAATAAGGACTCATGTGGTGCCCTGCCGTTGTGCACGTGGTGGCATTAGGAGCCGTTCCATGGCCCTGTGCACCACGGAGTGATTTTTGACAGTTTTAAGCTTGTGTTGGTTATGTATTTGAATGTGGTTAATTGGGTCAATTTCTCTAATCAAATCACTTGTGGGGTCCGTGTAACTTGCAAGTAGTAATAAGGACTCATGTGGTGCCCTGCCGTTGTGCACGTGGTGGCATTAGGAGCCGTTCCATGGCCCTGTGCACCACGGAGTGATTTTTGACAGTTTGTCCTGGGGTCACTCCATGGCGCATGGGGCCATGAAACATCTCCTTATGCCACCATGCACATGGCCGTGGGGCACAAAAGACCCGTGAGGCTCACCTATGGCAAGAGAAAATCATGTTAGTGTGCAAATGGCTCATGACGCAGATGGATCAAGACAAAACTTTACTCAAGCTAATAACTTCATTAATTTCAAAGATACATCAAGATGTGCAATGCACGTGGCTAAGATAGCCTTTATAAAAGATGATTGAAGGCATCTTGACCTAGGCTCCTTAAAGATGGTTTTTCACCAATGCATGATTCAATATCTTGTTTGCTTGTTATTCCTTGCCTGAGGTAGAGACCACAATACCCTAGAAGGTTTTTGGCCCCTTTCTCACCAAAAATATGGATTGATGCCTCTTTGTTTACAAGAATACATTTGTGGGCATGTAGCTTTATAGAAAACTCGGCCAAAATAGAGCTTAGCACTCTACACTTGATCTTTGCTGATGCATAGTCCATATACTCATTGTGGATGACCCAGACCATCTCTTCATTGAAGCTTGGGAGATAATGCCACAAGGTGGCATCCTTTGAGTCACCCTTGACGCTAGATCCACCTTTCCATTGGGCAAACCGATCCATCTCAAAAGAGGAATGCAAGGAAAAAACATCCGATTATGATTCTAAGAAACAACAATGAGAATTGAGAAGAATGAAGTACTTACTAGTGTCGCATCATCGTGCTCGCGAAGGTTCTTGTTGGTTATGCCAATTGTGCCAAGATCAATATGCTTTGTGCACATGAGAAGTTTGTGGGGAGAGAAGCTACTCGCTGGCAAACTCTCCTAGAAATATTTCTTCTCATCAATGGTTTGTAGAGATGCTGCCAAAAGGGAATCCACAAAATTATGTCCCTTTGGCAAGACTAGCATGTTGATGAGGAGAGCAAAGGAGTAGTCCACTTGGAACTTGATCTTCTGACTAGGTTTCTCAGTATCACGAAACCCATCATATATTGCAAGAACATAGAGGGTTTCATCCTAATGCATTTCAAGGGAGTGGGTAATGTCATCAAGGAAGAGAAATTCTTGATCGTCCACTATATTTGGATGCAGGGTGCACAAGAGCAGCTCTAGGATCTCATCTTTGACATCCTCCCCTTCTAGGTCTTGGTCAACATCTTCAAAAGGAGGCTTGCCTTGGAGACATAGGATGGCCAACAAGCCTATTCCTGGTTAGACATCTTCCCCTCTTTGGGCGCCTCCTTTACAAGAGTCCTCGGAGACAACTTCTTACGGTCACTTTCTTTACCTTTCCCCTTGCTCTTTCAATTTCCTCCATCACCATCATAGCAAGATCTTATTCCCACCTCAAAATTCCCATGCCAATGCTCCCCATGACTAGGTCTATGAGGTTTCTCTCCTCTTCCTCTATGCAATGTTCCTTGGTGAGCCCTTTGATCACCCTACCTAATTTGAAAAGAAAACTATTTTCTTCTCTAAAGGTGTGCTTGAGGAGATCAACTAGCACCCAAAAACCTTCTTCATCTTCAAAATTAATGGATTACTCTGCTATGTGTGTCTCTATGTAGGATGTAAGCACTTCGAATGCATGAACAAGCACTTTGATCGTAGCCTCCATGTTCATGCATACATGGAACATGGCGCTAAGATTCTCCATCATGTGACCTAGGTCATGTGCAAGGATTTGATCAATGATTACTTGATTAGAAACAACCATTATCACTGGTGCAGTGCAAGGGAGAGTGGCATGTGCTTGGGGATAGATAGAGTATGGAAGCAGTGGAGAAGATGAGAAAAGCTCAAAAACAAGAAAGTGACTTTAAAATGGGCATTGCAAGTCACTTATAAAGGAGACAATTTAAAAAAAGATACTTTTATAAAACTTAAAATCTTAGTGGCGATTAAAATTTAGTTGTTCTCTTTTGTAGAAAGCTCGGGTCTATGATGCATAGGATTTCCATCCAAACACCACAGTATTAAACACCGTAGCTCCACCACCCACCATGACTCTAAAGTCCCTTGCCGCTTTTAAAATTGAAAATTAGACATTCTTGAATCACAAAATTAGACCACAGTTTTTTGCTTGATATGGATACATCGAGGGTAGGGGATGCTCTTACAAAAAGAGGCCCTCTCCTTTCTCTTACATAGAGGGTTGCCACAATTACAAACCAGTAGTCCATCTTGAGCTCAAACCTAAGCACCAAGTACTCCCTTAGATTTTCTATATTCCAATGAGCATTGACATGCACATCTCACACTTCCTCTTGCTTTCACACATGCACTTCAACTTGCTCTATATCAATGATGTCTGAATCAAGTGCTTCCCATTCACCTCAAAGTCTGCTTCCACCGTAGATAAAGATGGAAATTTGCTGCTTTGCAATGTGGTATTGGATTATCATTTTTTCTGTCACAACCATGCACTTTATGGTATCCCCATTTTTCTCAACAATATTTGAGTCCCAAGAAGATGGAAGGAAGGCATTTATTGTTGTTCCACCATTAGCAATCCACATGGTAGGCATGTAATGAACATCAGTTACCTTGCACAAAAAAACAAAAAGATGCAGAGGCATAAAAGATGTTAGTGTTGCTCGAAGTGACCCGTATGTGCACTTCATTGCATTGAAGATTTCATTTTCAATCCACCACTTGGTTAATACAAAATAGAGGTACTTCCAGGAGTTGGTCAATCACCGTCCATCAGAGCTAGTTGACTAAGTGTTTTCAAGCTCTGTAGCCATTCCTTGCACTAGGAAGAGAATGAGGTCTCAGAGGGCCTCTTTATTTGGCAGTTTAAGGAAGTCAAATCTTTAGTATTAAGAAAGTAATCCAAGGACAACTTTTGAATTCAAACAGGCAAAATGGCTAGTTTCCCATCAAAATGGAATTTAAATCTAGTGGGAAAAACCATATCATGTAGCATATCTATAAAAAGAGTTTGACGCATAGATTGCAGATCTATGATCTCCGCTCAAATTGGATATCATATGTGGGAGTTATTGAAGGCCCTATAAAATTTTCTACCTCCTTGGGAAAACGTACATCCTTTGCACATCTCTTACACAGCCAGTATTCTTGCACACATGCATACACCTATACGTCAAAATGTGAATCACCCTCATAAGCTCATGGCAAATAAAGAGGCCCTCCTACACCCCATCCTCTTCCTAATGTTCTTGGGAATGCATACTATGTATCAAAGAAAAAGATGGACCGTTCTGCAATCTTTGACGCAATACATTTGGAAAATAGCAATGAGCCAAACTCAAAGTGGTGAGCCTCAAAAGTTCCGGAGAAGAGACTCACATTCCATAAATGTTGATGGAAAAATATATCCACAACCCAAAATTCTCTCATTAGAGACTTCATGCAAAAGCATAGCATTTGCTACAAGCAACACTAGAAATACTTACAAATTAGCAGGATAGCGATTGCGATTAGCATCGCTAATCCATAGTTGTGAAGCTTTGTAGACGTTAAGATTTTTTTTCCTTTTTGCATTAATATTGCATTAATAGAGTGCTCACCGACACTCAAGATCAGGTAGAACATTTCATCCCAACAAGGAGGCATCATCAATAGTAAGGTAGATAGCTTTTCCTTAATGTCCTCAAAATCTATTTGCTGAGGCTTATTCCAAAGAAAATGGTATTTTTGTGTTTCCTCCTGCAAAGGGTGCACATATTCAACAAGCATACAAAAAGACATTGACAAGTACCTTAGCTTTTGTACAAAACTCATCAAATCCCTCGTACTTTTAGGACTTTCCATCATAAGAAAACATTCCAATTTAGCAAGATCTGGAGCTATCCCACTCTCACTTACCTTGACATGGCCAAGAACTATCACTCTAGCTCTTGAATTTTTACATTTCAAAGGATTGAGGTGACCCCCATCGTCATTAATCCTGTTAACACCATATCAAGCTTTTGCACATGAAGCATTCTATCACTGTAAACACAAAAATCATCCATGAAAAGTTTTACAAAGCTTCTAAGAAGGAATTTAATATTTATGTAATTACCACAAATTTTGTGTGATCACAAGGTCTTATTGACACATTTACATAATTACACTTAACATGATCACAAAGAAGTCAATTAAGTACAACCTGAAAACCCACAAAAAGCCCGCTGAGAATTTCAATTTTCCCTGCGGGCCTGCTGAGATTTTAAGTTTTTATTGCGGGCCCATCGGGAAAACCAAGAAGCCTAGGAGGGACACAAAATAATATATATAGGGGTCCAATCAGGGGGCCCGGTGGGTGTTATTCCTTGAGCCATCTTTTGAGAGAGAGAGAGAGAGAGAGAGAGAGAGAGAGAGAGAGAGAGAGAGAGAGAGAGAGAGAGAGAGATGACCGACTTTCCAGGTACGTGGAGAGGAGAGAGGGGGTCGTGTGGGAGCATGCTCTGCGTCGCAGTGCATGGCAGTAGCGGAGTACCTGACCACACGACCCGGGTATGTGTTTTGTGTGTGTATGTGTTGTGTATAGAGTGCCTTTTGTTGTATTGCACGACAATCATAAGGTACCTTACTACACAATGGGAGTGTGTACGTAAGTTGTTCTACAGCAGAGTGCTTACCACGGGGGCATCACCTCGATGACGCAGGGAAGATGGTGTCCTTGTGGTAAGTATTGGCTTACTGTCTGGGTGCTACGTCGGTAACGCGACAAATCTAGTATCCTTATGGTAAGTCAACTTCCCTTCCACTTTCCAAAAAAACATATGGGCATCGGTCTGTAACGCGGCTATATGATGCTCGTATGCAAGCCATTATTTCTCCTTAGATTCGGGCGGCACTCAATCCGTAACGCGGCTAATTGAGTGACATTTGTTAGAAGTATCTGTTTTGCATAAATGTGGCATTCATGTCGTTAACCTGGCCATACAAACACCATATAATTTGTATGTGCATGTGCAGTTTATTTTTTGAAGTATTAAGTATATGAAATACTTGGTCGGTAACACGCTCGTGAAGAGTATTTCATAAATAAATGTTTGAATTGTTTGATATTGTTGTTTTTAAGTGTTCATATGAAAATATATACTAGCTAATTATATTCAAAAGAATGCTTTATTCATCAATCATCATCGCTATTTTAACTGCTACATTTACATAAATTCTATGTAAAAAAGTATATGCACACAATTTGCATGTTAAATATTTATTTTTATCTTTTTAAAGAGCAAGACATTCTTTGCAATTTCCTAGTTTGGTTTGTATACTTTCAATGTTTTAAATGAGCTAAAATAAAATTGACAATAAAATAGCATACCATTTAAAATTTAAAATAATTATCAACCTGAATAAATATAATCTTGACAATCTTTGGTTGTCTTTAAGTCAGTGTATGCTTTGTTTGAACTAGTGTGAGAGTGCATGGTGAAAAATATAAGTTAAAAACAAAATAATGCTTTATTCATCAATCATCATTGCTATTTTAAATGCTACATTTACATAAATTTTATATAAAAAAGTATATGCACACAATTTTCATGTTAAATATTCTTTTTTATCTTTTTAAGAGCAAGACGTTCTTTGCAATTTCCTAGTCCGGTTTGCATACTTTCAATGTTCTAAATGAGCTAAAATAAAATTGACAATAAAATAACATACCATTTTAAAGTCAAAACTATTATCAACCTGAATAAATATAAATATTGCACAATTTTTTGAAGTCTTTAAGTTAGTGTATGCTTTGTTTGAGCTAGTGTGAGAGTGCACGGTGAAAAATATAAGTTAAAATTTCACAATATACTAAAATGTTTCTGATTTTTAACATGTATTGTTCGATCTGGATGAAGTTCTTATAAACTACTTGTTTGCTATGCATTTTACATGTGTAAACATTGCATTTTAAAGTGAAAACTGTTTCCAATGTTTATCGATATATTCGTGCACATTTCTTAAAGTCTTCAAGTCATGTTTATGGTTTGTCTGAACTAGTGTGAGAGTGTTGGTGTTGTGTGCAGACATGCATTTGTATTTGATATGCTGCATGCTCCATAATTCCATCTCTATGCATCTATTTGCTGACTTGGACCAACTTTGGCTGCACCGACGTTTTTCATTGTCTGCAAATCAAACACGACGTATAAATATTCATTATAATAATAATTGCATTGAGAAATTCACAGCATTGTTGTATTTATTATGCCGTGTTGAGAGTGCATTGCAATGTGTATGCTTTCTCACAACATAGGTGGTCAATATGTGGATTGACTAACCTGCATTGCAAATCCCATATCGTGCATATTTGATTACTTTCCTACTGAATGGTTTTTTAATATATATTGAAAAGAAGAAAAATGTTTTAAAAATTGAACTCTAGTTATTTTGTCTTCAATTTTAATTTAAAAGCAATGGAGTAAAATGTCGGCACAAGTGGTACGAAGAAGCCAAACAATAAAAAAGCTCCTAGCAAAGAGTGGGATTATTCTCACAACATATGCGGTCGATATATGGAGTGGCAATGAAAATTTTGCTTCACAACAAAATGAGGCGGTGCACCACGTATTAGGACCATTTTCTGGGTAGCATTAAAAAGACTTGTAAGAAATGTGAACATCCTCAGACACCTCCAATTTCAAAGCGTTTGAGAGAAGAGCTTGCCAAAAAATGTGGCAAGAGACAACAGATATATAGCTCTATTATGGATGCAAGTCAAGAGCAGTTAGATCCAAACATTAACTGTATTGATCCTCTGGTGACACCAACTAACCTTGGAGAACAGCTTATGCAGGGAGAGGAAATGTCAAGCAGCGTTCCTTTTAAGAGCCATAATGAAGGTGGACTTGGTCAAATGCGTAAAAAATCATTGCATCAAAGCTTTCGAATGTAGTCTCTAGAAGAAGCACAAACTGCACACGCCAAAGCAGTATTCTTCATTAGAAGTGCTTTGTTCATGGTAGACAACAATCATTGGAAGGGCGCTTGGAAGAAAATCGGTGAGTTTGGCCAATGACTTTTAGCTCCTTCTTATCAAACAATACAAAATGTTCTCTTGGACAAATGTTACATTGAAGTTAAAGAGCGTGTTGGCAAAATAATACTTGGAAATATTTCGCTTTCAGAATGCACAATTGTGAGTGATGGTTAGTCAAATGTTCAAAGAAGACCACTAATCAATGTAATGCTGGTTTGTCCAAGGAGAGAAACGTTCATAAAGGCGATTGATAGTCATTGTGAAATTAAGAGTGGAAAATACATTTTTGAGATCTTGATTAATGTAATTAAAGAAATTGGTGTTGAACATGTCGTTCAAGTAGTCATGGACAACACAAAGAATCATAAAAATGCTAGTAAATTAATAAAGAAGTGCTTTCTACACATTCTCACCAATGGTTGTAATATATACAAATTAAACTTGGTGCTAAAGAATTGGTACTCTAGTGAAGAAACCACATGGTTCGCCAAAATAATTGACACAGCGCGTCAGGTTGTGAAATTTATCTTGAAACACAAAGAGTGCTCGATTTTTACAGAATGCGCATGTCAGTGATGTTGAAACTTCTTGCTGGAACTTGGTTTTGCATGCATTTTTATACATTGGAATCACTTTTGTGCAATAAGTGCATTGTGATTGACACTTTCAATTGCACGGCCTTTGATGAATGGTAGCTTGAGCAGAAAGAAAAAGGTGAAAGAGAAAATTGCATGTCTACATGGAAGCATAAACAAGGCTGCTTGGTGGAGAAGTGTAATAGATGCATACCATGTAATGATGCCCGTTATGTTCGAGATTTGCAACCTTGATGAAAGGCGCCAAATATGGGCAAAGTGTGGATGACATGGTGGTCAGTCCAATAGAGTCTTGAAAATCTCGAGGAGCTGAAAGAGTCTGTAGTAGAGAAAGAGTGACGACTACCATTCTCTAGCAAACGACGATAAATTTTGGCCAAGTATTTTCATGCAAGATGGAAGAGCACTCACTGAGTCCACTCCATAGTGTGGTTTACATGCTCTATCCAGAGTATTGGAATTTAGATCTGATGTCCAATACAGAGTTGGTCAGTGATTTCTATCACGTGGTCAACACGTTCTTCTCCAACGTTCAGGACTGAATTGATTGTATCAAAGAAATGAGTGCATTTAGATTAAAAGAAGTTCTTTTTGCAAATGAATTTGTACAGCCAATGGCAAAAGAGAAACCTGCATGAAAGTGATGGATGATGAATGGTGGAGAGAATTACTCGACCTTACGTCCCCTTGGAAAATGAAAGTACTGGCACAATGTGTAGCAAGATCAAGTTCAGAGAGAAACTAGAGGATGTACAAGTATGTTCATAGCACTATTCGCAACAGACTATTAGCAGACAGAGCGGAAAAATTAGTGTATATGTTTTGCAACAAAAAGATATTGCATCACATCGAAACTGTTGGCTACGAGGAGAAAATGCCAACCTGGTTCTATGATTGTGAAAAGGAAGACATAAAGAGTTCAATATCGGTGTATCTCATTGCACTATAGACAAAATAGAAGAGAATCTGGTAATATATGTGGAAGTTGAATTACAAGGAGACCCACAACACTCAAACTTAGAACCAGATGACAACTTCACAGATTCAATATAGCTTGAGAGTAGAAGGAATGTTGTGTCAAAAACCATTATGAAAGAGCTTGTATTCAATGTGTTTTAATCATATACAATGCTTATTATTTGCGATTATACATAGTTTGTCAACCTCAATTGTTATGCTCAGAACTAGCATCTTGGTCACCAAACAAATTTCTAACTGTGCTAGGGGTATCTTGGCGGGCTTGCTTGAATTTATACTCATTTGCCATGCCAAACATAGCATATATTCCTTGTGGAATATCTTATGAACAGATTGCATATCGGCTACTATTTTGCATCAAAAGAACAAGACAGACGAAGTGATAATAATGACCACATGTCAATGTATAGTATCCATTCCATCCATCAAAATTCTTGTAGAAAACTGGACATTGGGAAGATGAAGATGCATCCGAAGTAGACGAGGGGACCAAATCTGGATGCAAGACAAGGTGGTTGATGTGTGTCCCTTGTACAGGCGGAGGATTCACTCGCTGTGTCAAATTCTGAACGTCTTGGCTTAAGCGGTGAATACTTTTCTCCATCCCGACCTGTGAGGGTTGGGGTGTTTGGGTGGCTATAGAAATCCGTGTTATTTTTGCATCTTTCTCTGCTAGTTGTGTCGTGTAAATATCTTTCTCTCTCTTTAATTGTAGGTCAGTGCCTTCAACTATCAATGCTAGCTCATCTCGAGTGAAAGTGATGCAACTCTCCTTGATATCATGGGTGGAAATAGTTGTCTCCTTTGACAAAAAGTTTATTGGTCATTGTTGCACAAAATGGACATATAACATTTTTGCAAAATATAATGCACAATCTGCATTGTGCAGTGGATGACCATAAAATTCGAAAAAGATTCTCTTAATGTTTTCTTTGATCGCTTCGTGGAGGCACTTTGATACCTTCCACCTTCCTTTCTTTATCTCCGCGTCCTCACATGGCCATATTGTTTTGATCATGTCCTTGGTCACTTCTTTATTGATCTCTTTCCATGCACAATGGATTGTATAGTTCTGGAGCAATCGACGATCACTTTGCAATCTTTGCTTCCCCTGCTTTCTGTGCCTCCTAAACTACAGGGTTCGATAGTTCGCCTGGATACAGATAATTAATTTACACGTGCTTAGCTAGTGTTTTGAGCATCATTCCCCAACCAATGATGCCAACATGGGTTTCATTTTCCCGAGTAAAGTCTAACATTATGTTGAACGGGTGCAGGTTGTTGTGCACTATATCAGTCAAGTGAGCAGCCGCAATGCCATCAATTAAGGCGTGACAAATTTCTGGCATTTGCTCAATCACTGCTTTGATCCGTGCTGTCTCTATCTCTTGTAAGCACTGCTTTGCCTTTGGCAATGACCTCCAAGTGTGTTTTAGCATGTGCATGTGGCGTCTGCATGCTCCGTGGGTGAATGGCAAGCGGCGGAGTATGTAAATGTAGTGATCCAGGAGCTTCGGTGGTAAAGCCAATGCATCTTATAATGGAGAAATAGAGCGTTTGCATTCCTTGCTATGTCTAGAAGATGTCAAATTTTACCTCAGTCTCTCCCTTGTAGCATTTTCCCACACATGTAATTGGTCTGCAAAGAAAGAGATGCCTTTGATGGTGTACAATGTGCAGACACCAAAAGAGCCTTCTCCAACCCTTGTACCTTCTACCAAGGACTCATTGGGAATGCCAATTAGATGAGCATACATGGCATTCAAAGCCATGCACATGATTGTGTCAGTGCCGCTGGCATCTGAATGGCCACCCATAGCTGCTTGCGCATCTTGGGCCATCTTCAATCTCTAGGGTAAGGAAGCTTGGTCCTGAGCTTTCACACACTTCATCTTGACCTTCTGTTTTTCCCATAATTTGTCCCAGATCTCTAATTTTGTCATATGGCAAGAGGGATATCTTTCTTTAAGTCTTTGCAATATACTTTCATATTGCCCAACACTGTCCTAACCTGGTGAAGGTCAAATTCTTGAATCCCTGTTGGAATCAACAACTCATATTGGCCTTCACCTCACAGCCTACGCTCTCTGTTCTCTGATATACCGCTAGTGAGGTCTTTGATGAAGATGTTGCTTTCACTAATCTTCTGTATGCAACCATCTGTACATGATGATATTACCAAAATACATTCTTTTCGAATGGCATGCATAACAATTTTCTTTTGATCTGGCATCATTTTAGCACTGGACAATACAAATTGCTTCCACATGTCATCTAGAATGTCACACACTCTTTACCCATCCCCGTCGATGTTTTGGGTTGGAAACCATCAAATGTCTCATCTGTTGTATTTGACACTATGATAGGTTCCCCTGAGACTCTGAGGCAGTCGTGAGTCCCTTCTTTATGTCTGCTTGTTTCTCTAGAGTTGGTGTGATAGGGGTTGGAGCTGGCACCTCGTGCCAACTTGCAGGTTTACAAGGTGGGTTTTTTTATCAAGGATTGGGTTGTTTCAATCATCTTCCGACACATTTCCAACCTCTGTTTTTCTAGTTCCGCGTATGGATAAGTCATCCATCTCTGCTCTTGGTTTTGGTTTTTTTTTTAGGTCTGGCTTCGTATGCTTTTAAAAGTGCGTCAAGCTGCTCATTGACTTTTTCTACCAGTAGAGAGAGAGAGAGAGAGAGAGAGAGAGAGAGAGAGAGAGAGAGAGAGAGAGAGAGAGAGAGAGAGAGAGAGAGAGAGAGAGAGAGTGAGAGATAAAAGACGGAGGATGCTAATAGAAGATTAAATTTATGTCCAGGTTATAAGGTTTTTACCTACATTATGAGTAGTGAGATGAGGATGTGGGGACGTCCAACCGAAACACCTATCTCTCAACAAGGATCTTATGTCCTTATAATTAATGCAAGCATGTTGTGCGACGGACAAGATGCGTTTCTTTGCAGCACGTTCACAAATTTGGCGAGTTCGATCCATCTATTATAGATCAAGTTATTGCAAGTTTAACTCGTCGAACTCTGACGTTGGCCAACAGGCAGCAATCTTGCAACCCAATAGACGTGTTCGCAGGCGCTTTGGTCAAGCAGCATACGTGAGGCCACAAGATGTAGCCTCTGACAGCTCGGAGAATGATCATGCAGACCACATTCCCAACGAGGCAATTTTTGAGCCGGAGATCAATGAAATGATCGAGACAATCATGGATTCAGAAAGGCTTATCTATGATGATATGAAAAGTGAAACCGATACGCCATTGTATGATGGAGCATGTGTGTCTAGATTGAAGGCGCTCTTGGTTCTTCTCAACATGCAGGCAAAGTTTGGATGGAGTGCAATGGTTCAAGTTAAACATGGAGGGTCGCAACGCTACTGTGCGCAGAGGATAGTCTGGTTTCCTTGAAGTGGATTCAACTAAAAAATGGACCGACCTAAGAGACACTTTTGTACTACCCGAGCATTGTGAACAAGTAAGTTATATGCTTGGAAGCTACCCAATTTTAGAAGCTATGTGCTTGGAAGCTCTCATGTAAGCTATGTGGCTCTAACAGGTGATATTTCATCCTACAAAGTCTGCATCAAACTGGTGGTACGTCATAGAGGTAGCCCCTCATAGTGCACGGACGTATGAGGGCTACCATGTGCCAATCACAGCGGCATCAATGGACGAGATTAGAAAAGATGCTCCATTAGAAGTCGCTGAGGTGGTGCCAGATGAGGATCAAGCTGCTACTCTCTATGGGGTGCATGCAAAGGATCTACAAAATGAAACGAAGGACATCTGCCTAAATGGAGAGCTCTATATAGATATAGGGAGTTATGTTGAGCTATGCAAGGATGAGAGAGAGACCTCTTAAAGCCATAAACAATTTATTTGAACAATTTTTCTCCGTTTTATAATATATATTGTATTCATGTGGCTATATTGAGAAATTTAAATTGTATTTAATCGTCATTGCGTCCACTCTAGGTATGTATGCTCCAGGTATGTTCTCACAAGTAGGGACACTCCTCGCCGACGAGCACTACGCTCCGAGTGTGATGTAGAGTGAGACTGCAATCACAAAGGAGGTGATCCGTCTCTGCTCATAGATGTTGCTCGTCCCTCCACTAGATCTAGTTGATCGGATGAAAGAGACGCTAAGAAGCACTTACAGTGCGATGGAGACTGAAGCTGCAATCGCGAAGGAGTTGACCCGTCTCTGCTCATAGATGCTGCTCGTCCCTCCACTAGATCTAGTTGATTGGATGAACTAGATCTAGTGGAGGGACGAGCAGCATCTATGAGCAGAGACGGGTCAACTCCTTTGCGATTGTAGCCTCAGTCTCCATCGAACTCGGAGCGCAGTGTTTTTACAAGATACGTAGAATGCACACAGGAGACAAATTCACAAGAACTTCACAGGGATCTCTCTACACGGGAATCCCTCCCTCTTTATGAGTCCTCTCTCTCTACCTCTCTCTCTCTCTCTCTACTTATCCATGTTTTCTTCTTCATTCAATATTAAGATTAAATGTTCGTGTGTTTAATGCAGGTATGGATGATGATGAGTTTCTTTCTTCTTTGTCACCCCGGCAAAGGTACTGGTACGAGGATCCTCATCGCTCTGGAGCACCATCACGTCATTCTACTCCTTCAGTGTCTCCCTCTGTTTTGGAGCATTCAGCACGCTCCGAAGCTTCGGTGTCGACGAGACAATCTTCACACTTGTCTAGGCACCGACGCTCTAGTGGTGGAGACGGTGGTTGTTGTGGGGAGGCCGCCGGTGATGGCTCGACTCCGCCTCGTGTTCGATGAGACTCTTTACATTCCCCTTCTTTGCCCGCCCCCACACCAGCCACGACATCTGTCAGGCCAAGGGCCAAACCAAGGGGTCACGGACTCGGCCAAGGGCCGGCTACCAGTGGGAAGGGGTCCGAAAGGGGCTAGGAGCCTATTAAAGGGAGGCTGGGCGGATGGACCAGGATGGCAGTCCCTTGGTCTTTACACTGGTATCAGAGCTAAACATAGAACTTGGGAACGTTTTTTGCTTGGTTGCATGTTGCATGCAATCTAAAAGTGGAGGAGGAAGAGGGTCGAGGCCACAGCGTGGGCAGAACCTCCAAGCCGGGGAGTCGACGGGAGGTCGACCTGCGTCAAATCGCACGCGCTTAGGCTCAGTTGGAGCGCAAGGCAATTTCAACAAGATCTCTTGCTTGGCCCGCCCCCAAAAGCCTGCTGCATCGCGATTTGTTTCATCTTCTTCACATCGCGCAGTCGACGGCTCTATCTGAAGGCCAAATTTTCATCAAATTTTTTTTTTCCTCTTCACTTTGGTTACCCTAATGGTCCAGTGAAGAGCCTTTTCCCACAGTCTTTGGCTTGGCAAGGCGCGCTTACTTCTTCCACTTCCATCTTTTCATCGGTGGGCATACACAACACACACCGGTTGTGGCTTCTTGCAACTTCTGCATTCCGAACCTGCTGCAAACCAAGTTTTTAAGTTTCGACAAAGTGCAAATTGGTCACCAAGCTTCAACCGATTTGGTGGTTGCATATGATGCAAGCCACCTCGACAGTGACTATACATTGATTTGTGTTTTCAACTTCCTCCTCGGCTGCCCAAATTGTCGGCAACTTTCAAGTTTATTTGGTGTATTGCATACGACGCAAACCAGACTATGAGCACCTCGAATTTTCTCCGTGCTTTCGAGTGAATCATTCACTGCAGTTTTGCTCATTGTTGTCAAGCTAGTAGTGGTCACGGATTGAACTACGATTTCGAAGTCGGCGTTCTTTCTTCTCAAAGACGTAATTATATGGTTCCTTATCACATACGGCTACGAGCTCGTTGGAATTCAGGTATTCTCCTTTCTTTTCTCGCACAGTACGTCCACAGCATGGATTCGGACATAGATATGCATCATGCATTTGATTTTGAGCAGTCCGCACCCGTTTCGTCTGCCAATGCCACACGGACGGTTCCTCTCACGGAGAGTAATCGTGCCCCAACGGCAACAGACAATACGTATGAGTTGTTGGACATGCAAGATTTCCGTGCATTGCAAACACGCATGACTGTGCTTGAAACAAATTTTGCGCAATTAAATCAGAATGTCACAGCATTATCTGATTTGATTAAATTGCATATGTGGCAGCAGGGCCCCGCTAGTCAGCCACTTCAGGAGCACGGCTCCACACCAAGCTAGGGGCCAGCTGCTGGGCAAGGCCCTCCTCCGGGTCCGCTGCACTCTCTGACCCAAAAAGAGGTGGACGATTTGTTGAAAAATACAAAGCCACCAATTTTTTGGGGAGAAGAGCGTGAGCGAAACAAGGACACCGTGAATATTTTTCTTAGTAAGTGGGATGGTATTCATGACCTTAGACGTACCCCGGATGCAGCCAAGGCGCTGCAGACAAGTCTGACTTTGGACGGCAAGGCCTACAAATGGTGGATGTCTCTCAGGGAGAAGGGCATGCTACCACAGACTTGGGGAGCTTTTGAGACTGTCTTCAGGAAGGAATTTCTACCTACCAATGAGAAGGATAGAAATTGGACCGCCTGGGACGAATGTTCTATGCGCCAGCATAAAACATTATTGGAATATATTTCCCATTATCGGGATGTGATCCTCAAGCTGGAAGGGATGGATACCTTTCAGCAGGTGCGTGGGTTCATCCGTGGGTTAACTCCCGAGCTTAAGAAGCATGTTAAAACCCAGGATCCACAAACACTTGAGGATGCCATAATCCAAGCACACATCCATGATGACCCCGATGATCGGGCATTGCATAGTTAGCATGTGCATGGCACTACACTTGTTTCTACACGTCCACAGCATGTGCATCATAAAAGAAAAAATGTATCTACTGCATCAGAGACATCCAAAAAACCCAAGGGGTCTAGAGGTCCTCTCTCAATGGAAGAGTTTGAGAAAGCCAAAAAAGAAAAGTTGTGCTTTAAATGTTTGGGAACTGGACATAGCAAAAAGGATTGTCCCAAGGGGAAATCTACTGCTCAAGACAAGGGGAAGGAAAAAGCAGTACACATGGTGCAACTTTTACCTCTTGAGTCCTCTTCCCACTTTGCTAATGTGGAAGTAACACACACCGAGGCGGTGCATGAGTGCTGTATCACGGCCTCCATGTGGCAGCAGACTTTCGGACCACATGAGTTGGTGCGTATGCATGGCTCTATCCAAGGGCACAGGGTGTGGATCTTGGTAGACGATGGTGCATCGCATAATTTCATCAATTATAAATTGGTGAAACGACTCAAATTGCCCCAAACCCCGAGTTCCCATCGCTACAAGGTAGCAATGATTAACGTCCATGATGTTGAGATATGGGAAACTCAGGTTAAAGATGTACCTCTAGAAATTCAAGGATACCGTACCTCTTTGGATTTCCAAGTCATGAATATGGAGAGGGCGGATGTGGTTCTTAGTCGTGAATGGTTGCATAGTTTAGGATCATCACTTAGACGTAGCTATGAGTATAATAGTCTAATGTTCGAATCCAATGGTGTGCACGTACTGCTGTTGAGGGAGAAGGATGTACCTTCCTCACCACTTATTTGTACAGCTGAGCTTATGAAGCTCGCTTATGATGATGCAATAGAAGAAATCTTTTTGTGTTACTCACTGTGCCATTTTATTTCCAATGTGGATGATGTTTTTAATGATGCTAAAGTTTTGAATCAAACTTCCTCAACGCCGCATTCTTCTCTCTCTCCTCTTCCAGCTATGTCTACTAATTCAAAACAAGAAAATGTTGCTAATGAATTGAAGGAACTTTTAAGGGAATTCAAGGATGTGTTACCAGATGATTTGGCACCAGGGCTACCGCCGACACGTTCTGTGCAACATGGCATAGACGTGGTTGCAAGCAGTAAGCCAGTGAGTAAACCGCCTTACCGAATGAGTCATTCGGAGGCTGCTGAGGTGGAACGTCAGCTTGCTGACTATCTCAGTAGAGGGTTTATTCAACTGAGTTCTTCACCATGGGCCTCTCCCATTCTCTTGGTGAAGAAAAAGGACGGTAGTATGCGCATGTGCGTAGATTATCGTGGATTAAATGCGGTTACTGTTAAGAACAAGTACCCATTGCCACGAGTAGATGATCTGTTTGATAAGCTCACCCACGCTCGTATATTTTCAAAGATTGATTTAAGATCTGGGTATCATCAAGTACGCATCAGGCTTGCGGATATACCCAAAACAGCGTTCCGAACAAGGTTTGGACATTATGAGTTTTTGGTAATGCCCTGTGGGTTAACCAATGCTCCAGCTACGTTCATGACACTCATGGATAGTGTCTTGAGACCATACTTGGAAAAGTTTGTTATCGTTTTCCTCGATGACATTCTTGTATATAGTGCATCTGAGGAAGAGCACTTAGTACATTTGAAACAAGTGTTTCATTTATTATGCCAAAATCAGTTATATGCCAAGGAATCCAAATGTGATTTCCTCAAGGAGGAAATTCACTACTTGGGGCATGTTATTTCGGCTGCAGGGTTACACATGGATCAATCCAAGGTGGATGCCATTCGGAGGTGGCCCTCTCCCAAAAATTTGGAAGAGCTCCAGATTTTTTTAGGCTTTGCAGGTTTTTTTTTTCTTCAGGAGTATGACGCCAAGCTACGATTGTTAGGAAATAAGACATAGCTAAATAGATAATTGAGTAGATTACTTAATGGAGAGAGACAGATTTATATACACGAGATTATAGAGTAGAGAGAGAGAGAGAGAGAGTACACACGATATACGTGGTTCACCCAATGTGGGCTACGTCCACGGGAAAGCAGCCACTCAATGGCTTTAGTACTTCAAAACAAGAAGTAGTTTACAAAGGGATTATACCCTTAATGGAGCTCCCGCCTTGCTTCACTCTTACCACCTCACACTCACCTTGTTGCATCAACTTCACACTATGAAATGTGTGTAGAAATGTCCTCCTTTTATAGGCCAAAAGGGCTGCCCTCTCTAATGAGAGACAGCCATGTGTAGCCGCCCTTGTGCGAATAAGTCCAAATCGGACCCTCCAATCCGCCCATGTGTGGCCGCCCTTGAGAAGACAAGTCTGCTTTTGAATTCGGCCACCGGCCATTGACTTCTGACCACAGGCCACCGGCCATTGACTTCCGACCACCGGCCATCAGCCCTTGACTACCGGCCACCGGCCAACGGACCGGTTGTTTTTCGACCACTTTCCGGCCGCCGTCCGGTCATAATATTCCGGCGAAAAGGAATATTCCGGTGAAAGTTTAAAGTTGCCCCTGATTCTTGTCCGTGAAAATTTTGGTTTCCGGTGAGTGATTTTCCTTCACGCACGATGGCTTCTCCTCATAATGGGGGCCTTACAAATGTGCGCTTTTACCACAGAAAATTACAAGGGTAAATCAGGCTCCATACTTAACAATCTCCCACTTGGAGACTGATCTCCAAACCAAACCTGTGACTGCTTTCCATTCTGGATTCTTATCCTTGAATGCCGATTGAAGATGAGCAAAAGCTCAACTTCTCCTTGTTTACCACCTTTGTAAACATGTCTGCAGGATTTTCACTTGTATGCACCTTTCCTAGCTTGAGTTGTCCCTCTTCCAAAAGAGTGCGTATGAAGTGATATCTCACCTCAATGAGATTTGTCCTTGAATGAAAGGCTGAGTTCTTTACAAGATGGATAGCGCTTTGGCTATCACTGTACAAGACACGATTGTCTTGTTTGAATCCAAGCTCTTCTAAGAATCTGTGAAGCCACAGAATTTCTTTGCTTCCCTCCGTCATTGCTACATACTCTGCTTCCGTGGTAGAAAGTGAAACCACTTTCTGCAGCTTTGAAGCCCAGCTTACTGTTGTGCCTCCAACCGTGAACACATAGCCAGTAGTGCTCCTTCGAGTATCTTTGTCACCTGCCATATCTGCATCAGCATACCCTTCTAGAAAAATATCAGTTCCTCCAAAATACAAAGCATTTGTTGTTGTCCCTTTTAGATACCTAAGTATCCACTTCATAGCTTGCCAATGCTCTTTACCTGGGTTGTCCATGAACCTACTCACAACTCCCACTGCATGTGCAATGTCTGGCCTTGTCCAGACCATAGCATACATTAGAGAACCTACCGCTGCAGCATACGGAACTTTAGACATATAGGCTATCTCCTCTTGTGTCTTTGGACACATATTCTTCGTTAGTTTAAAATGACCAGCCAAAGGTGTAGAAACTGGTTTTGCATTTTGCATTGCAAACCTTTCTAGTACCTTCTTGATGTAATCTTCTTGAGATAGCTTTATTGTCTTCTTCGTCCTGTCCCTTGATATTTTCATACCAAGTATCCTCTTTGCAGCACCTAAATCTTTCATTGAAAAAGATTTGGACAACTCCTTTTTTAGGTCTTTGATGTCCTGCATGTTAGCACTTGCAATCAACATGTCATCAACATACAACATTAGGATGATGAATTTCCCATCTCCCAAATTCTCCGTGTAGACGCAGTGATCCGAGTTGCATCTTGTGAATCCATGATCCAACATCCATTGATCAAACTTCAAGTACCATTGTCTTGATGCTTTCTTTAAACCATACAAGCTCTTCTTTAATCTGCTAACCATTTTCTCCTTACCTTTTACTTCATACCCCTTTGGTTGAAGCATGTAGATTTCCTCCTCTAAGTCACCGTGAGGGAATGCCGTATTTACATCCATTTGCTCGAGATTTAGATCATGAGCAGCCACAAGGCTTAATACAAGCATAATTGAGTTCATTTTTACAACAGGAGAAAATATTTCATTGAAGTCAATACCTTTCTTTTGAGAAAAACCTTTTACCACAAGCCTAGACTTGTACCTTTTCTTCCCACCTTCTTCTTCCTTTAGCTTGTACACCCATTTGTTTTGAAGTGTCCGCTTACCTTTAGGCAACTCAACCAACTCCCATGTTTGGTTGCGATGTAGTGAGTCCATCTCCACTTGGATGCTCTTCGTCCATTCTTCTTTGGATTCATGTTGCATAGCTTCTTCATATGATTCCGGCTCTCCAGAATCTGAGATCAAGAGATGGTTGAAGGAAGGAACAAACCTTTCTGGAGGTCTACTTGCTCTTGTAGATCTTCGGGGAATAGGTTGAGGCTCCTCATTTGGTTGACATTGTTGCACATTGTCACCGTTTGCAGTCCTTGAGTCTTCACCGTCCTCAAGCTCCATGTACTCATCACCTGTTTCTTTTGTTTGTTTTCTTTCCAAGTAATCTTTGTACATATTTTGTTCGTTAAAAATTACATCCCTACTCCTTAAGATTTTACCATCTTCAGGATTCCATAGGCGATACCCAAAGTCTCCTTCTCCATAGCCAATGAAGAAACACTTTTTGGACTTTGCATCTAACTTTGATCTTAGGCTTCTATCTATGTGCATGAAAGCCTCACACCCAAACACTTTGAGAAATGCATAATTCACCGGTTTACCTGTCCGTGCCTCTTCTGGAACTCCCCCATCCAATGCCGTTGAGGGTGACCGATTGATTAAGTACACAGACGTACTTACAGCTTCCACCCAAAGCTCAAGCGGTAGGCCTGCATGTAGCCGCATGCTTCGTGCTCGTTCCATGATTGTCCTGTTCATCCTTTCCGAAATCCCATTTTGTTGAGGTGTCCTTGGGGTTGTCCTTTGCCTCCGAATTCCATTGCTAGCACAAAAGCTTTCAAAAGCTTGGCTGCAATATTCGCCTCCATTGTCGGATCTGAGGCATTTAACCTTGGTACCTGTTTAATTCTCCACAAAGGCTTTCCACCTTTGAAATATGGAAAATACATCGGATTTATTCTTCATGACATAAACCCATGTTTTTCTAGTCGCATCGTCTATGAATGTTACATAGTACAATGAGCCACCAAGTGATGGTGTACTTGAAGGACCCCAAACATCAGAATGAACCAATTCAAGTTTTTTATTTTTTCTTTCATTTCCTGATTTTTGAAATTTTACCCTCTTTTGTTTACCATAAACACAATCTTCACAGAACTCTAAGTCCACTTCTTTCAAACCTGGTAGAAGCTTCTTTGTTTGAAGGATTTGCATTCCTTTGGCACTCATATGCCCAAGTCGGTAGTGCCACACCGCACCTTACAACTTCTGTAGTTGCTGCACAAGCTGAAGGTTGCGTGCTAACAGTACACAAGTAAAGTGTACCGACTTTTTCACCCTTGGCAACCACCAAAGATCCCTTTGAGATCTTCCACCGTTTGTTTCCGAATGCAATGTTGTGACCTTCATCGTCCAATTGTCCTGTAGAGATCAAATTTTTGCGAAGAGAAGGAACATGCCTAACATCTTTAAGCTTCCATTCATTTCCGTTAGCAGTTTTGACAGAAACTGTACCTTTGCCGACAATCTCACAAGCTTCATCATCTCCCAAGTATACATACCCAAAATTACCTTTGGTGTAGTCTTGGAAATGTTGCTTGTGTGGTGTCGCATGGAATGAAGCCCCGGAATCTACTATCCAGGAATTAGACACATTGTCTAATGAGAGAATTAGAGCATCTTGCTCTACTTTACCTGCCACATTGGCCTCCGATGTTGGCTTGTTGTCTTGAGACTCTGTCTCCTTCTTCTTCTTGGACCAGCAATCCTTCTTGACGTGGCCCTTCTTGCCGCAGTTCCAACATTCAAGAACTGACTTTGTGCGTGACTTGCTCCGCCTTGAGCGATCACGACCCTTCTGGTTTTTGAACCTCTCCTTAAGCCTTCCTCTTGTTTCCACTGATAGTGCAGGACTTGATGATTCTCCTGTGCTTCTCCTTTGCATTTCCTCGCTTAGGAGAACACCCACAACATCATCAAACTTAAGAGTATTTGTGCCAGAGATAGAATTACTTACAGCCATCACAAGGCTGTCCCAACTATCCGGTAGAGATGATAGTATAAGGAGAGCTCGCACTTCGTCATCGAAATTGATTTTCACTGATCGAAGTTGACTTATGTTTGTGTTAAAGTCATTTAGGTGTTCTGCAACTGAACCATTCTCTGCCATCTTTAGATTGAACAAGCGCTTCATAAGAAATACCTTATTGGATGCCGATGGTTTCTCGTAGAAGTCGTCAAGTGACTTCATCAAGTCCTCCGTGGTCTTCATCTCCGCAACATTGAAGGCCACCGTTGACGCCAAGATTAACCGGATTGTTCCCAGTGCCTTTCGATCAAGGACAATCCATGCTTCATCTGCCATTGTTGCGGGCTTCTTCGCAAGACCGCCTAGTGGCAAATAGAGGTCCTTCTGGTAGAGATAGTCTTCAATCTGCATCTTCCAATGTTGGTAGTTTTTGCCGTTGAACTTCTCAATCTTGAGCTTCCCTTCCTCCGCCATAACTCCCACTCAATTCAAGGAAATCTTTCCTTGAGATAATTTAGCTACAAGCAAACCTTGCTCTGATACCAGTTGTTAGGAAATAAGACGTAGCTAAATAGATAATTGAGTAGATTACTTAATGGATAGAGACAGATTTATATACACGAGATTATAGAGTAGAGAGAGAGAGAGAGAGAGAGAGAGAGAGAGTGAGTACACACGATATGCGTGGTTCACCCAATGTGGGCTACGTCCACGGGAAAGCAGCCACTCAATGGCTTTAGTACTTCAAAACAAGAAGTAGTTTACAAAGGGATTATACCCTTAATGGAGCTCCCGCCTTGCTTCACTCTTACCACCTCACACTCACCTTGTTGCATCAACTTCACACTATGAAATGTGTGTAGAAATGGCCTCCTTTTATAGGCCAAAAGGGCTGCCCTCTCTAATGAGAGACAGCCATGTGTAGCCGCCCTTGTGCGAATAAGTCCAAATCGTACCCTCCAATCCGCCCATGTGTGGCCGCCCTTGAGAAGACAAGTCCGCTTTTGAATTCGGCCATCAGCCACCGGCCATTGACTTCCGACCACAGGCCACCGGCCATTGACTTCCGACCATCGGCCATCAGCCATTGACTACCGGCCACCGGCCAACAGACCGGTTGTTTTTCGACCACTTTCCGGCCGCCGTCCGGCCATAATATTCCGAGAAAAAGGAATATTCTAGCGAAAATTTAAAGTTGCCCTTGATTCTTGTCCGTGAAAATTTTGGTTTCCGGTGAGTGATTTTCCTTCACGCACAATGGATTCTCCTCATAATGGGGGCCTTACAAATGTGCGCTTTTACCACAGAAAATTACAAGGGTAAATCAGGCTCCATACTTAACAACGATATCGTAAAGGGCGGTACAATGTAGTGGCTGATGCTCTCATCCGAATGCCAGAGATCAACTCTCTCCTTTTCACGGAATTGCAGAGCGAGTTGATACTGCATACTTCAAGGTGTGGAGCTATGTTAGAAAGAGGGATCCTTCTCACTCCAATGTTGGTAGTGGTTTTGTTTCCTCCACACCCAGTTCTCCTCTTTCGAGTGATGAACTGCAGAGATGGAAGAAATTTTCCATAGATGATGGGTACCTACTCCACAAGGGAAGAGTGTGTGTACCGATGAACGCAGACATTCGGCGCCAAATTCTTTATGAATGTCACGATAGTCCAAGTGCAGGGCACCCGGGAATTTAGAAAACTTATGCACTCGTAAGACGACAGTTTTACTGGCCAGGTTTGCATGGGTATGTTCAAGACTATGTCTTGCATTGCCAAAAATGTCAAGTTAATAAAGCAGAGCAGGAGGACTCTTACATCCTTTAGAGATTCCCAATGGTAAATGGGAAAGTATCTCCATGGATTTTATTGTGGGTTTACCAACCACTATTCGAGGACATGACTCGGTATGGGTGGTCGTAGACCAATTGACTAAACTTTGTCGGTTTATTCCAACCAAGTCAACCATTAAGACTCCAGAATTAGCTAAGTTATTTGTGGACAATCTTTACCGGTTGTATGGATTGCCAAGTAACATTGTGAATGATCGTGATCCCAAGTTTAACAGTCATTTTTGGAGGGCTGTTTTTAAACGATTGGGTACACAACTTAATTTATGTACGGTGATCACCCTGAAACAGATGGTCAGACGGAACGAGTCAACCAAGTGCTAGAGGATATGCTACGAGCATACGTTAGCAAGAAGCAATCAGATTGGGAAAATTATCTTCCTATTCTTGAGTTTGCATATAATAGTGCTAAGCATGTTACAACTGGTTTTAGTCCATTCATGCTTATGTATGGTTTTCAACCTAGATCACCAGTGACGGCGGGGTTGGCAACTGAGAAGCTCCAACAGGTCAAGGAGTTTCTCCAAGATCATATGGAAATGCTGAGACTTGCTCGTCAAAATGTTCGACAAGCACAAGATCGGTATAAGAAGTATGCTAATGAGAAACATCGGCAAGTTACCTTCACGGAAGGTGAAGAGGTATTTTTGCGTGTGCCAGAGCATTCAGAAACTCTGAAGACTGGACTGACACCCAAATTATCTCCCCGTTATTGCGGGCCATTCAAGATACTCAAGCGAGTTGGTGATAGGGCCTACAAACTTGAGTTACCTGGGCACTCGCGTGTCCATACGGTATTTCATGTAAGTCGTTTACGTAAACGCTTGCATGGGGACGACAATGTTATCGGCCAGCAGATATTGGTTGATTTCACTGAACCTCCCACTCAACCGCATGAACCTGAACGCATTTTAGATTTTCATGAACTCCGTACTCGTCATCGTGTACGTAGTCAAGCTTTAGTCAAGTGGAAAGATCGCCCTGAAGAGGGTGCCACTTGGGTAAACATAAGTGTTCTTAAGAAGAAATTCCCCACTTTTGTTTTCGAGGACGAAAACGCTTCTCCAAGGGGGGAGTAATGTCGGGCCAAGGGCCAAACCAAGGGGTCACGGACTCGGCCAAGGGCCGGCTGCCAGTGGGAAGGGGTCCAAAAGGGGCTAGGAGCCTATTAAAGGGAGGCTAGGCGGATGGACCAGGATGGCAGTCCCTTGGTCTTTACAACATCGCCATCTATGTCAGGTTTTGCATGGGTGACACTGTTTCTGGCTACACACCACTACCTACTCCTCCGGGAGTCATCCTAGTTGACACTCCTCGCTTCGGGACCCAGACTCCAGTGGAGACACCTGACATCCGTATCCCCATCGACACGCCATTAGAGACCCCTGCCAGGACACCCAGGTTCACGCGTCATAGGCAAGAGGGCTTGCCTTACTCCGTCAACTTTAGCCGCGGCATCATCTTGGATGATGAAGGCAAGAAAGTGATCTCATGCATGTGCGGTCTTTTCTCTCAGGTACTAAACGCCTGGAGTGAAGTACCAAGTGAATTAAAAGACAGAGTCATTAGCATGCTGTATGACGAGTTTCCCGTGTCAACACGGGATGACCGCTTCAATGAAGACCTGATGAAGGTTTGAATGCACGAATACTGCAAGCACAAGTGTTCTGAAGTGTAAGAAGCAATAAAGCATGGGTTGAACAGACCAGATTGACTCGCCAAAGAAGATTGGAAGAATGCAAAGCAAGCAGCACGCAAGAATCCTAACAAGTGGAAGCAACAAAAGGAGGCAGCCAAAGCGCGAGTAGAGGTAGGGAGCTCGCACCACTTGGGGAGCGGTGGGTGGGCATCATTTGAGGCCGATTTTGTAAGTGTTTTTGCATTTCTCTTTAGGTTTGGTAGTTCTGTCTATTTGTACTTTTAAATTCTAACATAATGGATTCTTTGTATGTTTTGAACAGTGGTTGATGACAGGACATGACCCCACATCGTACGAGCACGAGTACGCAGGCAGGAAGGGCTTAAACGCCTTGATGGACATTCTGAGTTCTTGTGGCAGCATGGTTAGTATTAGGGTTTACTCTTTTCTATTTGTTGTATTGTTTTGTAAATTATATGTTTATACTTACAAAGATCTCTTACTGTTCTTTTTAACAGAATTCGACAGATACGCTGCTTGGATGCGATGAGACATCTGATTAGACGACGTCAGTCTAGCCATAGTTACATAGAATTAGTTTCCTTTTTTCATAGCATATGTATCATGAGATGATGTGTATACGTCCTTTTGTAACTATTGGAAAACCATGTATATTTTCTCAATAATGACAATGGTGTTGTAACTATTACATTTGCAAAGCTTAACAATCAAGTGATTTCATCTATGATGTGTACAATTGTCATTGATTTACTTTCATCAATTTACTTTTGTCAGTTTTGTATCTTTATTCTACAAACAATACTATGAGTGATGGAGTTAATGGTTATATTGTCTTGTGGGTGACTACTTTGGTCTATACCTAATCTTGCACTTTCTTTGAAAGGTGAATCTGGGCTTATCTTGGATTCATTTAAGTTTACTCTATTATTGAAACATGCAATATGGTTGATGGGTGGCACACCCAAAATTTTTACTATCGGGCGTCGCTATATAAGGCTCTGCAATGTCACTGTAAGTGTCGCTACAGGTAGCCTATAAGCGTCACTATTAGCGTTGTTATATACGTTGCTATATAGCAATTGCGACAGCGATGCATATAGAAATGGTTATAGCGACACTCATATAACAACGTTCTCGTATCGACGCTATTAGCAACGGTTTTAGCGACGTCGAGGAGTATAAAAACCCAATGTATTTTTGTCACTAAAAATATCACAAGTGCACACAACCTATTGTAGTGGAAGTCATGGCAGTGAGAAGCTATGGGCCGATTCTCACATGCGAGGAGGGACCTAATGAGTGGATGTCGGATTTCAAGCTGTATATGCTATTGTTGCGTATGCCGTACAAGGATAGCAAAATGCAGATATTTCCTTTGGTGATGCGTGGAAAAGCTAAAGTATGGTATGAAGCGTTGGAAGGTGAGCAAAGACAAGCATGATCGGCTCTACGGGCGAGGTTTCTTCACGACTTCCACAAGGAGGCATCCCCAGTCGAGATGGATGCGAAGCTGAAGGCACTTAAACAAGATGTAAATGAAGAGTTCAATCTGTTTTTGGGTCATTTTGAAGAGTGTTCGATAGGATTAGCGATAGCCAGGAAATTGGCTAATGGAGATTACTTCAATCTAGATTAGTTCATGGCGTGTCTGCACCCCAAGGTGAGAGAGAAAGTCGATTTCGAGAGCCCAGAAAATTACAATGGTGTGGTAGCAATTGCACGGTCGAAGAGCAGAAAGATAAAGAAGAAGATAGAGCAGGGTGTGTCAGGCTACGAGAGAATGACCCCCTTCAACCGTAGAGTCCGAGGGAGGCTGTGCACAAAGAAAATCATGGAAACCAAGGTGTAGCTGTTGTGCCGCAAAATTGGGTACGCACGGTGTAGGATTTGTCCAAGAAAATGCAAGAGTTGCGGCTAAGTGTGATGGATAGAGGATATCCAAGAGGAGCAAGGGGTAAGGCAAGGCCGCTGCCAGGTAGGCGCTACAGCTGTGGAGAAAAGGGAAATTATGCACCTCATTTTCCTTAGCCACAAAGAGAGAGAGGAGGCATTTACCCACTGTTTGGTAGAGGTCGAGGCCAAGGGCACTTCAATGGTCCAAGAGAGAAAGTAGTGGAAAATCCTGTGCAGCCAGCTTTGCCAAACAGAGGTGGAGTCCCAAGAGTGAATATCATTGGGGTGGATATCAATATTTTGTCCAATAAGAGGGCAAGAGTTGAGAGGGAGAGAGAGATAGAGCGAGAAACCCGAGATCCTAAAGGTAAGGAGAAAGTGTACGAAGGTAGAGAGCAGCCCGAGACTAGCAAAAGAAGGAGATGTTGTAAAATCAAGCAAGTGGATTTCCAATTAGGGTGTGGCTATCTGGAGTACAATCTAGCAAGTGATGTTCAAAATCAAAAAAGCAAACATTACTTTTGGTCAACTGTTAGCTTTAAATCTAAAGTTGAGGAGGCAGTGGCCCACAAGCGTTAGCACCAGGCTGCCAAGAGCTAAGGGGAATGTGTAAGCGGTGCAAAACATGGCTTTGAGGATAGTTTGCCCGACATTTTTTCTTCCGTTGGTGGATGCCATTATAGAAAAGAGGATGCAGGTACATGCCTACATAGACGGTGGAGCGCAGGTTTGTCTCATGACGGAAGCAGCCACCATGAAAGAGATCGGAGTCAAGGTATTAGCCAAGTCAAATGTGTGCATGAGGATGGACAACCATACTAAAGCCGGGTGTCTGGGTGTGGCTTAGGATGTGAAGGTCAAGGTGATGGGCATAGAGTGCCTGATAGACTTTTTTGTGATGAAGGCAGGAGATAATGCTTATCTGATCATTTTGGGTAGGCCATGGATTTTGGTGATAGGTGCTAAGCAGGATTAGGAGACCAAAGTGTTCACCTTGCCTCACAAAGAGAAGGGAAGATAGATTGTGCTAGATTTGAAGACCAAGGAGAGCAATTTTTGTCCTATAGCAGTTAAAGATGAAGGCAACACATCGAGCTATGAGTACAAGACAGAGACGGGCTATGATGAAGGCTACACTAGCATAGAGGAACAGGAGAGAGAGGAAGACATGTTGAAGATAGATGTAGATCTATTCGGAGTCACCATAGATGAATCCCCTCCTAAAGAATTTTTTCATAAGTTAAAGTATCTTTCACACTTCTTTTGGATGTTATCACAATATGTGAATCCTCTTCAAAAGAGAGCTCAGTAGGTGCATAGTTATGAGTGGGATGAGGAAGCTCAAGAGGCTTTTGATAGGGTCAAGGAAATTTTGTGTCAGTTGCCAGTGGTGTGTCCTCCCAATCGAGAGGACAACTTCTATGTGTCTATGACAGTGGCCACAACTGCTATTGGAGTGGTTCTACTGCAAAAGGTAGGAAGAAGCTACAAGCTGATATACTTTAAGAGCAGGGTGATTAGCCCAGGAGAGGCTACCTACAATGAAGCAGAGCAGTGGGTGATGGCTTTAGTCTTGTCTTGCAGGAAGTTCAAGGTGCATTTAATTGTGTGCAAGTTTTTTGTGTTGACAGCTAACAATCTACTGCTAGAGGTAGTGCTACATCTGAAGCCACGGAGGAGGATTATGAAGTGGGTGTTTGAGCTGCAAGAGTTTGAGTTCGAGTTCAAGGTAGACCACACAAGTCGGTCTCACTTGGTGGGCATTCTTGTCTCAGCAAAGAAGTGGATTTTCCAGCCTATCCAAGAGTGGTGCGAGATGAAGCTAAAGAGGAGCCTGATTTGGAGAATGCTTTTATGATGTTGTTCGACGAAGCGTATCGAAGGGTAGTGCAGAAGGCAGAAGGAGGCGTAGTGATACACGACCCACACAGAAAAGCTATATTTCTGAAGGCATATGATCTAGAGGATGTCCACACCAATAATAAAGCAGAGTTTCTCACTCTGCATTTGGGTTTGAAGCAATGTATAGAGTTCGGCATTTTGATATTGGTGGTGAAGGGAGAGATGCATTACTAGTAATCAAGCAACTGGTAGGCCAGTGGTGGCAGGTAAAGCGGAATTCTTTAAGTCATTGATTCTTTCCCATCAAGAAGATGCTAAAACCTTTTGAAGAGGTTCATTTCAAGCTCGTAAGAAGAGAACAGAACCAAGAGGTAGATCAGTTAGCAAGTAGCAAAGTGCAAATGCATGTTGCAGGTCTTTATGTAGCCCAACCACTTATGCAGGTAGGGAGACTCTAAAGGAGATTAAAGGGTTTTTGAGTACAGGGCAATGCTCCAAGGGTTTGTCCAGGTTGCAGAAGAGAAGAGTGGTGCAGAAGGCCCGTAAATTTACAATCTTAGGTGAAGATCTCATGAACTATGGGCGTGATGGAATGCTAAGAAGGGTTGTTGTACAAAGGCAGAAGGCCCGTAAATTTACAATCTTAGGTGAAGATCTCATGAACTATGGGCGTGATGGAATGCTAAGAAGGGTTGTTGTACAAAGAAGAGATAGGTATGGTCTTGGAGCAATGCCACGAAGAGAGTGGACATCAAGACCAGGTTCTATTTTGGTGGCCTTCCATAGTGAAGGATGTGCATTACTGGTGAAAGACGTGCCACGATTACGAGACTATAGGTGAAAGACGGCTGGTAGTAGAGTCACAAGGTGCCATCGCCATCATCGCACAAAGTGCTTTCAAGAAATGGGGTCTGGATGCCATAGGTCCACTCCCAAAGTCTACAAGCACTAAGAAGTACGTGGTGGTAGCCATTGACTACCTTACAAGGTGGGTCGAAAGGCTGTGAAGGAAGTAAATGCTAATGTGGTGGCTCAGTTTGTGTTCGATAATGTCTGTTTCCGTTTTAGGGTTCCATGGGTGTTAGTTTCTGATAGGGGTTAGGGGTTTAGAAGCAAGCTTATGAGTGCATGAGTGGAAAAGCTAAAGATTCAACATCGGTTTTCCTCACCCTATCACCACCAATGCAATGGTCTAGTCGAGAGTGCTAATGGGCAAATTGTCAAAATGTTAACAAAGTATGTGTATAAGCAGGAAACTGAGTGGGAAACAAATATAGAGAAGTGTCTGTGGGCATATAGAAAGTCCTATAAAGTAGCTACAAATTTCACTCCATTCGAGCTAGTCTATAGTAAGGAGGTTGTATTATTAGTGCATGCACAGATAGGTGCTTTCAAGGGTATGTGGCGTGTCAATGCTACTCTACAAGAGGTTCTACAGGATTGGATAGCCAGTTTGGAGGCTTTGCAGATGGACAGAGAGGCAGCAACAAACTACTATATGAAGCAGAGAGAGAAGCGGGTTGCCAAGTTCAATTAGAACCTGCTAGACAAGAGGATAGAAGAAGGAGACCTGGTCATGAAGTAAAAAAGTTACCTGGATTTCACATTCCAGAAGAAGTTCAAAAAGAAGTAGATAGGTTCATATAAAGTGCAAAATGCCTTTCCGAATGGGACTCATCAGCTTGTGAGAGCAAATGGCAAGCTTCTTAGTAACAGGGTGAGCAGTGTACAGCTCAAGTTGTATTTTGAGAGGGATCTAGTGCCTGAGGTGCATTGAATTGTAGCCAAGGGGGGTTGGCAACCCACCTAAAGCATGCAACATACGAAAAAAAGACGAAGCTTTTGTACATAGCCTGTACATAGGGTTGTAGTTTTTATGAGTGCTTTCAATTCTCAGTTGGGTGTGCTCGTTTTGAAGTTCTATACATATGCTTTTGGTCGAACATAAATGTTCGACAAGGGGGCTGGCAATGATGGTGTAGCCAAAGTTGGTTGGAGCTTGAAAGTAGTCTATGCTAGGCAAAGGTTGTAGGCAGGTGTAGTGTAGAAGGCTAGGGCAGGTACCAAGGTCCTAGGCAGCCAAAGGGTAGCGAAAATGTATGTCTAAAGCAGTTTTAGGCCAGAAGACCTAAAAGGGTGGTCTAATTGGGATAGAAAATGGAGGTTCCCAAAGTGCCAAGTCAGTGTTGTGCAATGTAGTGTTCAATGTGCTCTAGAAGCCGCTCCAAACGGCTCGTCAAACGGAGCCCTGGTGTGCAAGATATTGAAGTTCAAATTTAGAAGGTTTAGTAGATCCCCTACGAGCAAAGCAGCTGGGGACAAATGGACCATGCATATGTCAGCAGATAGATTCATAGAGCTCGAATTATGGAGCATGCATGTCTTCTCGGATTGTGGATCGGAGCTCTAGCTAGCAAGTTATAGTCAATTGAAATTTTTTCGGGGGCCAGTTATGGGCCAAGTCGACCTCATCGCTGGATGCGCCATCTGGAATCTCTTTTGCCTCACCAACGTTCTCGGTGATAGCATGCATCATGTGAAGGTAGCACAAATCGATGATTCATCCATTGGACCCTCGATCAGAAGGATACAATAGAATAAAGTCGGGAGCTAATGTTAATAAGGGGATTGACATATGTTTTTTACCTCTTTTGCAGCCTCGGAGAGCGAGCTCAAAAGGGCCCGAAGGCAGTAAGATTTTCCCGGCATGAGACTGACACAGTGGGAATCTGGTGGGCTTTGCGGCTCAAGAAATCGACCTCGGAGCAAAGTGTGACAAGTTTATGAAGGGGGGAAAGTTTAGTAAGAGGGTTTTTTCAAAGGGATTTTTTTTGAGGCATTGGAGGCTATCCTAAGGAGGGGTTCCTTGTCGTGCTACCACGTGGTGGGGTTTAACCCCACATGCCCAAGGCAGGCACGACAACGGGGGCTATATGAGCCAAGGAGTCACATCATATGGGGTATCAAAGAGAGAAAGGGAGAACTCCCTATCCGTTTTGGCGATGTCATCATTGTGTGCACGCGAGCTTGGCTATGCAGGGCGGAACCGTTGGCGACTTTGAGAGATGTATGCGGCGGCGGCCGTGTGCCGGTGGCGCACGTTGGAGGACGTCGGTGGCGACTGATGACGTAGCAACGCCCGACGGGGGCATGTTAGACCAGCGAGGGGCAAGAAACTTGTCATGCAAATTTGGCCCTTTTCACTAGCCACCTTGCGAGCACAATTTGTCATTGTCCGTCATGGCCTTTGTCATAATAGCCCAGGCTTGACCTTGCTTCGTGGTTGCAACCACAAACTTGGTACATTAGGCAGGAATCTTTTCACCGGTTTTAAGAATTCCTTCCAGTTGCATTTGGCTATTTTTTTAAAAAACATTTCAAAACATTTTAAGTGCATAAGTGAAGGGTGAGTTTAGGTATTGAAAAGACCTGCCTCAGTAGGATCCCAACCCAAACCAACCGGCTTTGGAGGGACCGATAATGGGTTTGTCTTTTGGACGCCATGGCCCTGTTTGGGCATGGCTTGTTGTGTTAATTTTTTGTGGTTAATATAATCTACACTCACATATTGTGAGTACTCCAAAAAAAAAAAAAAAAAAAAAGCAGTTGAAAGACCATTAAAATGGAAAGTCAAAAGACTTGTTTCCGTATAAAGAAGTGCACATTCATACATTTCTGTATTTCTTTTGCTTAGTATCCGTTTAGAGTTTTCTTTTCTTTTATCTCTTTTAAAGTGTCCTTTGCTTGCACTAAAGGTGGTGAATATATTTCTTTTGAAGCCATTAGATATACCTTTTATTGTGATTTTTGCATAAAACCAAGAAAAATAAATCATGTACCAAATCTGAAAGATAGCACTACAAACCTTGAAAAGCTAGGTATTTACCACTATATTTTGCATAGTAGGCCACAATTTGAGGTGGTCTCATGAGCGCAATCATCTATAACAAATTTTGTGAACATTCCAAGTAACACCAAGACAATTTGATAAATTTGATACTATGGTAAGAACCTATCTTTAGCAATAATACAAATAAATTGTTACACAACTAGGATGGGAGGGTGCCGAGGGAATGTGACTGCTCTGTTGAGCGGTTTCGCTTCTCCCTAGTTTGTGTGTGGGTGTGCAATTGAGGAACAACAAGTCTACAACACAAGTGGTCTTGTGTTCCATCATCAAGTCATCAGAGAAGGTTGCAATCAGGTCGATTGCCTGCTGTCTATTACTTGAGTTGATGTGTCTTTACCCACTTGAGTTGGTTCCCGGCTATAATTGCCAAGGATTTCATTGACGTGATCACGATTTTGTGATTACGTTAATAACTCTAGTGATTACAAAAAAAAACACGTGATCATGTTAATTGTTAACTTGATTTTGATGATCATCTACAAAAACCCATAGAGTCGGTTAGCCTCTCGGGCAAAAAAACATTCCCTATGAGTCCCGTCATGATTTTTTTTTCTCGGACGGCTTGACGGGTAAAAGTCAATGCCCAGCGGGCCCACTGGGAAAATAAAAAATCCCGACGAGCGTTTTTATATAAAGTAAAAAGTGTGTTAATCGTGGTGATTTGACTAGGCAAATCCGTGGGAAGTGTATTTGAGTGTCTGGTATTGTCATCTCCTTGTGAATTGACCTAAGGTTACAGAGTCAGAGGTCCCTTTTTTTTTGTTGAACGTGATTCTTAATTTCGTAACCACTTCTAAATATATTGAATTCCTTTACTAAACATAAAGATACGAAACCAAAACAATTGAAAACTTGGAGAGTCATGCTCATTGTGACGAAACCATTGGTCCAAATGAGGGCTCTAATTGGTTTTAGAAGATGAGCATATGTAAATGACGAGTCGATAGTCAAGGGTTGGATGTCCAGTACTACTGTACTAGACATATAACAATCCTTGAAGTCTTGCATTTTTCACCATCATAGATTTGAGTTGATATACATTGTCAATGCACAATAAGAGCTATAATCCTTAATTGGGTGAAAATAGTGTTTGTCATCTTTGGGTTTCTTCCCCCTCCTCCCCTTGTTTCTTACTCCTCTTTCCTATTGTAAGTAAGAATCGCTCGCTCAATCTTCCAACAATCAAATAGAGTTGAGGCTGAATGGGTGAAAGCATGTATAGAAGGTACCACTTTTCCACCTTTTGGTGGTACAACCAATAGCTAAGAGAAAGAGGGAACTTTAGTGTTTTTTCAAATTTGTAAAAGGGAGATAAATTTCTTCCCAAGAAGAAATTTGTAAAAATTTCTTTTGGTGGTACAACCAATAGCTAAGAGAAAGAGGGAACTTTAGTGTTTTTTCAAATTTGTAAAAGGGAGATAAATTTCTTCCCAAGAAGAGAATTTGTAAAAAGGGAGAGACAATTTTCTCTATTTTTATATGCATGCTAGTAATCATTACAGGAAGTTGGGGTCCTCCTTCCATTAATCCGCCTGTCGCATCCACCATTAATCATTTGTCGTGTCACCCTGCTCCATCTAACCCCAAGGCCTAGACATGAGTGTCATACCTTCTCTCCTATCCCCTTCCTCCTTTCCCTCTTGCCAAGCGCTTTCCTGCTCACTCATCCCTCTACTATCTATCACACCGGTTTATGTGCGCAGAGATGAGTGCTAACACCCCCTTTAAGAGGAGCAACAGACCCTCCAAGGATGACAACTCTGTTATGCAAAACCCTTCAACTCCTCCAGAGTAAGGTGAAGGATGCCACCTCTAATGGGAAACTAATGACACCTTTGGAAAGTGATTTGTGTGAAGTATCCTTGCAAGGGTTAACCTTCAAGAAATGTTTGGTATGGTGACGAAATCTATAGAATGCAAGCGCTTCTTATTGTCTTGACTTGTGGTTCCTTGTAAACCATCCATTGTTGTTCCTTCTTGCGATCAGTAAAGTTACAGTTCAATCTAAATATGGAAAGATAGAAGAAAATATGTGGACATTGCAGGGCTAGGTTGGAAGGCCTTTCATTGGAATCGCATGGTGGGGCTTTACGGTTTTGACTAGATTGGCAAGCAATACTATGGACTCTCAAGGTGGAGGGATTTGACGGGTGTAGGATTTTGTGTCTCCATGGGTTCTTTTTTGGCAGTTCTTGTGCGGTATTGTGGTCAACTACCATTTTGGTGGGCAATTTGTGCGGGGTGGCAGCCCGCCCACTCTCGTGGCAAGCCCAATTGGTCACTATTTTTTTCTCAAATGGGTGCCTCCCTCTTATGTGTTAGGGTGGCTCCCTTGTGTCAACTAGTCGGGTCATGTGGTCAGGTGGCTCCTGGATTAGCTGATGGTTCTAGTCTAAGGTAGCTTGTCGTGGTGCCTTGGCTTGATCTATGAGCAGAGTCACTCCTGTAATTTTTTTGTATTTTATTAATATAATACCACTGAAGGTCCCCCCAATCTCCAAAAAATAAATAACATTTCAAAACATCTTTTTTTTAAAATGCTCATTTTAGCTAGAATTGTTTAAAACTTTGAAAATTACAAAGAGCTGTGGCATATCCATGCACAGAGATAACCAAGAAAGAATACGTCCGATGATGATAAAACAAACCTTACATCTTAACACTACTTTGGTACCAAAAAGGACACTTTAGTGTCCTTTTTTTGCGAATTTAAATAAAATGGTACGCATTAGGAAAATTTTGAACTCATTTTTGGGCCTTTTAAGAGTGCCACATCATCAAAGTTCTACAAAAGAAAGCAACCCGGTAGACCCCTCTAAATATTGCTTAGAACCCCATGATATGACCTATCATTGGAAAGTTCTTGAAAAATAGATTCTAAAGAGCCAAGGTGCAAAAAGTTTGGATGACTTCTATGAAAGTTATGCCATTTTTTTTCAATAAGCCAGGTTTTGTTACCATTACGGTAATCTAAAATCACCTTTTTCTAGATCTACATGAAGGCAATGTCCGATACATGCATGCTATATATCAATAGATAGCATTTGAAGAGTAGATTCTAAATATCCAACCTCCGACAAGTTTGGATCTTTTTTGCAAAAAATTTACGGATCCCCACTTTTTGAAAGCTATGCCACATCAACAATTCTTACAAGGCCCATTTTTTAGTCCAAACTTTTCCTAATGTGAAATCTAGAGCACATCTCAAGAAATGCTTTTGCAAACTTATAAAATGTTATTCAAAGTACTCATAGAAATTATAATCCCTCACTTTTTATCATAACCTCAATAGTAACTACACTCATGAAAAGAACCTACACAAAACAGCATTCAATGTTTCATTAAAACTCGTACTCTAGCCTAAGAAAAAAATGAGCAGGGTGCATGCAATAATCCGTGGTAACTACTTATATATGTGTTTGATATTTTTGCAATTGTCATGTGAGAAAAAAATCTTTTGTGACTAGAATTAAATACAAAATGTCCTGTGGGTCAAATATGCAACGTTCACAAATTCAATTAATGATCATAAAAAACATTTAGTTCATCTAAATTTACAATGTCCTATGATGCATATATGCTAGATCTATAACTCCATTACATAAGGTGGTAATTTTTAATGGTTATGCAAGCCACATTTGGTGATTTATGGCATATCCAAAAAACTGCACATGTTGTAATTATGATTTTTTATTTATAAAAAATAAGCCTTTAAAAAAAGTCCACTTTTAGATTTTTCCATTCATCTCACTTATTTGTATACAAATACCTCATATGGACACAATTGGGGGATTTATATACACACTTTCATTAGTTTTTCATAGCAACGTTGTTTTTGCAAGAAATTACACACTATAAGTTTTTTTAAATGAGCTTAAATTACAAGATGTCTATGAGTTTGAATGCTTGAAAAATGCTATAGATACATTATACACCTTAGGTTTTGTCCCATAACCTCATCATGTTAATGAAAGAGGGCTTAAAAGACCAAAATTTTCCTCTTTGTCAACATTTTCAAGATTTTGGTCTTTTGATTATAACAAAAATCTTGTCCCATAACTAGGTTATGAAGCTCAATTTCTTGCTATAATAAGTTTTTTCCTATCCATACACCTTGAAATCTATACAAAATCTTATTTTGATGAGAAGTCATGTTAAATTTATGAAAATTTTGTTAAAACTGCACTAAATTTCTATGATTTTTTCATCTTAAAACTTATCATTATAATCTTAATTTGCTATTAATTTTGGTAAAAGTAAAATTTGGCTATGTTCTTCACCTCATAGCTGACCTAAGATATGAATATGCCCTATTCATTTTTGTTCTAGATTCACCAAATAATTATGACAAGTTGCTAAAAAAACAGGACACTTTAGTGTTTCAGAACATTTGAGTGTCCGATTACAGAACTAGTGTTAAGTGCATAAGTGAAGCGTGAGTTTAGGAATTGAAAAGACCATTAAAGTGGAAAGTCAAAAGATTTGTTATGTCCATATAAAGAACATTTCAAAACATCTTTTTTGGCTTTCTAAAAGAAACCCTTAGTGTTCTGCTAGGTTAGGGAGATTTTCATTGTTTTCAATGCATAATGGAAACTTACTTTTCACGTGGATGTTTTCTCCTTGCTTAAAAATTTTAAGCTCCATTTTGTATAGTATAGATTATTGTACTATTTTTAACACAAAGTTTATCTTTTTGTCTTTCTAAAAGAAACCCTTAGTGTTGTGTTGGGTTAGGGAGACTTTCATTGTTGTCAGTGCATGATGACAACTTATCTTTCATTTCACATCCTGACATATCTTTACTTTTCCTGCATTCTATTGTTTTAGAATGCTAAAGTGAAGCTTCACCTTGCATACTTTTAGTAAATTTTACACACACACACATGTTTTTTGGATTTCTAAAAGAAACCCTTAGTGTTGTGTTGGGTTAGGGAGACTTTCATTGTTTTCAGTGCATAATGGAGACTTACCTTTTATTTCACATCCTGACACGTCTTTACTTTTCTTGCATTCTATTGTTTTAGAATGCTAAAGTGAAGCTTCACCTTGCATAATTTAAGTAAATTACACACACACACACACATATATGTTTTTTTCGCATTCTATTGTTTTAGAATGCTAAAGTAAAGCTTCACCTTGCATTATTTTCAATAAATTCTATACACACACACATACATTAATTAGTTCTTTTTATTTTACCTTTTATTTCACAACTTCGCATAGCTTTACATTTCTTGCATTCTATAGCTTGATTCTAGTCAAGATTAACGTTCAAGAGAGTCTCTTTTATTAAGCGGTTGCTAGTCGAGTTTACTCCTCACAAAGAAAAAAATCGGAAAAATTAGCAAAAAATTTGAGATTTACAAAATTTTTGGACGACTTTCTCACATATTTCATCGGTTTTTCTTCCATTACCATGGTTTGCAGCTAGCTAGTCTCAATTTTCAATCGGCTCAAAACTAAGCTGAGACACCAAACATTGATACCAGTTTAATTCAACCTAACAATTTCATCACTTTCTTATTGTTTTTGAAAGACGTCGTGACCCTTTCACTTGTTTTTTTTGGGCAAAACTTACAATCGTGAGTGGATTACATTAACAACCCAAAAGAATTACAATAACTAGTCATGCTAGTGCTGAGCCATGACATCCTCCAACAACCATCAGTACAACTGCTAATAGGAGGGACACCCCATAGAAGAGGTAGAACACTATGTTGACTAAAAATAAGGCAATTACGCATGCAGTTTTGTTATTGCTACAATCACAACCTTGTTCCACTCTTCAAAGTTCCTCTATTTTCCAATGGCAATAATCGCTTCCTTGCTTTCTTGAATGTCTCCATAAGCCAATCCAGCGGGGGCAGAACCAATCGAGCAAGACCACATGAGGATGTTGTACACCTCCTTGGTGTATGGTTTACAGAAGTGTCTGTCTAAGGACCAACGCAATGCTTTCCAATCAAAACTAGACTCGAACGTTCCAAAGCTCTATTTACTAGCAATCTTTCCAGTCACAACTACTGTAATTTCAAAACTGGACCAATCATGGTAGTCCTTTGTTGTTCATCTTTCTAGCCACCTCCCTCCAATAAGGGTTCAACATGACGCTTCCCACCTTAGAGAGCCAAGGGGACGAGTGAGACATCGAGTTGTGAAAATATCTAGTTACCTCTCCCCATTGCAAGGTCTCCATTGCTCTATTGCATTTTCAAGAAATCTTGCCAGTTAAGCCCCCAAGATTCATGTTAGACTAGCAAGGGGCAAGAAACTTGTCATGCAGATCTAGCCCTTTTCAATATCCACCTTGCGAGCACAATTTGGCATTGTCCATTATGGTCTTTGTCATAATAGCCCAGGCTTGATCTTTCTTTGTGGTTGCAACCACAAACTTGGTACATTGGGTCCCCGCGTGAGTACTAGGGTTTAAAATTTTGAGATCGCCTTGTCCCATCGATCTTACTATGGCCTCCTAGCTTGCCCTCTGCTAAGGCAGCAAGTTTTTACTGTTGTTCTTCCAAAAGAATCTTTTCACCGGTTTTAAGAACTCCTTCCAATCTATTTTTTTTAAAAAACATTTCGAAACATTTTAAGTGTATAAGTGAAGGGTGAGTTTAGATATTAAAAAGACCATGCCGTAGCAGAATCCCAACCCAAACCAGTCGACTTTGGAGAGACCGATGATGGGTTTGTCTTTTGGATGCCATGGCCCTATTTGGGCATGGCTTGTTCTGTTAGTTTCTTGTGGTTAATATAATTTACACTCACATATTGTGAGTACTACACAAAAAAGAAAAAAAAAAGAGTTCAAAGACCATTAAAATGAAAAGTCAAAAGACTTTTTGTTTCCTTATAAAGAAGTGGTTTAGTGCACATTCATACATTTCTGTATTTCTTTTGCTTAGTATCCGTTTTGAGTTTTCTTTCTTTTATCTCTTTTAAAGTGTCCTTTGCTTGCACTATATATAGGCGGTGAATATATTGCTTTTGAAGCCATTAGATATACCTTGTATTGTGAGTTTGGCCAAAAATAAAAAAATAAAAAAAATCATATACCAAATCTCAAAGATAGCACCTACAAACCTTGAAAAGCTAGGTATTTACCAATATATTTTGCATAGTAGGCCACAATTTGAGGTGGTCTCATGCGTGTAATCATCTATAACAAATTTTGTGATCGTTCCTATCTTTAGCAATAATACAAATAAATTGTTACACAACTAGGATGGGAGGGTGACGAGAGAATGGATTGCTCTATTAAGCGTTTCGCTTCTCCTTGGTCTATGTGTGGGTGTGCAATTGAGGAACAACAAGTCTACAACAAAATTGGTCTTGTGTTTCACCATCAAGCCATCAGAGAGGGTTGCAATCGGGTTGCTTTGCCTGCAGTAAAAAAAATATTGACGGACGTAATTATATAAAGTTAAAAGCGTGCTTATCGTGGTGCTTTGATTAGGCAAATCTCCGGGGAGTGTATTCGTGTGTCAGGTATTGTCATCTCCTTGTGAATTGACCTAAGGTTATAGAGTCACAGGTCCTTTTTTTTGAACTGAATGTTGTCAAAGAGTTGGCGGTCTTGCCAGGAAGGCGCCGGGCCTCTAGCTGTGAGGGTTTGTGGGGAAACTGTGAAGCTTTTCACTTAAGCAAGCTTACTGTTTGTATCAAATACATTGCGTGTAGCCATTGGAATCTTACATGCCGACACACACATACGCACACGTGAAACCCTCAAAACAAAACAAAGATGAAAACATCAAGGCTTTGATCATATCTAATCAAAGTTAAGATGAAAGGGTTCATTGATGCATTTATAACAGCAAGTCGTTGTGCTCCAAATAGACTGCGAATGGTTCTTTGAAACTGTAACTTAGTGCTTACAAAGATGTAGATATTTTGCCTAGCGATAGGAGTGAGCCGTGTGTACAAGTCTTCTTGGTTCATAGTAATATTAAGAAAGCAAGACTCAACCCCTAGAGGAGAATAAATACTATGTGCACATCCAAAGAATTAGAGTAGTCTAGTAGTGGCAAAATAAGAGGACGTGGAGAAAAAAGAATTTCTTGCAGTCTTTCTGGCCCAAAGAGTAACACAATTCTCTGTTGGAAGTGGATTTTACGGCTAATACAAACGTTAATTCTAATATGTTGCACAAAGTGAAAGGGTTGAAAAGTTACACCATTGGGATTATTCATCTAAGAAAGCTCAGAAAGTAGTCAAACAATGGAGGAAAGAGACAAGAGAGACAACCAACACACAAAGACCCACACAAGCTTAATCCAAAGAAGTGAAGCACACCTCAAGAATTGTGGTATTGTAGCCAACTTGATGAAGTAGATGATGCGTAGTAGTCCCCAACACCCTTTGCAAGCGACCAACAATGCGTCTTTATTGATGAAAGAAGGTTACATAGAGTGTATGAGTATTAAAGTGAGGAGATAGAAGGATTGACACATGAAGTAGCAAGCTCAAGATGTGTTGGGCTGAATTGAGAGAAAGTTTTCCTCAAGGAGATGGCTAGGGGGTTGGCTAATGGCTTGATAGAGTGGCTTGATTATGGGGATTTTCTTGAGCGCTTGATTGCTTGATGGTTTGCTTATTGCCCAAGTGAGGAGCAAGAGGCTCTATTTATAGGTGAGGTTGCCTCTTGAAGAAGATATTTTCTTAGAAATATCCAAGGTATTTGTGTGACAACTGTCTCCCTCTTCAAAAATATCTTGAAATTATCTTCAAAGTTTCTAGATCTTTCTCTTGAAGAAATATCTAGAGGTTCTTCTAGATCTTTCTCTTCAAGAAATATCTAGAGGTTCTTGTAGATTTTTCTCCAAATATCTTCTCCTTGCCGCCATAAGCCTCCAAGAGTAGCTTTATAAAAAATTGAGAGAGAGCTTGACATACATCATGGATGACATCAAACAAACTCGTAACCACTTTTCTAAGGGATTTTTCTAAGTCCATAGTTACTCCAAAGTGCACCTACTATGTGTAGAATGACACCTCATGGGGTATACTATGACTAAGGTCACTTTTGACCATGCTACACATGTCATATGCCACCTAGGATGCCTAGTAGATAGGAGGTATGTTTTATAGGCTCATTTCATCATGGCTCCAAGAAGAGGTTCACAAAGAAACCCGGGATCATAGGACGAAGCCCATTCCCAAAAAGAGTGACACATCAGACTTCCACTAGCTTTTTGCATGCTAAATAGAAAATGCAGATACTTATGCACACTTAAGGCATACACATAAAATCCATAATATTGTAGGGCTTAGCTTCCGTTCCCACTATGCATGTGCCATGGCACGACATCCACCCCCTCTAAACCTACACATCCTCCGGTATGTGCCACAACCAATGTTTGCAGGTTCGACTCTCTTGGAGTTGCTTCTTCTTCATCTTCCTGGCTGATTCTAATCCTTCATTCTGGCTTCTTGATCAGCCGGATGACTATCTTCTCTTCTCTTGAATACCTTGATTCTCTTTTGTGCAATGGGTATCTTTATCTCTGTTCCATCCAATTCAGCCAGTGTGTAAGTGACATTGGCATGTATGTACTTGACTACATACGGTCCAAACCATCTTCTTGAAACCTTCCACATGACAACATGTTGGTTATCAAAACTACTGTCATACACTAAAACCCAATCTCCTTGCTTAATTTCCTTCCTTCTTAGCCTGTGTCGTCTATCAAAGTAGTCCTTGCTTTTTAACCTGGCATTCTTTAATCTTTCTTTTGCAACCTCAACGTCTTCAAGCCTTCTTTCTAGTTGTCTTATACGCAAGGCAAGGAGCTCTTCTCTGCTAAGCCCATCTTGCCAAGGTAGCACATTTCATGTGGTAATGGTCTCTTCAATGGGCATTACAGGCTTTTGACCATACATGAATTTTGCAGGCATGTAGCCAGTTACTGAGTTGTGTGTCGTGCGATCAAGCATATGGCAATAGTTTTGGCCACTTACTAATTCTCCCTTCACAAGCTTTAGCCAAGGCTTTGATGATTGGTGGATGCCCTCTTTCACTTTTCCCGTTGCCTTCCGGATTGTAGGCAGTGGTAAGGGAAAGCTTGATTCCTATCCTGGAAAAGAATTCCCTTGCTTCCTCGGCATCCTGCTCTCTTCTGTCTGCAGTTATCTTTCCCACACAACCATAGCGGCAGATTACATCCCCAAGGAGAAATTTACATACTGCCTCTATAGTCTTTGTCCTTAAAGCTCGCCCTTCAACCTGATTAGTCAAGTCTTTTCTTGCAAGAACCAAGTACCTCATCTACCAGAGTCCTAAAGGCATGGTGACTAGATCCACAACCCATTTGTAATGCATGGCTAATGGATAAGTACGATGTAACCCATCACACTGTTGCACATTTGAATACATTTGACATGCTACACATGATTCCACAAAGTGGGATACATCCTTGTACATACCTTTCCTTTAGCTTTGAAAAGGTTGCCCACACACCATGGTGTCCAGCCCATAGGTTCTCATGAAACTCCTGCATGAGCTTTGCTTGACTCTGTTTGTTACATACTACCTTTTGTGGTATAGAACCACTCTGTTTTGGATGTTTCCATAAGTAACCATCCTATAGAAAGTACCCATATGCTTTTCTGTGTATCCTCTTAAACTCAAGCTTAGACCAATCACCCTATTTTGTTAAAGTACTCAAATTTAAACGACCAATAAGCAACCAATCTCCTTCAGATCCATATTCTAAAAACAACTCAAGTACACTAGGTGTTCCAACATCATTATGTTCAACATGATTAATGGAGTAGCACCTTATACCTACATCTTCACCATCATCTAGCATGTCTTGCTCATCCTCATACCTTGCCCTTGATAGCATATCCGCTACCGGATTGTCTTTTCTTGCAATATGCTTGAACTCGGGATTCAAGGACTTAATGTAGGCAAGCCATCTTAGCATGGCAATGTCTGGTGTTGAGCAGCTTGTAATCATTCCAAGGAGTGGAAGACAATCTGTTTCTCTCCTCCTCCTCTCCTCTCTCTCCCTCTCCCCCCTTGCCCCCTTCTCTGCTCCCATGTTCCTCCCTCTCCCTCTCCCCTCTCTCTTTTAATCCTTTGCTTCCTCACGCAACAACTGCCATGGTGCTCACGGACATCACAAATCGTATGCCTCCACCACCATGTACTCCGCACAACAAAAGCGTACATATTTGCTTGTTGATGGTTTGCACCAAAGTCCGTCGTGAGGGTGAGCAGAGGTCATCCGAGAATGTCGTACCATTGGTGAGACGAATGGTGATGGTTCTTCAATATCTTGGGAGGGGAGAAATAGGCTTGTTAAACTATTGCAATTGGTTGTGTATTGGTGCAGGTGCATTGTCAAGCTCTTTAGCATACAAGACAGTATTGCCTCTTCGAAGAGGGAGGTTGAAACTCTCTAACAACAATTGCAAGAAAAGGATGTGTACATTATGAAGCTTGCCAGTACTATCACATCTTTGAAAGAAACACTCTCTGGTGCAAGGTAACAATATACTTCTTACATTTGGTTGTGTTCTTTTTATAAGAGACTTTGAAGTCTAAGGTGTTGCCTCTACTCATTAGGAAAAATGTGGACTCTCCTTGGGCCATAGAGGATTAAGGTTAATTAGGCTCCAGCCAATAGGAAGAGAGCAATGTATATAAGTTTAGAACCTAAGAAAGTAGAGAGAATAATAGGGTTGTCCACTCATTTATTGCTTTGTATCCTAGAGGGAGGTGGATGGGTAAAAGAGGGAGGGGAAAAAAGAGGGGGCGGGGGGGGGGGGGGGGGGGGGAAGTGGTGGGTCCACAGATACGTTTTTGCAAAAACCCTAAAATTTCATAATTTTCAAAAAAAACTTAAATTCAAAATATTCCATCCAAAACTCCCCCCAAACCTACCCTATGATCAAAAAGTCATTTTCTCACTCTAGAACCTCTTTCCCAAGACTTCCTTCCTCCATAGCCCCTTTCCATAACACAAAGCTCCCTTTCTCTCTCTAAACCACCTGTCGACTTCTTAAATATCAAGTTTTACATGCAAGAAATTGTGGGGGGTGAGATGGGAGCATCAAGAGAAGTTGGTGAAAGGATCAAGGGATGGATTTTCCAAGGCATTTGAGGACCTGAAGGACATCCACAAGATCCAGATGGTGTGAGACACATGGATAACCCCCTCATGCACATATTGTTCTATGAGGATCAACCATTGACAATTCATTTGCTACAACCAAACCATAACACCACCACAACCCATGCCCTAACGAAGGAGGCCGGTCCTCACATACAAGGAATAGCACAAAAACTCCATGAATGGTTTCCATAGGTGTGAGACCCCCTGACGCATGACTGAACCCTCCCAAACACGAAAGGAAATGCATATTGAACCAAAAATTATGATTGCATCATGGGCGGGGCCCTTAGTCCCCATCATGGAAAGGAGAAACAAGCATCCAAGCATCAAGCAAAAGAAATTAGGAACTATGCAAAAGACAAAAACAACAAACGGAGAGCAAGCTTTATAGGGGAGCCACGCCTCATCGACGAACAAAACCTGCTGTCACAGATGTGCCAAGGCTTGCCATGCACCACTATATCCTTGAGATGGATCCGCAAAAACTTCAGTTATTGGCCATCATTTCCACCCTAAGGGGGCGGTGGGAGGAAGGACTTCTCCCACTTCAAAAAATAGAGGGTCACCCTTTTGCACGCAAATGACAGGTAGGGAAGGTGGATGTCCCTCCCCTCAGATGCTTCCCCCCACAGAGTGGCGCTACTCCCTGATGTAGAAGGCCCTTTGAGCACTCTAGACTCTGGCCTCCCAAAGGCAAAGCACACGAAGCCTATTAGCGACACAAAGGAGACGCAAAATACCCATCTATGCGAAACACCTCTTATATCATATCTCTTATACCATCTTTTGAGAAGTCAAAATCCCTTCAAATTAGTCCACTTCAACGCGGATTCTTTAGTTCTAGTGGGTAGCACCTGGCGAGTGAGATAGAGAGAGACGATGTGTGTTAGGGTAATAGAGAGTAGGCTATTATAGGTTAGGCGGTGCTATAGGCCGTTTAGCAGTGCCAGGTGTTGCCTTTTGCTCAGCTTCTCACATGTATCTACTACGAGAGAGCATATCCATCATCATGCATGATCTTTGTAGGCCCTCACGCATCCCCGACCACAACATGAGAGAGCATGGCCTTTGAGTTGAAAGGCAGAGAGAGACGTGTCCAATGTAGGGGACGGGCGAATTTTGAGGTGATAAGTAGACTCACCCACGAAAATAAAAAGTTCACGTCCAATAGTGAAGAGGTGGGTTGTGGCTTGATCGACTCTATTGCCAGATATGGGAACATTTTTGAGAGTCTTGGAATGGTACCAATTTAGGTGGTCAACACGTATGAGCTCGGCCACATAAGCTGTGAAATGGATGAAGAAGTAATGGCCTTGGAGGGGCAGGCGTGGTGTGTCATGGAAACCATCATGAAGGGAGAAAAATGACCTACTACGCACCAGTGAAAAGGAGAGTGTTTTGTGTGTTTTTTTCCAAGCAAGGTGGACAAGGACTTTGCATAGGGAGAGAGGGGGTTGGCCATAGGTGGTGGCACACACACACACGCGCGCGCGCACACACACACACACACAAACATCCGTGTTTGTGAGAAGTCTCCTCTTTTGCCCATACAAAATGGTCAGGGGCAGGGTGTTTGACAAGGATCTTCTAAGTTCTTTTTCCTTGATTGGGAGATTCTTTAGCGATCTTCAAGACAAAATAATTGCCTTTTTGAGATGTAGACCTAGTAGTAGAAAGTAGAAAGTATGCTGATGACAATTATATTATTGTGGTGTTCAATGAGATCACATAGGAAAGTCCAATGGCTGGCCATGTGGTGAGGTGTGGCAGAAAGAGGCGATTGGTGTTGATGGATGGCAAACACAGATTGGAGGGAGGGGGGGGGGAGTCTATGTGCACAGCTAGTTAGGTGGAGAGCCGAGGTGGCAGGCGAGAGAAAAAATCCAAGGGTAGGGCATAGGAATAATTTTTAAAAAAAGGAAATTGCTACCTCTGATTGCAAGCACCTGCGCCTGCACTCCTCTCTCAATGAGGAGGTGACGAGTCGATTGCTAGGCTTGTGCTGGGATGAGGTAGCTCAAAAGGGTAGCACTCAACAATTGTTTAAATTTGTTCAACAAAAGGAAATATAAAGGATGCCTCATATGGTGCATGTAGCTCTCACGAGTGAGCACACAAAGAAGCAGACATCGTGGTATGTAGGAAGGAGACTACATTGGTGTAGGTAGGCAAGAGAAAGCTAAGTAGCTGGCAGGTTACATGCACGCAATTGCAGGAGGGTGTAGCGAATGGAGAGGACAAACGATTTTTTTTTTTAGTATCATATTATCACTCAAATGACAAGCACGCCATGCTGTCTAGCTTCTAAGGTGCCAAGCATGCTTTTGTGTTTGACCCAGTACTGAAAGATGGAAGCGCTCTCTCTCTCTCTCTCTCTCTCTCTCTCATTTTTCTATAGAGGTAGATGCAATGACCGCCGAGATGATGATGACAAGGCGTTGTGCTAGAGTGTACCATCATGCAAGTGATGGTGCTTAGGTGACATGCGGGGTGGGAGATAATCCATTTTGCTGGTGATGGTGAGGAGTGGCATTGCTCGATAGAGCAAGCGGTGGAGGTGGGGTAGGGCAAGAGGATACAAACATTTTTGAGGTTCTTCTATTAGTAAGAATTTATGAAGATGCTAAGTGTAAAAAAGTTGGAATTAAATAACCTTTTCTAGTGCACTCACATTATAGTCACATAATTATGAAGGTCCCCCCCCCCCCCCCCCCCCCTCCCCAAAACCACAAAAAAAACCAGGTTTTGGGGGATTTGTATTAGAGAGTTTGTGACCTCATATATGGACACAATCTATAATTGCTCTATTCCATTTTCATTAGGTGGAGTGTTTGTAGATTCCACCAACTTACAACAATGTTGTCAAAGACTCCTTGTCAAACTTGTCACCTCAGTCTCAGAAAGAGAGTTCCCCCCTAATCCATCACGGCGCGAGAGGTTCCATGCAGTGCATAGAAAGCTTTCAAGAAAAATAAAAAACCCAATAGCATCACGACCTCTTGCGTGGCTTCCACCCCGTAACTACTTTGCCTCCTCACCTCGCACCAATTGACAAGTTGCCCCCTTGCCTCCGCCCCTATCTCTTCATTGGTTGCCATGTTCACCCATTGATCCATTTTAGTATCTCATCACACTTTTTCTCTTCAATGCTCCCCCAATACTTTTGCCCGCCATTTGCTTTTCCTTTAGTTTTCCAAATAGCATATGGCTATGATTCCCTCAAAACTAATGAATCCAAAATTGAGCCTACATACCATACTTGTTTTGATGATCATTTGCCATCAATATTGCCAACATCATGTTCCCTATATTATTTATGTCACTAGGTCTCTTTGTGGGCTCAATTTTTTATATTTGAGTTACGTCATGATAGATCTTACTACACTATGTTAATTACTACACTATGTTAATTATGGGCTCACTTGCAATGCTCAAATAAGAAAGATTCCACAATATTGTGCTGCTTCCACTTGTGCCTCTTTCTCATCATTGGTCGATAGATTCCATTTAAAAAAGTTGTCTTTCTTGTTGGTTGTTGTAGTGCAAGACGATCTACATAAACACCTCTAGAATTTATGAGCTAGATTATTAATTTCGTTATTGAATTCTCTCTCTATGTATGTGTGTGTGTGCACCCATGTGTGTGTTAAGTGAAGTTCTTACTCGGTTTTATGACTTGCTCGAGAAACCTCTCTTGGTGAATGGTAATATTGGCCTGCTGCCCTTTGTTGCTCCCTTTTGATTTTGGTAGAACCAATTGAAAATCTCGAGAAACATGTTGTTGCTGATTTTGCCACCACCATGCTATGTGCTCTTAAAATAGGCAGCCTTTTCCTAATAGTGTGACTTTCCCATCCCTTGATTGTTCCAAAGCACAAGGGATCCATACTCGTCAAGAAAGTATGGACCGTGGAAAGATACGATATGCATGTAATGTGTCATGTGGGTTTTTCCCCATGCATCGACCATTAGCTATATCAATTTATTAATAGTCACCTTGAATGATTGTACTGATCTTCATTAAGGTGTGGCCGCTCAAGAAGCCTTATCATCTCATCGCATGCTTCCCACACACGTGCTCTCTTCAGTCCTAGTGCTACCTCATTGGCAAGGGTATGTTGTTATGTCACACACATGCTTCCCTATCTAAAACGGAGTATGCTTTGAGCCTCGCCATAGTTTGAAAGCAAGTGTCTTACATTTTCCCCACCCATATATATCCTATTAGGGTTATCTTGTGTGGTTGCTGGGTTATTGTGATCCTTTGAGATGGTTACTATACCAAATTACATCCCTACTGATGACAAAGTCATTTCAAGCACTCCTATGCACTTCTATTGCCGCGACTCTATCTCCATGTTCCATGCATAATTTATGTGGAGCATTGGCAACTTGTACTCGATTAGGGGGAGCACACATGTACTTGATAAAGAGGAACTAAAAGAATGGGATGCCAATGTGAATCCTCCTTGCATGAGACGGTGGCATGCTTTGGTTGTAGTTCATGATTCCATTGAACCACACATGCCCCCCCCACTTGCCTTTTGATTCTCACTCGGGCTGCTAACACCTACTTTCTTACAACCTTTTGAACTTCTGACCCCTATGCCCTTCCCTAATGCATCCCTAGGCATCTTTGCATGGCAACGTAAAATGCATGGAAATAAAGTATTTGCACCACCCTTAGTGCCCAACATGCATTTTAGGGTCTTTAAGTTGCCACCAAGGTGCCACTCTATTTCAAAGTCGCCAATGCCAGAGACATTGAGGAATTCCCCATTGCATTGTCGGTCTAATTCCTCTTGAATACCTGAATAGTTGAAATACCACCTCAAACTGTAATGGTCCTTGTGTGGGAGTCCCCATGGAACTTTCCACCATATGTTCTTCTATGATTGCACCCCATTAAAATCTTGCCTTTGCCGCTTGCTACCAAGCGTCTCGACCGCCTGTTCACATTCTAATCCCTTTCTCACCAGTTCCCTACTCATGAGTGTGAGGCTTGTGCCCCGCTCCCGCTCCCTCCCTCCTCTACCCTTTGAAAACATGACATTCATCTAATTTTAACACAAATATATCATTTCCACGTGTCTCCTCTATTGTGATAGCGTAATATTGGATCATAGCTTGCTGTGGTGATTCTACTTCAATATAAACATTGTTGAGCCTGATGTAAAAAAATATCTTTGAGGAAATTCGCATGTTTCCATTCATCCACTTGTACCCGCCTCTAGCAAGGTTGAAACATTGTTGTTTGTAGGTTTTCTTGCCATAGACATACTATATGGGGTTGGTAACATTGATCGAGACACTCCCTCGCAAAGTTGAATACTCTTGCTTCAGATTGACATGTAATTTTCTTGTAGGTTTTCTTGCCATAGACATACTATATGGGGTTGGTAACATTGATCGAGACACTCCCTCGCAAAGTTGAATTCTCTTGCTTCAGATTGACTTGTACCCGCCTCTAGCAGGGTTGAAACATTGTTGTTTGTAGGTTTTCTTGCCATAGACATACTATATGGGGTTGGTAACATTGATCGAGACACTCCCTCGCAAAGTTGAATACTCTTGCTTCAGATTGACATGTAATTTGAACTTTGAAGGCTTGTTGGTGATGTCTCGCATAGACATTGTAGTTGGAGATGGAGATGAAGATGGAAATGGAGATGGAGATGCAGGTGCAGCTAGAGACAGACATAGAGATGGAGGTGCAAGTGGAGGTGGAGATGGAGATGGAGATGGAGATGGAGATGGAGATGGAGGTGAAGGTGGATATGGAGATGGAGCTTCCAAGGATGTGCAGGTCTACACCAATGCATCATAGAGAGAGAAAGAGCTGTGGTGAGCTATAACATGAGAGAAAGAGAAAGAGAGAGAGAGAGAGAGAGAGAGAGAGAGAGAGAGAGAGAGAGAAGGTGGAGAGAGTGAGGGAGGTAGAGGAGCTTCATATCTGCAGGCTATGGCTTCTAGAGAGGGGAAAAGAAGCCCAAACCCAAGCATAACCCCCCAAATTTGTTTTAGAGAGAGGGTGTACAAAAATATTTGAAATTCAAAAGTGTGGGAGTGGTATGTGGGGCTGCACTAACATCCAAAAAGCTGAGCAGATGTGGTGACTAGATGTGATTGAGACCTATTTTATTTATTTTTTTAAATGCAAATATGTATTTTAAGACCTAAGCCATTAGCTTGGTCAAACATTCACTATAATTTTAAGCACTTCAATAAGCGTCCAATTTAAAGGGTCTAAGAAGACCCCAAACAAGTCCTAATGAAGGCCTATGTAGGGAATGTCCATCAGAGGAGCAGTCATCCCACTTGAATTTGAGACTATGTCATCTTTGACCGCCAATAAAAACTTTGTAGATGTATATTTTTTCACAATATAAAAATCCTCTCCTGAGTGGTCGCTTGTTTCCTCTCGTGGTACTGTCAACTCTTCACTCTCAACCATGACAATGGGATTAGAGCACTGAATGTTTGTGGTGCAATATGCTCATTTAGATATCTAAACCCAAAAACAATATTCCCATTGGTAAAGGGAAAAGGTCTTTCGAAAGAAGGGAAGACTATACTGCACGACATGATAGCAGAGTTGAAAAAATAAGTAGTATTTTGAAAAAATGAGAGTGGAAATATCTAATTGTGTTTATAAGAGTTAAGGGCATCTTTAAAAATTTGTATTCCATTATGTGAGATGGTTCTTTCGAACGCCTCATGTCCAATGTTACAAAAAAGAAATTGGCACCTCTAATGCATAAAAACTAGTTCTCTCCACATTACAAAAGATATCTTGCGCGTTAAAAACCAAGAAGAAACCATTAGAAACTTAGATACTCAAGATTACAACATAAACGATCCAAAGATAGTGTGCTACAAGTAATTGAATCTCCTTCCCAAACCGGATATCCTAAGCTCATTTACTTTAACACCCTAATAGTTGACAAGTTGCACGTTATCGGGGGATATGGGTTCGAAACTTGAGCCACCGGGCAGCTGGTTGTGGAAAAATTGAGAGCCAAGAATTGCCCCACCGCACAATAGGGTAGTTATAATTTACTTTCTAATGCTAACGAGGCACAAAAACTGCTTGAAAACTGATAGCACCGATGAACTAACGCACAATTATTGAAGCAGTGCGGTTAATGACACCTGCCAATTAAATCGAACGATGGTTTAGGAAATTAAACTTCCCTTACAGCTTCCTCCGAGCAGTTAAGGGCTCCATCATTCATCAAAACAAATAAATTAAACCTAAATTGGTGTTGACGATCAAAATTTCTCCTATGATGGGCTTCCAGATGCAGCCCTGCTTAACTTCGTCCTATATGTTTGAGTCCTAGCTTACCGAGCTTCCTTCAACTTGTTCCTTGCTTAGATCCAAAAGCGAGATCACGAGAAAGAACGGTTTCCTGCTTAATCTCAAGAACGAGAGAAAGAACGGCTTCCTGCTTTCCTTCTTTAACCAAGCACGAGAGATTTGTGTGTTCAATTTGCTTCTTCAATTCTTCTTACCTAGCTCAAGCACGAGAGCTCCTTCCGTTCCTTCTTTCTCTCCTCCCCTTGCTTTGGTTGGAGAACGAGAGAGAGAAAGCTAGAGAGAGAGAACTCTCCTCCAAGATTCTCAAGGGCAGAGAGAGAGAGAGAGAGAGAGAGAGAGAGAGAGAGAGAGAGAGGGTGCCTTCTTTTTGCTCTTGTCCGAGAGTTAGTCCTCCCTTCCTTGCTCAAGCCCTCTACTCGTTGAATTCCCCCCCCCCTTTTTTTTTTGGGAGAAAAGTTGAATTGTATTAAAAGATTATTCCCCCCTTTTTTTATATGTGCTCCCTTCTATTTATAGCCTCCCTTTCCTCCGTAAGCAATGACGGCACTGTCGCTTGCTAGGTAGGGAGCATAAAAACACCTCTCGGAGACGTGGCAGTCAGGTTATGGACCAGGGTCGATTTTCACGAGAGTAGGACCAAACATGGTCGCCTTGAGCTCCTGCACAAATTCCGCTTCATAGGTGAGCCCATCCGAGCACTGCTTTGGCTGTCATGAGCACTTCTCCCCCTTGCTTCTTGTCGCCCCCTGCCTGCCGGCCATGCGTTTTCATTTGTTTTTCCAGCCACACTTAATCTCCCTAATTTCACCTAGTGGCGGCCAAATGGTCTTGGACGGCCTCCTTTTTTATTGTTGTGGGCGGTGGACTTCTCTTGGTTTTATGTGGCACCACATTTGACATGTGCATTGACCAAAGCATTTTCAAGCACAACTCCTTTCTTCAAGAGTCCTCGACTAACAATATCATCGTGAATTTTGATGCCCGTTAAAAGGTCTTGAATAGTGCCCCATGCCCTCAAGACGCAAGTATAAGTGATTGCATTCGCCGGAGCCATCCTCTTGGCACTCGATGAAAATAGCCCAAAGCTCCTTACCGTAGCCGTGTGTTGGGCATTCCCTACAGTCATTGCATTCCAAGAGACGACATTCCGAACACGAAGCTTTTCAAATTTACGGGCACCACATTTAACATATTTAACTTCCAAAGCATGTGTGTCCATTTGCCGTCTGGCATGCAACTTAACTCAAGCATTGCCAAGTGTGGCATCGGTTTTCGGCATTCCCTGATTGAAACTTGAAATTCCCAGATGGCACACCGATTGAGCAGACCAGACTAGTAGGGAACTGCCCCCCAGTGAATCTTTAATTGCCAATATCTTGGCAACTGGAACTCCAATCACTGACTTGGAAAGATCGACGCTCTCCACAAAGTGAGCACTTCAAGACCATGCATTCATTTCATTTTTATCCTCTCAGCTGCAAGTGCCCAATCTAGAATGGATCTGCAATGGACTCAAACTTCAATCTGCCATAACTTTCTCGCCGTAGCTCCAATCGACAAGCCGTAAAGACAAGTCGATAGAGCACTTCAAGCATTGCAATTCTAGATCATAAAGTACCATCTGTGATCACTTCAAGCATATTAATTTTTATCATCATTAAACCATTTGTTGGCCCTTTAAAGCCGCATATGGCATACATTTAGCATTAAACTTGGCTTGTTACCAAGCCCTGAACACTGTTCATTAATCAAGTAAGCTTCAAATAAGCTCGATGTGCATCTTTCTGGTATCTTTCTTAATATGGGAGCGGAGCTGCACGACAATGTCCATGGTGGAAATAACCACAAATCTTGGCCAAAAGTATGAAGTTATATATTGCCATTAACGAGTTCAAAATTTTGCTCCTCATGTGAACTGGTGAGATATCCACCCTCAAACAATTATCAACATAATTCATGAGGCAGGCTATCTTGTCCTTGATTTTCTGTGGTGTCCTTGAATTGTGTGAAGCCTCCTTATTCTCCAAGGTGGCTTTTGCAAAATTGAATGCATTCTTGATTTGTGAAACATTGGAACATGATGATGATGATGATGTCATTGTGTGTGTGTGTGTGTGTGTGTGTGTGTGTGTGTGTGTGTGTGTGTGTGTGAGAGAGAGAGAGAGAGAGAGAGAGAGAGAGAGAGAAAGTGTACTGTCATTTGTAGCCATCCTCCTAGGTCCAAGAACACTGTAACAAGGTATGGAATATGAATAAGAGTGTTACTTGGTGGCGGAGTAAAGTTATGAAAATGTGGCATGCTAAGCTACCTCTCAAGGAGCCATTGTTTATGTGGAGATGTATTGTTGGGGTTCTCCCCACTGGCAGACTATTGCACTCTAGGAGATTGGCCTCTTCAAGATGTGTTCATTGTGGTGCAGGCATTGAGAATATATCACATCTTTTGTGGTCCTATTCTTGTACATGACAATTTGTGGATAGCATCTCTTCAGCTCTTCGCTCCTGTTTACCTGGATCACAATTTGGTAAATGTTTTTGGACCTTTGGAGTGCTTTTACCTTTGCTTTGGCCATATGCATACTTTTTCGGCCGGGTTAGATTTTGGGTACTATGGACAATGTGGAAAGCACAAAATTTGCTCATGTTTCAGCAGATTCAAGTGGAATATGTTTCTTTCTTCAAGATATCTTTTAGACACTCTCTTCAAGTTGCCTATGATTTGGATGAGCTCCCTATTAGCCCATACCAACTCTACTTTGAATGTTTCTGAGTTACAGCTTGTAATACTTTCTATGGGTTTTCCTTGCTTTGAGGTTTCCCACTTTTAATTCAATATGACATTACAAAAAAAAAAGTGTGTGTGTGTGTGTGTGTGTGTGTGTGTGTGTGTGTGTGTGTGTGTGTGAGAGAGAGAGAGAGAGAGAGAGAGAGAGAGAGAGAGAGAGAGTAATTTGAGGAAGGTTGGTGTTGAAAAAAGGAGAGAGAGCAAAGAGAGAGAAAAAGAGAAAGAGTATTGTGAGGGAGATGTATTGTATAATGTAGCATAGTGGTTGCAAATCTTCTATTGATAAGAATTAACCTTTTATTTAAATATTATTATTTAATTAATCTATATTAAAATCATATTTAAAAAATAGATCTCTCTCTCTCTCTCTCTTCCCACACACATTCTTGGTTTCTTTACACACAAATACACATGCTCTCTCATCCATGCACTCCCCCAATCTTTCCCTTTGTGCACACTATCTCTCCATGTCTATAGTCTCTCTTTCTTTGATCTCTCCCCCCAACACCCACCTTCTCTCCTCTCTCTCTCTCTCCACGCCCCCTGGTCTCTCTCTCTCTCTCTCTCTCTCTCTCTCTCTCTCTCTCTCTCTCTCTCTCTCTCTCTCTTTCTTTGTAGGCCTCTCCTCTCTTCTCTCTCTTCTCTCTCTCTCTCTCTCCACACACCTCCTCCCCGTCTCTAGCTCTCTCTCCATTCTCTCTCTCCAACATCATTTTAAAAAAAAACTCTCCTCCCCCTCTCTCACTTTCTCTCTATCTCTCCACTTTCCTCTCTCTCTCTCTCTCTCTCTTTCTCTCTCTCTCTCTCTCTCTCTCTCTCTCTCTCTCTCTCTCTCTCTCTCTCTCTCTCTCCTCTACCCCACACATCGTTAGAGCTATATATGGCTCACTCTACTCAACTTGGTCTCACCTATATATTTGTATCTTGTCCTCAATATGAATCAATCTTTGGGAGCGTACATGGTGTGTCTCTTATCTCGTCTTCTCAACATGGTATTAGAGCGGTAACAGTCACGCGACGATTCAATTCATGTTGACAAAATAGAGTATGTGTATGTGATTTGCATGTAAGATTCCAAATTTCTATACATTTTATTTTTGAGGATTGATTTTTGTTAACTATGGTTGTTTTGTGTTAAGAAGAATATGATTAGTGTTTTGTTGGGTGTTTATTGCTAATTGATATGATGAATGGTTGATTACAATTTCTTGTTGATTTGTCTTTTGACACCCTGAACTTTGTCTCAATTTTTGGGGGTCTTCTACTCAAAACTTGGAGAAATAAGAAAAGTGCAATGGCAATTTGCATCCAAAGCTTGTTCGTCTCCTTGAGATCTTTGATTTGAGTTCTAGGTTTGCATCAATCAGAGTTCGTAGCGAAAAGTTATGCTATTTTTACTGCAATCGAGCTTGATGCAGCTTTCTTCCTCGTGCGTCTTTATGAAGCGTCCGCGGTCGTTTTTCTAATTTTGGTGTCAACTTTTTTGAGTAATTTTAGCCTTTTGCTATTCATGTTGTGGCCGTGACTGAGTCTCCTCTTGTGAAATCATGGTTGTATCATGACCATCATTACATCGTTCTTGACATTGAGAGTATTCGAATAAAGACATGAAGGCTTGGTCAAAATCGAGACAATTTATTATTAGAAATAATGGTAGCAATGTTATCATAAGAAGAGTCCTTCACCGTGTCAAGGAGAAGTGTAATCAATTGTTTTTGTGGAACAACATCACCGACAGTAGCAAGTTGATTAATAATAGATTTGAAAGACTCAATATGTCACGTCATGGCAGTACTAACTTCATATTGTAGCTTGTTAAGGAAACCTCTCAAATAAAGTATTTTTGTAATATTTCTTTTGAAAGTTTGTGATAAGGTACTTCCATACGTCATGGAAAGTAGGCAGTTCATACACATCAAGAAAAGGGGAATAAGTAAGAGCAAAAAGAATATACCATCGAGTTGCTTTATTGCCAATCCATATACGCAACATGCCAATCTTCAAATGCAGGTACTTCAGTGAGATAAGCACGTTTTCATGATCCGTATCAACAGGCTGAGGTGGACATACACAATTTCCAAGGACAACATCAGAGAGTTCATCGCCTTCAAGAATTAACAACATCTTTGCTTTCCAGCCTGGAAATTCTTGGCCTTGGAAAGGAGGAACAGAACGCTGGCCAGAAGTAAAGCCGTTGATGAGAATAGTCCCGGCCATATTTGGTTATGAGAAGATGTATAAGATAAGATCATAGAATCTACATACCATATGCGGTGAAGGATGCAATTGAGAACGAGAGAAATATGACAACTATGTTCTGCCAATGATAAACGCAGGAAGGATTCTCAATAAATGTCCAAATATGTGAGGGACGTGACCAAAAGAAGCAGGGAAAATGAGACGTTAGTAATAAAAGAGTCCTCAAAATAGAGTGACGTGAGATGCGACATGAGACTCAAGATTGACGAACGTGCTTTTTATGCTCGAAGGCGTCCATTTCAATGAGGAAACCGTAGAGGTGACCGTCGAAGCTGTAGTAATGTGTCTCGCAGTGCTTTCTGTTTTTCTGGATTTGCTTGCTTTTGTGATAGCACTTTATCTGCCATTTGTTCTGGAAGATCTAATGATTATTCTCTTCTTTTTGTTTCAAAATTTGAAGGTAGCTTTTTGTCTCTTGGTGATTCAAAATTTTATTCTGGTTGGTCAACAGTATCCTGATCACCTTTCTCTTCTTGGTTTTCTGCTTTGTGCCCTGCCTTGGTAGATTCATCGGATGATTTGAGATCTCGATGCTTGACCGTTTTTCATCCTCTCTTTCTCTTTGTTCCATCGTTCGCTTGAGCTCATTCTAAATCCGTTGCCGCATTTCGCTGGCAATGTTCACATTTTCCTCTGCTACCTTTCTTTTGCGTTGTTTGATCCTTTCCAAAGCTTCTAATTTTCTATGTTGTAAAGGAACTTCCTCTTCTTTTTCTCTTTCATGATCCGCTTCCGTTCCCTGAATTCTCTTTTCCTCGTGTTTCCGTTGGTGGAGTTTTTCTCTTTGTGCTTGTGCTTCTTCCATTCTCCTTCAGGCTTGGGTGATTGGGATTTCCTCTGCCGCCCGAGTTGTCCTCTTCTTCAGTCTTGTGTGTAAGTGAAAATTCACTTCCATGTTCCTCATCTGAATACTATATTTTGAAGGAGTTTCTCTTTCTCTTGACCCAGCTTCTTCACTGTTTGGTGCATCTGATTCTGTCTTCTCGCTATAAGTGTCCATTTTCGTTGAGATCTGCCTTGTTTATTTGATCTCCGATTTCGGCCTCGTTGATGGTCCTGCTATTGGCTTTAGTACTCTTTTAGATTTGTGGATCGAATCTAGGTGTGCTTCCACAGGTGGTAGATCATCAATCAATCCTAATGCTTGGTAAGCGACTCAAGTCAACATTGGTCCAACATTCATGTAAGTCTTGCTCCTTTGGCTAACCTTGATATTTTCTTCCACCATGTTGTCAAGTACGTAATTGCCAAAATCACAGAAGCTGATTACTCTTCTCTCTGCTAACCCCACTGACATTACCACTGCCATGTGCAAAAGTGGTTCATTGTATATCATTGGCTTTTGTACCTTGAAATGTTGGATATGAGGTGCAACAGTAGTTTTGTCTCTGAGTAGATTAAGTCTTGATAGGTCAATTTGTGTCCTCTTTGATTCAAAAATGCTTTGTCATTATCTATTGCTTTGGTATTTTGCAATAGATTGTGTGTTCCCTACTGTAGGTGGAGAGCTTCTTTGATTACCTCCGCAGTGATTTTAACTTTGACCGTAGCTCGGTCTTTGTCAGTAAGGGTGGATTCTCCATTGTACTGAATAGAGCCGATGAGTTCATGTGCTCTTTTGAAATCTGTTCCCCATGGCGGTAGTCGTAGGAAACTGTTTGATTGTAGACACCTAGCCCCTACTTGCACTTCGGACTTTTGGTGTAATGCCCACAATTCCCTTTTAAAAATTTTGGCCTTTACTATCCGTCCGTCTGTTGCTTGAAGCCTTCCGATGAAGATATTGGCAAGTATTGTTTCTAGCACTTGTTCTGTGATACGAGCTTTCTTATTTGAGGATATGTCTATGATCCGCTTCCCACCCCCTTTGTGCTTTTCTTTGGGACATCTTGAGGCCAGTTTCAGATTGAAAACAGGGTTTAGATAATGACTGGAAAAACCAAAAAGTTGAAGAAAATGCAAACTTGACCGTAAAATGAAAAATGAGCATAACTTTGTCAAAACTATCCCAAATTTGACCAAATTTCACCAGTGCATCTAGAATTACTACAGTCACAAGGGCATGAGGTCACAAATGAAATTTTCCTGAATGGTACATGGATTGAAATCCATGTTGGGACACCTTGTGAAGATCTGGTGATACCAGTTGGTAGGGCTCATCAAGTGGTGCTTTGGTCCAAAACTTTGGGGACTTGGATCATTGGTTTGGTACTTAGGTCAACTCTTGGTAATTATCCTCAACCTTAGAGAAATTTGGCATTTTGATGGGATTTTTGGAACCCAAATGAATTGATACTTCATGGCTAGACCTTGTTTGGTGTTCTGAGCCAGATGATGTGAAAGGTACATGGATCGCAATCCATGTTGGGAAGGATTTTGGGACATCCTTATGCACACATGTTTTGATAGGTCTTCCTGGCACACTAGTGATTTTTTTTCAAATTTGGACTTGTTTTTCTTGTGTTTACTCAATTTCCCAGTTTATGGTCATGTTTTCCCCGTCTTGACCATATGTTTTTTTGGAACCACTTTTGGGCACTTCTTTTGACCGACATCTGAAAATGCCTTGACTCAGATGATATTTGTGCATGAAAATCATGGTCTTGCCTATCTCCCCTCCAACTTCCAACAATTTTTGAATCCATCTGAAGGAGAAAATTAATCCAGGCAATTTGCAAAACTTTGTAGGTACGGTTTTGCTTTGCTTTGCCCTAATTAGACCTTTAGTGTTACTTGTCCCTGTTTCTTGTGTTTCACCCTCTTCCGGACTCTTTCTTGTTTTAGGTTGCTTTGGAATAAAGCCTCAAGGTGTTTCAATTGTTGCTCTGGCTAGTGGGGTAGCTCCATGTTCTTCTCCTAACCTTATTCCATAATGTTTTTGCTGGAAATTGACCATTTTACCCTTGATTACTTCCAAATGACCATTTGCATACTAAAGGTAATAGATCATTAGGTTTAAATGATTTTAAGACCCCTTTTGGGACTATTTTGGCATGGCCAATTATACTTTTGCATCCTCCAGCCAATGATCAACTTCTGCCCTGATTTTGCCATCAAGGTACATGGATTGCGATCCATGTTGGGAAGGATTTTTCAATTACAATTAGTGGAGGTTGTTCCTGGGAATATGGGGAACCCACTGTGCAATTTTCTCTGATTTTAAGGTTTGGGGAACATGGGTCGCGATCCATGTTCCATCCCCTTTTGCAAGTGTTTTTGCATATAGTGATTCTGTCAGTTATCAAGGATCTACTGATGAATTTTTTTTTGTTTTAGGAAAGTTTTGAACTCCCCCATTGGCTTTGACAATTTGCAAATTTTTGACTTTGATCTGCTCTGATTTGCTGTTTTGGTAATGCTAGTGCAATGTGGAGCATAAACAAGAGTTTTTGTAGGGTTAATGATCATACTTGTCAAATATGGTGGAGTAAGAGCTACCGAGGTGGTCGCGGCATGCAAAAACAAAGTGAGAAACTCTATGCTTCTCTCTCTCTCTCTATGTGTGTGTGTGTGTGTGTGTGTGAATGCAAATGAGCTTATTTTGCCCCATTTGACTGTATGTTCCCTATCTGCCCGGAATGCCCCATTTATACTTACCTCCATTGATCATATCTTGTTGTTCATATCACTTGCAGCTTGAACTTTTCTTCATTCTGATATTTGGTCGAGAAGGCTTTTAATCTGCAGTTTTGATCCTTTAGAAGTTGGCTCAAAATCCGTCTTGTGCCGAATCCTTTTATATTTTCCATGTTCGAAGCCCTTGCTTTGAAGTTTCAGCGTTTGCTTTCAAAAGACAATTCCAACTTTCCTGGCTTATCTTAATTTTTTTGTTGATTATTTATCCTTTTAGCTTTTTAGTACTAATATTAAAGGAAAATTACCTACAATTATTATTAGTTGGCCAAAATTTTGCCAAAATTATTGTAATCACTCATACATACATATTCTTAACCCGGCATGGATGGTGTCAATAGGTCTCATGATTATGCCTGCTAAGAGTTAAGAAGCTCTAAAAAACTGTTTAAAGGAAAATGAAATGAAAAGAAAAAAATATATACAAAATGATGAGTATCTTGCTGCGTTTTCCCCCCTTCCTATAGCGAGTCATCCCAGACAAACATGGGAAAAAGTGCATGGGTACAAAGTAAGTGTCTATTCATAGCCGTATATTGTCGCTTTATGATGCAAATTGAGGATATACATGGGGTAACAAAGTGTTGTGCAAGATATGGGTTTTGAAAAATAAGTTCAGTGGTTTTCGAGGATGAGGTTAGGTTGAAGTTGTGCGGTCTGAACAAAAGTAGTTCTAGAAGACGCGCTCGTTCTTTGACACTGACAGCTAGAAAGTGCGACATTGCATTGTCTTTTGATTGAGGGTTCGGTTTTGGACGCCATTGACATTTGATGTGGACTTCAGGTTCAAGTCATTCAGTGAGCGAGTTCGTTTTTGTTCCATATTCAAATGACTTCTTTTGGTTGTCGATGGGGTGTTTGGATAGACCTCGTTTGCTTGACAAAAGCCTTAGGTGGTTTGGTGAGGGTTGGTTTTGTTTGATGAATCTTGGGTGGACTTATAGTACCATTTTTTTTGGGTATCCATAATTTCTTCGGATGGGTTTGCATAATGGACTTTTTTACCCAGATTTTTTTGACCACCGTTTGAGAACATCGTTGGATTGGAGCAAGTGTTGATTGGAGAGGTTCCCATATGTAGTCAGATTGTACAAAGGGTGTGGCAAACAATTTGTCATCTAGCATGAGTTGTAAGGTATTATCCTACCAATTTGGTGTGACTTCATAGGTGCGCATCCACGGCACTCCCAGAATAACTGCTTCGTTAAGATCTATATCCTCTACCACATGAAACTGATGGGGATAAAGTGTTCCATCAATAGTTATTGGTAAATTGACATGTCCTAGGCTGTTTATTGTTCCTTTGTTTGCCACTTTGAACCCCATAGTATTTGGCGTTAGAGGTTCTTTTGTCAATTTCATAAAGGTGGAGTAGTTGACAACATTTTCTCTTGCCCCAGGGTCCACTAATGTGTGCTCGGTGGTACCATCATCAAGTTGTAACATAAGGCGTAGATCTATGCCACCTAACCATGTAGACTTCGTTTGTATAGATGCTATTGGAGAGGAATTGGTACAATTGTCCTGTTGGTTATTTCTCTAAAGGTTTGGCCGCTCCTTCGCGTTAATATTTTGATCTTGGCTTCTTGTTGTGCATGTTCTTGAATATCATGGGCTTGAATTCTTTGCTCATCTGCTGCATGTATTGTTTGGAGTTCTTTTGGTGTCAGCGGAAGTAGATATTTCTTTAACCTGCAACCACTCATCCAATTAGGCATCTCCTCACCGGCCAATGCTGCAAGCCTGATGAACACCAAAACGTAATCCCCTTTTTGAAACTCCTTGGTAATCACATGTTGATCATGGAAAGATTTCATTTGTCATTTTTGAGCATATATTCTTGCTATCATTGTCACTCTCGTTTCATCTAATTACTCCAAGATGTCTAATCTCTTCGATAGCTTGTGTCCCATCCATCCTAATTGTGTTTTGACTCGTAATGTGTTAATTAAGAATTCCATGGGTAGAGTTAAAAAGGAGTAGTTCCGATGGAAGTTTTAAACGCTACCCTATAAGCCCATAATGCAAAGTGTAGCTTTTGATCCCAAACATTTCTTGTGTCACTCACTATTTTGGTGAGCACCATGCGTAAGATTTTATTGGTACTCTCGGTTTGTCCGTTAGCTTGTGGGTGATATGGTGCTGATTTGCAATGGATCACCATGAGTTTGTCAAGTAAGATTTCAATGACGTTGCTCACAAAGTGTGTTCCTCTGTCACTCACTATTTCAATGGGTAGATCGTATCTGGTAAAGATATATTTGAAAAGGAACTAAGCCATAGTCTGTGCATCGTTTTTCTATGTTGCCTTTGATTCCGCCCATTTGGTCAAACAATCTGCTGCCACTATGATGTATTGTGCGTACGTCCTGTATGCAGAGGTATGATGGGGCCTATAAAATCTATGTGCCATTTGGCAAAGGCGCGTACTTCCATCATTGTCCATAATGGAATTTCATCTCTCCTTAGGGGTGGTCTTGTGCATTGGCATTCATCACATATTTTGACATATGCCTCCACATCCCTAAACAACATTGGCCACCATATTCTTGAGTGAAGTACTAGCTTTGCAAATTTTATCAGCAGAGAAATGTTCCCCTTGGCTAGCCCGAATGTGCTTGTTCTAGGATAAAAAAATATTCTCTTTTCGTGGCACACAATCATTATTGTTCGTCCTTTCCTTGTCTATACAGTTGGTTTGCAATTAGCAAATAATGATTTTCTTCCTCTTCTATAGTTCTTATTCGTGCCTTATCCCATCCCTCTAGGAATTTCTTGTTTTTTAAGTACTCGATTATGTGAGTACTCCATTTGGGTGCTTGTACTACTCAAAACAAGGTGGTATGTTTCACTGGAGGTTTCTTTGTACAGATATATGATTTTACATAAGTATGGACATTGCTTTCCATGTTTTGCCAGTAGACCCCTATCTCTTTAGTCTTTGATATGTTTGCATTTCCCCACTATGAAACCTCTATGTTGTATATGAGCCTGTTTGAGGTAGCATTTGTATTCGTCCGACTATATACATAGTCTCAAAATCCCATCCTGATCGTGCTTGTATAGTCGTCCGGCTAAAAGCTAGAGATTTTTTGTTCGATGTATGATTGATGGTTGTCTTTCTATCTGTAATGATCTGATTGTAAGTAGATGAATGACCTCTTCACTCCACCTCAAAACCATTTCAATACTAAACGGGTATGAATCTGGAAGATCATCATCAAGAACTTCAGGTGCTTCGCCATGGAATAGTCTCGAAAGATGATCTGCTCGTGTGTGTGTGTGTGTGTGGAATTCTCTCTACTTAGTTTGGTCAAGGTCCCTTACTGAGATCTCATCCACTATGCATCGGGAATCTGCAACCCCCTCCCTGTCAAGGACTTCCGATTCTGATTTTGGACTTAGGTTGACACTCATCATATGGAATGAAATGATATTATATCCTTCCTCACCAAAAACTTTTGGTCAGGTTCACCTCATTCACACACACATCAAGAGTGGCCAGTATTTTCCATCCAATAGGTTCAAACATCTCTTCCGGAAAAGGCTCTGGTACATATGCCTCATCTTGTCGTGACCTATCATGAATACAATCCTCCTTTTTAAAACTACCACCCTCAGAAGCTCCACATGTCCAATTGGGAGCTTTGTTTTGCAGCCAAGCATGTATTTCTCCTTCTTGGTCAGTTGTGCAGTTTAATTCCTCTCTAGGAGTTCATTCCATATCTCTATAACTATGGTCCGTGACATTGATCTTCGTAGTGACATCCTTGTGTCTTAGGTATATGTAGTCATAGCTCCAATCTTGTACCATTTTGAGCTCATGCATAAATGGTCTGCCCAATATGATATCAAAATTGATGGTCTTGTCAAAATTCATAATAGCAAATGTGTGTTCATATGTGATTCTGCAAGAGGTTACTACAATTTGTTCCAAAATGCCAATAGGTCTCTATAGGTACCTATCCGCTAATTGAAGTTTCATTCTAGTTTTCCTTAGAGTAGGCTTTCCCCATTTTTTCCACATTTCTTTGGTGGCTATGGCAATTCCGCCTTCAGTATCCAGTATTGCTACCAATTTTACTTCTTTGTACTCCACAGGCAAGGTCATGCTTCCTTCTTCTCCTTCACAATAGTCTCCTACCTTGTTCGCTGGTACTGGCTCATGTTTAGTTTGTTTTGAGGTTTGGTTATTTTTTGTTAGTGTTTTTAGAGAACAATTGGTGGAAGAATTACCATGCCTATTTTCTCTAAATTTTTTCCTACCTCTTCCCAAAAATGAGGGCTTATATGCAGTAACTCTGATAGAGTTAGTGTACAACGGATAGGGGATGACATCATCTCATGAAAAGTTTTAATCTCCATCATCTTAGGATTATATTTCCATTGAGATGGTACCATTTTTACTTTTGATTTGGTTTGATGGTTGCCAATGAACGAAGGTAACATTTTCAACGACTGAGGTTTGCTGTTTGCCGACATTTCCATACCTGCATCACCATACAGTGATTGGATATCATTTGGGTAGAGTTCATGTTTGAGGTGGATCTCCGTGATAGGGGTTGACTGCATTGTTTCACTTCCATCTTTTTTGTTTTTGATATCCTCCCACAGATCCTGTGGCCATTGTTCTTCCACTTCAAGAATTGGCATAGGTGCATGTGAATACATTCCATCTATTGTATTGGCTGCCATCCTTGTATCCAAAGGTGTTTCAATTATCAAATATTTTTGGTCTCCTTCTTTGATCCCTAACTCCTTTAACTCTTGAAGATTTTCACGTATTAACACCTCATTCCTTGGAGCAATTGGAATTGGTGGTTCCATAAGGGCTTGAGCGGCCTAGATGAGCTCCTTGTACATCTTTAACCTCTCTTTTTCATACCTGGGTGAGGGCACATTAGCCACCTATCCTCTTGGGTTTAGTTGGGCTTTCATCTATCTTCATAAGCTTTCAAGATTTCATCCAAGGGTTCAAAGACCTTCTCCACCAAGATAGATCCTCCCGATTGTATTGCTGATGGTTTTGTTACATCACCCTTTTCCTTAAGGTCTCTTTTCATTCTCAATTGTTCCTCTATTTGCAATAATTTGGTTTCCAAAGTTATTTTTTCTTTCTCTCTTTTGGCTTTTATCTTATCTTGTTTTGCCTTCCAGAATTTCCTAGGGGTTCTAAAAATAGAAAAATTTTCTATCTCGGTATGGCTGGCTGGGATGTTCCTTGCCGCCTCATGTACGTGGGCTCTTGTTATCGCGTTTATTGGAATGGTTGGTTCTCTTTCTGATCCACTTGAGCTTGGGACAATTTTGATTTTGTTCATGGTTGCTTTCCCTCTGTTATCAGGGTTTTTTGGACAATGTTAATGAGATGGTCATTTGTACATTCCTCACAGAACCCAAAGAGTTTGATATGCTCTCCTTTGTGTGGAAAACTTCTTGCCCAATGATCACCACCGCATTCATAGCATGGTCCTATTGGTGGTGGAGAAGCTTGGGTAGCCCCCATCGGTTGTCCTGTTCTAGGAGGATATCCCCTAGGTTTGTAGTTATGGGTTTCCATGAACATAAGCATATTTTCATTGACCAAGTAATGGTTTTCTGTTGGTTGTTCTATGTATGTTGATTATGGAATCTCCTAAAAAACCATCCATGGAATTTGTCCCTCCGAAGCATATGCATTTTTGTCAAACCCTCTCTCATAGGTATTGTCTAAATCTTCTTTGTATGAAACTACCTGGAGCATACTCTGATGAGAAGGTGCTTCTATAGGTTGTGAAATCCTTACCATGGCCGGGTTTTTCTTGGGTAAAGGAGACCGATGCCCCAACATAGGTTGAGGTTTTTCCTGCCCTTGGACTACGTTATTTTGTCCTGCTTGGTATCTTGGGGGGGTGGTAATTCTTGCCCTCCATGTGGCCCGTATTGTCTTTCTCTAACAAAGTTTGTATTATAGAAACATTCGTAGGTCTCATGGTTTGTCCATTTTTTTCAGCCACTTCAGTACACGCGGTATGTTTACTCTTGGCCTCTACTGGAGGTTTCACCACTGAGTTGGATGATCTCCTCCACAAGTGTCACATTTTCTTGTGGGTTGTTGGAGTGTGTTTGGGTTCGTCCTATTTCCTTGGTTCATCCTTTTGATCACTTCCTCGATCATTTGATCTTTGTACAATCTCCACAAAGTGCTAAGAAATCCACCAATGCAAGGAATCGTGCTGATAATATTGACAAGGGGTTTCCTTACTCTATGTCAAATATTTTTTTTGGTTTGAAGAGGCTTCAACAAGAAATGGTTGTATTTTATGCACCACCTTCTAATGGTGAGGAAATAATCATGTGACGTTTCCCTTTCACTGTCGTTGTATGAACTTCACTTATTCTTTGCAGTGTTTGGAACTAAGTTGGTGTTTGTTTTCAAGCTTGACGAGTACCGAATTGTGAAGCAATGAAGGATAGAGAGGATGAGTGTCATAATCTTATTGTTAAGACCTCAAGAAGATGAGTCTAGCAACGATAATTTTCTTCTGTAGGATGCAACCCCACCCCTCAAGCGCTGCCACAAAACAAAGTTTTACAGCAAGACGGGCAAGCAGCACTACATAAGCAACCTTGCAAAGTGCGTCGTTTTAGCAGAACCTTTGTTGATATTCAACATTATTAAAAGTGTGTGGAACTTCTCATTGGAAGGGGCTCCCTTTGTACGGACATGCGGGGAGATTGTGAAAGCTACAACATTGAGTTACATGTGCAGCCCATCGGCCTCGAAGGACTCAAGAAGCCGAAGAGTCATACTTGGTGGGTTTATTTGAGGATACCAACTTGTGTGCCATCCATGCCAAGCATGTAACTATAATGCAAAAAGATTTGGCACTAGCCCGTTGGATACAAGCAAACCTGTAGCTAGTAATATGTACAAACAACACCTTTTTGCAATGGATATGTAATGACTTCAAATTTGGAAATGAAATGATGCTTACTCATTTTGGAATAATATGTCGCTTCTCATGTCATTTAAGCTCTTTGTATTTAATTTGTGTTCAATATTTTTTTATAAGTCTTGTGTACATTGTCGGGTGGTTCTTTCACACCATGCCATTGAACACAAAGGGGGAGACGGGGAGGGGGGGAGTTGTGGATGAGTATTTTGTTGGCTAGTGCTACAAAAACTTCACAATAGGCTTCAAGTGCCATTTTTTGAAATGCACACATCATATATGTTTTTGTCGTCGGGGTGCAGAAGGCCCCTTATCCACAATGCAGCGAGTCTGGGCCAGAACAAGAGCCTTGTTTGGACCAAACTCGTTGCCTTGTGGGGATAATGGCCTTATGCACCACCAGGGCCAAAACAAATATCATGTGCGTATTTCAACTGGAAAATAAGACCCAACAAAGTAATCATTGAAAGTTTTTTTGCTACCACTGCCTTCCAAACCTTATGCACCTATGGAAGAGTTAGAGATAACCAAAATGCCTTTGATTGACATTTGGATGGCACTAGATATGCTTGTTTTGGCCCAAATACTGTTACAAACCCTTGTCCAAAAGACATCAATTTTGGGGGAAAAAAGCGCACTTGTTTTGCCCAAAATTGGTGCCTTGTGGATAGGGGTTTTTTGTAGTTTTGGGGACAAATCCAGGACAACATTAGCATTACGAATACGATTTGAAAGCTAATGACACATCATGTGACAACTATTTGCCTGTACATTGACCCCTTTGTCTGGCAAGTTGGGACCCCCGACATCGTCACAATAGATAGAGACTGGCCCACAAAGCACTTGCACAATCATAGCTTTTTAATTGACCTAATGAACACCATGTCTCTTTACCAAATAAGTACTTAAGGCAACTAATAAAATTCACAATAAAATTTCCCATTCAAAACTAGAAAATTAAATTTCACTTAAATCCATGTATTTACACCAAATTGTAAGTCAAGATAGAAAAGTACACGTGGAATTGATATTATATTGATATATGAAATTACAAAAGGGGCTCGTTATAGGTTTTTTGTTAGAAGGTAGTGTGCAACTTCCTTGCGTCTTGCTTCAGCATTATGTAGGATGGAAGTTAGGACTGAGGCCGCTATGGCTTGTGGGTCTTCCACTCCTAAGGCTTGCTTGATAGCTACACGGGCTTAGACCTTGCCACAAAAACCTATGCCAAAAGTGGCCATTGCAAGGGATTTGTTTACAAGAAAAACTACTTGCACAGTCTAAGGTATAGTAGATAAGCACAAGAGCTTGTTGACAGTCTTCAAGGCCCACAAAGAAAAATGTCCATCAAGGGAGAAGTCCGTGTGGATAATGCAGATGCCACCCATGGGTAGTTTTCCGATGTAGTTTGCAAGTGTTGCTTCTAGAACAATAGCATTGCTCTCTCTTGCCTTATGACCTGCCCACATCTCCATGTCCAAAAGATCTTGCAAAAGTTCGTGTTAGGAAAATACATTGGGATGGCCAATTACACAAGGAAGACAATTACCCTGTGCTGCCTGTCGTCGTCGTCCATAGTTGGTGTGAGGTAAAGGTTGAGGGATTATCTCCTCTCATCAACAGTATTTTGGGCATCAGAGTCAAGGGACTCAATAGGAAGAGGCTGTTGATTTTCCACAAGCTTGGCTTGGCTTGCCAAGAAATCCTCCCCCGTGATGTTTGCCTGCTCTGCAACTGCAATATTTGAAGGGACCAAGGTAACGCTGTCAACGACTGCGATCACTAACCTGCATAGTTTTAGAGACATCATTTGGCATTGTAATATGAGTGTCAAATGTCACAAGATTAACTTCAAGGCTTTGTAGAGGTATCCATTTCCGAGTCTTACACATCCACCGCTCATAGTGGAAGTGTATATACAAAGTTGTGCAAACTTTTAAGTACTGTATCCGAAGCCCCTAGCTTGTGCGATCACTAACTTGCACAGTTCAGAGAAATCATTTGGCATTGTAGTATGAATGTCAAGTGTCACAAATTACCATTGATGTTGCCAAACAAGGTTTCCACGTCACCAAGCCAACCACTCCTCAAGAGCCCAAAGCACCAAACCCCATAGAACCCACTACCAAGTCCCCCATGCCAAGCCTTGAGGAGCCTAAGTCATCACCCCCCAAGGATCCTAACTCACCACCACCCCCTCCTCAACTGACTTCACCCCCTCCTGGACACAAAATAAAAAGGGTCTCTAAGGATACAGGATCCTCCCATGCTAAAAGATACACCCTTTGGTGGTTCATAATTTTGTACTTCAAACTTTAATACCAACTATTCGATTCTTGATTGTGTATCATGGTGTCATGTAAATTTAAAACAACATAAATAATGATCACAACAAGGTGGAAAAGACATGTGTATTTGCAAAATGCAATGATCACAACATTGAACCTAGGTTTTTCAAGTCCTTGCAAGTGGCTCAAATACAACTCTTTTTGGGGGAAGACATATGATGCAAGAGATTGAATTCTCCATCCTTGTGCTCACAACAATTCCATCCACTTTGAATCTATACTGAGGAGATGTTTCATCAAGAAACTCAAGAGATTCTGTAACATCCTATAGTCTCAAAGTTGTTGTTACTATAAGGCTTCTATGCTCAATGTGTGGATGGACTATGACCTTTAGTTCAAACTCAAGATAATTTTCCTTAGAGTCAAGAGGAACCCATCTATCTAACTTGCTTCTCCATCTGCTATAATTGTAGCCTGGAACTAATGACTGACGACATAGTTGATATGAGATAGACATAGAATTTGGGATTACTTTGCAACTGATATTATTGCCAATATGGAAAGCTTTTATGGTACTCCATCCTTCTCCACGTATATTATCCAATTCAGTCATAGAAATTCTTCTATCAAGACACATTGTCTTTGTACTCTGCAAATCCATTGTTTGGAAACATGCCACAAAGACATGTATAGGCAAGAACCATTGAACTTTAATCCTTCTTGAAACCCTACCGGAGACATAGCTTGAAGGATGCGTTCTTTGACCTTGGATTTGAAGCTTGATATAGTACATGCATCAAGGGCTTCCCAATCAAGTGAACTTATGGTGGGAACGGGTAATTGACGTAGTTCTCCATATGCACCTTCTCGTGATGAAACCTTGTATTCTGCAAATTAGACAAACAAATCCATTGTTTTGTAAAAAGAAGGTGGCTTGTCAGCATACATAACATCTGCAATCCCTTTATGCATTTCTTTGAATGTCCCACTTAGGCTCTCCACAGGCTGCCACTCCAAAGGAAAGATATCTAAAATGGAATTAAAAAATGAGAAAGAACAATGGGATAATGATAAATTCATTATATCACGTAGAGAAGATTTTATATTCCTTACAGTAAGAATGCAATGTGGGATGTTCGTCCAAGTCTAACACCATATCCTTGGCCATGTACATGACATGTTGAGCCTTAGTTAGCCACTCATTGTCGGTCACTTTAAAAGAAAGAGCACGAACTTTATAATGGTTTTTTAATTTATCTCGTTTGGTACTCTTCACTCTGTGTACACCTTTGCATGAAGGAAGCATTGTTACCCAATCATTCACACAAAAAGATATGGGTTTTGGCCAAAATTGTCTAAATAAGATTGAAAATAAGGCCGAGAGTGGCCTTTGAACGAAAATAAGATTGAGTCTTTCATCTTAAGTCTTTTAAAAGAGTAGTGTTGCAACCTCACAATCTTCTGTAAGTTTTCTTGTGAAGAATTGGGATCGAGGATTTCATACATTTCTTTACATAGGTTTTCAAGTGCTTCTACTACATCATGATGTACCATTACGAATGAGCTTTGAGAGCTATGGGATAGCAAATAGAGCTCCTATGCACCCACAAGGACCATAATATCAAGACTCTCCCTATATTCCACAGTGGGATTTCCAATCCCTTATAGTTGCTGAGTAATAGGTCCTGCATCATGAACTATCTTGAGGTAGTTATGGACATCTCATCCTTTCTAAATTAGGGATATGATTTTGGTATTATCTATGGGTGAAAGCATGTTAACGTTGTCGTGCTATGACACGTACATAGTGGGAACGCATGCTACAAGAGTTATCTTGTAATTTTTTAGATACATAATTATCTTTCCTATAATGTACATATGCATATTTAAGTATAAAAATAAGCCTTCTATCTCATCCTATTAGTTATCTCAAGGGTAACCTATTCTTACTTTACCATCAGAATATACTATGGGAAAAGCGTCAATAGCTCCACCTCTTTAACTTGGGGAAAAAAGCATTGATTATTTATTTCTACTATCTCATTATCATCTTACACCTTAATTAGCTAGATCCTATATCTGGGGTAAACTCCAATATATATATATTCTATGTATTTTTTTAATATTTCTTTTTAAATAGCTACTAGGAGGGAATCAAATCCTAGTGGGACACTAGGTGGCATGATTTCAAAGATACACTTATTTTAATGCATTATTGCAATCATGATTACAAAAATTTGTCAAAGAGCAATGTCATGCTTTCATATGGTATGAGGTGTCCTTTGGAATCAAATGAAAGTCTAGGCTAAGGGGACCACAGGAAGACTTTTTCTGCCATAAATGGACCCTATTTTGATGATTTTTTTACACAAGGTTCCAATCCAAATTGGAAAACGATTTTAAAATGAAAATCATAGCTAATGAGCTGAAGTTTCTGCCCATATTTTTACTTTTTTATTGGAGCCACTGTTGAGGAGATATGATCAAAATACTAGACCCCAGTCTGCCCACATCATGCAGGGACAACTCATTTCCAACTTTTCCAATTTCTGTTCACATTGGCTCCTCTCTTCTTGTGTAAGCCCTTGGGGGTTCCCTTCACCTATAAAAGGGGACCTCTTCTTCCTTGAAAAGAACTCAAGCATTCAAGCCATTGATGAGAGGAATTCTTGAGGGAGTGAGTAGTAATGCCAAATTGTACTTAGCCATTAACATAAGCCTAAGCCTACACTTTCTCCTAGAGGAAGACTAGCCATTCTTGCATGCTATCCTTGGAAGATCAACTCTAATCAAAGAAGGTCGTGGACTTGGCATATCAATCAAAGTGGAGTTCTCCCCTCTTCTTCTCTCTCCATCAATAATGGTGCCGAAGGGTTTGTCAAGTAAGATGTGTTCTACATTGATGTTTTCTTGATTTCTTGTTGTATCATCTCCTTAACCAAACCTATCTCTCTCATTCTTAGTAATTCATTCTCTCTACAAATTCTAGGTTCTCTTTGCTACAGGTACATCTCTCCCCGCAGTATCCTTATTGCCTACGGGCAAGAATAGGGCTTGGGAGGAAACTTCTCATCTCTTCACTTCTCTCATATCTATATTTCTCACATACTATCCTAGATGAATAATCCACATGATAATTTCTATCGCTTTCACTCTGTACAATCTATTAGAATTAACGTATGGATTAGCCGTAAAATACACTTTCAACAACGTATAGTGTTTCTCTTTGGCCCAAAAAGGATCAATGAAATACTTCTATCACCGGATCCCATTATACTACCTCTTATAGACTATAACTTTTCTTTTGACGTAAGCGTAGTTATCTTGCTATGAACCAAGAGGTTTTGTACACACAATTAATCCCAATCACTAGACAAAATATATATATTATGGTAAGCACAAAACTACAATTCCAAAGAACAATTCGTAGCCTATTTGGTCAGCCAAGATTGAATGCCATTAACTCATCTATTAACCCTTTCATACTACCCATGATATGATATGACCATAGCCTTGATGTTTTCATCTTTGTGTTGTTTTGACACTCTCTTTTGTGTTCTTTCTTTGTGTGTGTGAGTGCAAGAGAGAAAGAGTGGGACTTCTTTGATTGCACTTCCGTCCAAACCCTGGTCTTCATGGCATCTATGGTTTAACTCCTTCATATAGTTTTTTTTTAGTTCTCTCACAAACTCTCAAAGCCATAAGCCCGGTGCTTTTCCGGCAAGACCGCAAATTTCTCGACAACGTGTCACACTTTTTCATGTCCCGGACAATGCTAACTAGCACAATTTTGATATATGCTAAGTAGTACAATAACATGAGCTACATCTCCAAGATCTATGACATATGATAGATCAGTAGAAAGCTCTTGAAACAAGGAATCCAAATGTACAACCTCTGACAAATTTTGATATAAGTTGTAAAAATTTTACCGAACGCCCAACTTTTTTAAAATGTGCTAACTTGAAAATGCTAACTAGCACAAAGCGCGACACGTTAACATGCTTTCACCCCCCTAGAGTTGAAGAAAAAGTGAGGGACTTCTTCTACACATGCTTTACATCCGCGGCATTTGCCATCACTAACCCCAATTCTAAGTGTCGTGTCACCACTCCAAGTTCCTTGATGAACATTTAACCACATTAAAGAGTTGTGCTTGTTGTCTATGGGTAAGCCCACTAGCACTTGAAGGTGTAAGTCCATTGCTTAGTGCTCCATTGAAGCTTCCACTTCTTGTGAATCTTCCTCTTTAATTCCTCTTCCCCTCCTCCTTTGAATCTAAATTTCTTGAAAATCTCCAAAGAAACCTTTCTTTTGAGCTTAAAGTATTGTATGTTGACTCACATGAAATTCTGTTTTTATAAAAATTTTTTGTTTAGTATGATAATTTCAATACTTTAAATTACTTCAATTGGACTAGTATTATATGAATCGGATACTTCATTCACACTTGGGAATTTAAAGGGAATACAAGTTTCCCACTTTTGAAGGTAAATTTATGTGAAATTAAATCATATAAAAATTTAGCTGGATGTACTCCATGATATGAGAAATATTTCTCACATGGGAATGCACATGGGCAAAAATTTCCCCTTTGGGAATGTGGGAGACTCTCCAATTCCATCAAATATCCCCCAAAGGAAGCTTATCCCACAATCTAGAAAATAGTTCCACAGGGGAAATTTTTTTCTTCCCATAAGATTTTAAAAGTCCCTTGTACATTCACTATGGGGAATTTCTCACTCAAATGTGACAAATCATGGGATTCTCGTATGATCCTTGTTGTGATCTCTAGTGGGAAAGCCTCAAGGTTTCTTGTGATATGGCATCTCCAAAACTGATGATTTGGCACTCTGAATGTTGCTTCACCAACCCCATCGTAATGATAGTAGCCCCCTTCACCAGCTATGAATGCCCATGTTCACCATTCTCATGCCCCCGTCACGTCTACTCCTGCTCGCTTTTGCAGCTTTATCAACTATATAGGCTTGCCAGCTTAACGCAATGCATTGGATATGGAAGTACGCTTTTCATGTTCCTCCTTAAAAAAACTTTTTGCCAAAAACTTGGCAAATATACATATGAGAAATTCTATAGGTAAATTGACCAAATTTAGGTTTTTACACTCAATTTCTTAAATTTTGTAGGTTTTCTCACCTTCAACTTTAAAATTTAGAGGAAAATCTCATAATTGCAGGTGGGATTACACCAAACCTAGGTTTTCTTTAGCACTATGAGTAGTGTTGAGGAAATTCTTTTTCCCTATGCGGCTATGTTTCCTGCTTCTTAATATAAAAGAAAGATGTACTACTAAAAAAAATCAAATTTCTATGATTTTCGACTTATTTCCTTGTATTTTTTGCCAATGTTTCTTGGTTTTAAACAAGCTAATCTAGATATTGAACCGTCTCTAGGCTAAGCTAAGGCAAACCTTTCTTGAACACTCAATGCAAGTCCTCTATGTCTTGCTTTTGTTAACATTCCAATATGGGGCTACAAAGGACATTTGTACTACCCCTATATCACTACCGTTCCTTGGGAGTGCCAACAAAGGGAAAGTGAGAACCCTTGAAAATTTAAAATAGGTATGGTAGTGTTTGAGAAAAATGTGTCGCAGCTTAATATCATGTCGTTTTCAATTTCCAAAATTCCGGTTGAGGGCAAGGTAAAAAGGAGAAACTTAGCCCCAAAATACAGAAAAATAGTATAAAAACCTAAAAAAAGTAGCCTAGTTTTCTTCAATTTTCTCTTGCCAAATTCAAGGAAAGGAATTTTGTATTTTTGAAAAAATGATTTTTTCTGAACACTGAGGTATGGTCCCGAAAACTTTGAGACAAGTTTGAAACCTGGCACTAAGTCAATGGTCACACATGGCTTAGTTATGTGTTACTCTGACTGATAGTTAAGCCTCTATCATGGTCATGCCAGAGGAAAGAGGAAACACAGGAGAACTAGAGTGCTTCATCAGCCTGCATAATAGGAAGTGGTTGAAGCATCGAGGCATTGAAGAAGAGTATATATTAGTGAAAAGGACATAGAAGTGAAAGCTAAGAGAGAGAGAGAGAGAGAGAGAGAGAGAGAGAGAGAGAGAGAGAGAGAGAGAGAGAGAGAGAGAGAGAGAGAGAGAGAGGGGAGGTTCTTTTTTTTTTTGACAATTCTTTTTAGCGTAAGGGAGTAGAAGTCACTCGAACGTGCAGAAATGTATATACTGTTTTCATCTCATGCAAGCACTGAACAAGAGTATACATCCGTAAAGGAGAATGAAGAAATGAAAGGTGAGAGAGAGACGGAGAGAGAGAGAGGGGCAGAGAGATAGAGCGCTTATTATTTGTTTTGCAGAAATGTTGTTACGCTGAGTGAGTGGAAGTCACTGAAACGATTTGATGTAAATAGCATGCCAAAAAGTTGACGCATTAAGAACGGATCCAAGCGAACGAGAGTTGAGAAGGCTTTGAATGTAGCATGCAATGATTTCTTTAAAATGAAATGGACAGAAGTTCTGTGGAGAAGAAGAGGAGGACTAGGTAACAACACATATCAGTGGGAGTTTTTGATGCAGGAAGATAGGGCTATATCGGTAAGATTCTCTTCAGAGTTGCGCGTGTGGGAAACTGGTTGACAGAAAAATAGCGCGAAATGACTTGTTTAGCTGACTGAAGGTGGCTGGGGACCACGTTAGAGTAATTTAATTTTATAGTCTCGAGTAGGCCGAGCATGTCCGCAATCTAAACGGACAACATACAATGGTGTTTTGTGGAGCAACCAACTAGCATGGCGGTGTCGATGGTGATTTGTCGACCGAGTGTATTCCAAGTGATGTAATGTGGATGCCATGGGGTAGGTGGCTGAACTGGCCATGGAATGAACTCACTCCATTTATGCATGTAGTGTCTGAGGACCCGCTCTTGCAAATGTGGGCAATGACAGTATTGCAACATGTACATTGCAGTCTGAAATTCTGACTGCTGCTCAATCAGATCAACTAGAATCAGCCTACCCATTCTAAACTGAAAAGAAAAAGCATTTCAATCAATGAAGTTGATAAGTTGTCATGTCTGCCATAGTTTGAATGGAAAAAAAAGGACATTGTTGTAGCCAATGACCAACGCTAGATGACAAAGACAGTGAACAAAATAATGAAATGAAGATGGCAGAAGTTCACAGCTATACCTTCTTGTTTTTTTTCAAAAAATAATATTTTCTCAACCTTGGTGGATGTCCAGAGCAAACGTTATAACCTAATGCAGTAGTTGTTTTGTGTTGTTTAATATAGAAATGTTCTAAGTTTCTAGCTTTATGTATATTGGTACTGGATGCTAAAGTGGTAATTTCAAAATTGTCCTGGAAAGGACTATGTGCCTGCATGTCCGCTTGCATTCTCCTCGGAGGATTGCGCTTGTGCTGGCTACCGTGTTTATGGACGTTATTTGTAACTCTGATGTATCTCCTATCGTTTTTCGTGCAGCGTATACTGTAGACTATGTATTCTTCCCGCGACGCTACTTTTTTTGGGGTGGGAGGCCGATGCTTGTCTCTGGTTGTTCATGAGTGTCTAAATCTGCAGTCCATGTAGATTGGTTAGGCCAATTAAAAAATGACGGTGCTGTGGAGAAATGAATGGAATGTAGTGATACTTGTTATCCATACTTGCCTTGGTCTATGGCAACTGGCTCGTATGGAGAGGCTGGTTGTCCGTAATTTACTTCCTTGTGTTCATTGTAGTGCCTTGCTACCTTATGGATTGTGATAGGTGGATTAGTTGCATCGTGCGTGTGGTTTGCCGAAGTCATGAAATTTGTCAAGATAGCGGCACAGTTTTCTTGAGTAGCTTTTGAAAGTTCAGCTAAGTCAATGTTGTAACCAAACCGAAGCTGCTCCATCGTGTACAGTGCAACTCCTTCAGTTTTTGTGTCAAGGAGTTGTTGTGCTTAACCATTACGCAACATATTGTCATCATCCTCGTACTGGTGGATGTCAAGATCTTCAAGTATTTGCTTCATCAGACCTACAGGATGTAGAAGCAAGCTAGTTAGCGTAACAGACAGAAGGAATTATATTTTTCTTTCCTGATAGTACCTGTTGTCATTCTGTCTGTTCTTGGTGTGTCCATCGTTTGGTTTAGAGCTTTATATCTTGCGTCGCACTTATTCATGAAGTTGCGACGCTCTTGAAAAGTATGGAACCCCTCAATATACGCATGGGGTTTCTCGCCTGCTAAGTTAGCCAGTCTCATCTGCTTAGTCGTGAGGTAAAATCTCTTAGGTTGTATCTTTGGTTGCGTTTCCTTTGCATTGTTCGTGTATTTCTTGAAGAGCTTCACAGTAAGATGAGTGATTGATTCGCATGTGTATACATAGGCAGATGCAAGATCAGACAAGCGTGCAAAATGCACCATGTTGTGATCCATTGTTTGATTCAATTTCCTGCACGTAAAAATAATTATTTTGACGATCTGTTGCAGTATTTCTGAAGCACAAGATCGGACGAATGTTCAAACTCAAATGAATGAATTGAAAAATGGAAGAGCAGTAAATTTACAAGAGGTGCATCAGAGTGAGTAGGGGTGATATGGAAGATGTCTCAGCAATGCAACATATTGAACATGAAAAGTCCACAGAAGAGAAGATAAGTAGTTAAACAAAAATTCATGGTTTATATACAAGGTAGTTACAAGGCGATTTCATCAGTTTAATAGAAAGAGGAATTGAGACTGGAGAGGGCGTAGGAAACATTCCCGGCTAGAAGTTCAAAAATATAGATGGTGTGAACATCTCTGGCGTAGGGAGCTCTAGTAAATGTAGTCGGGTTCGCTCAGTGATGCGTGATAGCATCACGTATAGAAGGCTAGGGGTGAAAACTTCTTTTACAATGAGCCAGATGTTGGTGTTGATTGTTGCACCTTGGGACTTGTGTCCAGTTATAGCGTAGGCGAGAGCTAGTGGGAATGTGGATTTATGGTACCAGTGCCCATTGAATGTCCGTCTGCTATGCTTTGACCGTCGCAGTGTAAGTTCCTGTTTGGATGTGTCGAGCGTGACTTTGATTGCTTTGACGTCTCCTTATTCATCTTGGAGGACTTCATCTACGCGACACAGTGATCCATTGGCTGCTCCAATTGTTAAGTCTATGTTCTCTGTTATCAGTGCCTTTGATCCTTCTGCTATTCTGTCAATTGCGTGGAAGTTTGGATCTTCAAGCCATGCTTGGAGCTCACGGACGTTGTGTGCATTCGTCTTGAGTCCGATTTGGATGATGTGACTATGTTGATGGAAGCGTGCCAAGAGTAGGTTATTATAATATCGAACGTCACCCTTGTGTGTGCAAATGATTGTCATATTCCTATCCATGTGTTGCTCTATTTGATCCTGCGTTGTGATGCGGTCACCGAGCGCATCGTGGATCTCTTTCTTTGTGGGGATCCTGACTCTAATTGTATTGAGGAACTCTATGAAAGAGATATCTTTTGCATGGCGCACTGAGCAAGACATAGTGTATGTAGTAGCAGTGGACCAATAAGTGGAGCTTGTGATGTGGCATGAGTAGCAATGATCACTTTGATGCCTGCATACCGGCGGCAACTGTGCCAAATCACCGAACAAGAAGAGCTTTTTATCTTTGAATGGGTCTAGGAGTGTGCCGTTGGTGACATTCACAATTTGTCGTACTATGAGATCAAAAGTTTGCTTTGTCAACATAGAAATCTCATCTATGATAATCGTGTCTGCTTCTTTAATACTGACGTATCTATCATCAGTTTCGGAGATTGACAGGGGATACTGTTGTGTGTGCACTGGTATCTTGAATTGGTAATGGAAAGTTGTTGCGATGCTGCTTAACCTCGTGGCCGCTGCACCAATCGAAGCAGCGAGTGTGACAGTTTTCCCTTGCATTATGAGTTGGCTTGTGATATATCTTATGAGGAAGCTTTTGCCACTTCCAGCAGTGCCTGTGATCACATGAAGACTGCCCTTTGCTGCTATGAGCTTCTTGTAGATCTCTGATTGTTCAGATGTCAGTGACGCGTTCTGGACGTTTTGAAGCTCGTTTAGAAGGGCAGAGATACGAGAAGTCGTGTCCTATTGGTCGTAGTCTGTTTGCACATCTGGAGATTGAAATGAGGAAGCCTTTGTTGAGGATGTCTTCTGTAGTATCATGTTGTGAAATTGGTGTGTTTGATCTGTTGTGAGTATATTTCGTTGTGTATACTTTGTGATGTACATCTCAAGGTCCTCATCTGTTAGTATCAAATTTTTAAGTTTGCACTCAAGGTAGTATGACTTGGACGTGTTCTCCAGTGAGAGCAGTTGGGATTCATTTCTGAAGGTGATGTTCTTTAGCAGCACGTTGTAAAAGAAAGCCTCCGGATGATGCCCTAGGTGGAAGTCTATGAAACGGACCAGTCGATGTTGCTGCTCTACCGGTTGGCCGTACGTGTTCGCCTTTGAAATACTTTTTTTCCCTTTTTTTTCCTTCGTCGTTGTGTAATTCTTGTGGAAGTCGTAGAACGTAAGATTCTCCAGACTTTGTGGTCGTACGCAGTACAGATCGACAGGGTACAACACGACATCATTGTTGTGAGAAATTATTCGTTGTCGTAGTGCCGGGGGTGATGAATTGACGTATTGGATGGTGTCACTCTTTGAAATGATTGGGATTTGCAAACAATTTAATGCCACTTCTGTTGTTGCTGAGATAGGCTTTGACAGTAAAAAGGCTGAGATCAGCTTCAATTTCACAATTTCAAGGCCACCTAGGCCTAAGCGCTCTGCATCTTCTGAGCGGATGTTGAGATGGACCATTGGTTCAGTTTTGAGTGCATACTTCAGGAGGTAGTAGGACAATGATGAATTGGTGACCCGCTGTATATTCATATGTGCACCCCATAGCAGAAGCAGTGTAGGGTGGTACGGTACGACATTTTTGTCTTCATGTCGGGGCCTGAAGTATTGCCATCTATGATTTTGTTCGTTGAAGACTGGGTTTGGATTAGGCTGCGCATGAAATGGAAAACCGTGTTTACATACTCCATCTCTTTGACCATGGTAGCAACTTGTACGGCACTTGTGAAGTGGTTTCCTGAGTACGAGTTGTCGGAGGCGGCTGACTTCTGGCAAAACAACAATGCTAGTTTCTGGCGGGATGTATGCAGTTATCTCAGCAGATAGTTGCTCTTTGTCTTCTTCATGCATCCACAGTATGACATGAGCATGCAGTGATCCTCTATTTTGGACCTCATATCTAACCAAGTGGTGTTGCACACGGCCCAACACACCTTTCGCAAGTATATATTTGGACATAAGAATTTGGAACTTAGTGTGGAAGGTGAGGGCGCATTCAACTGGGCATTCTGTCCAAGTGAAGGAGGCGTTAAAATGACGTGCAATTAGCTCGATCGTGTCAATCTCATGCCATCTTGTGTCTATGACCTCATCGGCAGTGAAAGTCAAGAAGAAATCGGGCATTCCCCATTCGTCCACCATTGCTATCAAGTCCTTTAGGTTCTTGCGGTGCCACGAGCAGGAGCCTGGCATGCTGGAAGGGGTGCTGTACCGAAGCACATGTCTCACAGTATCCTCATTAGTTGACGTATGATTGGCCTTCTTATGCTTGTCAATGTCCCTTTGCAACAAGCTCGTGTGTGTATTGTTAGCCAACATAAGATCCTGCTTTAGTTGGTACATTATGAGCAGGTATGGCTTGTACAGGGTGTAAACGGAGAACAGAGTCGATGCACGTACCTTTACATATATACTGAAGTTGATTTTACCATCATATTGGCCTTTCCCAAAAGGGAACAGGAATGGAAACGCTGTTATCTCTATTGTGATGTCGTTCACGTAGCTTGATGCGACAGGCATGCCGTTGGGCTTGAAAGTAACTGTTCTCTCTAGCAATTGTTGACGGCCATGGAGCTGCAAAGAAGCAAATTCGTAAGTATCTCTAGCAGTGAATGCTCTTCTCCTGGCCGGTTCAACGATGTTTTCAATGATACCAAACATCAAACTCGTGTCCAGTTGTGCCATCAGTGCAAAAGGTGACTTGTTTTGTTGTTGTTGAATGATCTTGCTCACACTATCTTGACTTAGTATGCAGAGGCCAAGCTTCTTATTCGGCCGTTCAGCCATCGACATGTACTTCTGTAGTACGAAGTTGTTCTCAAGATTAAATGCAAGTATGTATGCCACTTGTGATGTAGCTAGATCTTGCTCTGTGAAGGTTGTTCTATGCTCTTTACTCCATGATAGTAGAGGATTATCTAATATTGAACTTATGTCTAGTGTACCTCGTGCAATTGTTGTCACTGTTGAGATGGCGTTGACAGATATGTCGATGACGCTCAGTAGTAGCTGGATGTGAAGCTGATTTCTGGTCAATATTATTCTAGTGTAGTCTGGAACTAAGGGCACACAGTATCTGCGACGTGCGCTTGAGTTCTCACAAGCGGATCACTGCACCCATTGCATTCCTATTTGTGTAGCCTCTAAGATGGATACCAGTAGACTGCTAGCAAACATTGCAATCGATGTCTCGTCTGGAGCTCGAGTACAATGAAAAGAGGCACTTCTTTGGATGAAAACTACACCACAAACAAATCATATGCTTAAAGGTCTGAATGTCGTTGCTATTTTTGAACTCCATCGGTGTACTAAATTGACGATATCAATCCATGATTGTGAGTATGGTAGAAATCTATCCTTATTCTTGATTGAAGTGCGATGTCTCACTTTCGATCTGCTGAGGTGTATCCTATGCTTTTGGTGATGGTCCATTGAAGGCTTCAGTCGGACTCAATCTTAATGGTTCAATGCGATCAGAACCTTGTGATATTTAGTTACTAGTCACGGCTAAGCAACGAAAAGTTCAAGCGTTTGAAACAACTATGTACCTGGTGCTGGATTGTGCTGTTGTGGGGTGTCGGACTGAGAAGAGGCAAGCGAGCTGATTTCTTGAATGTCCCTTGCAAAGAATAAGTACGAAGAGTTAGAAAAGTGAGCGCACAATGCTGAAGGTTCTAAGAGTAATATCATTATTTGTATGTGTTATTTATCTCTTATGTTATAGAAAAAAAAAAAGAAAACGTGCTAGTGTCCCTACACGGGGGAGTTTGCACAGTCCTCCCCAAGTTTTATAATACGAGGGAACGTGCCATTCCCACGGCAACATGCAATTTTCAGTGTGTTCCTTTTTACTGTGTCCTCAGTGTTCAAGATGAAAATGTGGCACTTCTTACTCACCGCACGTTGGAATATGTCACTGTTGCAAATGTAGAGGAGTTGTGTCCAAGTTTCTCTTGATCTGTCTGCAGTGAAACACGGTAGAGTTAGGCCATAAGTAGTTGCGGCTACAAAAACGAGCTGAGTAAGGTAGTTGAAGGTGGACATACACACATAGCTGCTATGATTGCTAGGCCGGGAAGGCGCAGAGGCTTTACTGCAGGTGGAGGTGAATTCGAACATGGCGACGAGGCAAACAGTGACATTGTCGACCTTCTACTGCTGGAATGAATAGGGAGGAGCTTGGCCTACAGAATCTATGGTATTGATGCTTGAAGATTTCAGGGCTTAGAGGTGGGGTTTTCTGTAATTACATTTAGAAGACTTGTGGTATCAGTCAGACTTGGTCTCATGAGGCTCTAGTTGTCATCTCTTACCTTGAGTGATCAGTATCCGGGAGGTCGAATGTATAAGTTGTCTTGGTACGTTTCCTGTTTTGATTGTTTACAAATTTATGATTGATATGAACAGCGTGTCTCAGAAGGTATCATACTTGCTAGTGAAGGAATCAATGGAAGCATTTGTGGGACTCGAAATACAATCAAAAAGGTTTTGAAGCACATAGATTCCGATGAACGATTGATGAAGTTGAGGCGGACTAAGTCGCCTGCTACCGATGAAGAAGAGGATCTTCATCATGGTCATACCATTGGGGTCATGTCAGGGATAAGCTTAAAAATGAGGTGTGTAAACTACCTCTGTGGAGTCTCGTGCTCTTTTGAAAATTCCAGACTGTTCGTTGTTTCACACAAGGTCTATAGGCTATATTGGCATGAAGAGTATGCAAAGGCATATTATGCTGCTTTGATGAAAAGGCAACAAGCATGACCGGCTCTTTGGCCAACACTGACGTCAAGCTGCGGTTTGGTGGGTCCCCCTGCGCACTTGACATGGTAGAGTACACCGCAGCCTCTCTTCAGTGCTGCACGCTGCATCAGCAGAAGCTCTTGGCCGCACGTTCAAATCTTGCCAAGCGCCTTGGTTAACAGTTCTTAGAGCTGTGTGATAGATGTGAGGAACCCTGGTGAGGCAAAGCAAAGCCACTTTGTCGTTCAAGCCTGGCAGAAGCTCCTCCATAGCTGTGCCTACATACAACCTACAGGGTCCTACACCAGGGCGACTATGTGTTTCTTTCAAAACATTCTTTCCTGCTCGCGATAGGTTAATGGTCGGTTGCTCTCGTTACCGGCAGTGGGCTCGCTCGCGGTGACCTACCACACGCTCACGGGTCCTTTGCTACCTTCTTTCTTGATTTCATTTGAAGGTTCGAATCTTGATTGAAGGGACTTCCCTCTCTTATTCGTGATCATGAGAGGAGAGAAAGTGTGTGGGAAAGCTCGAAAATGTGTGTTAGAGAGAGAGAGAGAGAGAGAGAGAGAGAGAGAGAGAGAGAGAGAGAGAGAGAGAGAGAGAGAGAGAGAGAGAGAGAGAGAAAGAGAGATTCGGGAGCATGAGAGGAGATCAAGTGTGTGGCAAAGCTCGAAAATGTGTGTTAGAGAGAGAGAGAGAGAGAGAGAGAGAGAGAGAGAGAGAGAGAGAGAGATTCGGGAGCATGAGAGGAGATCAAGTGTGTGGCAAAGCTCGAAAATGTGTGTGTGTTTGTGTCTGAGTGTGTGAGTGTGTGTGTGTGTGTGTGTGTGTGTGTGTGTGTGAGAGAGAGAGAGAGAGAGAGTTGCCCTCTACTTGAATCCAACAGGCCTGCTAAAAGCAGACCCCTTGCTTATCATCAAATTAATGAGGCTTGAAAGTCGATGAGCAAGCATCCTGAGACAGATCTGCCCTCTACTTGAATCCAGTAGGCCGTGCTAAAACCAGACCCCATCAAATTAATGCGGTCTCAAAGTTGACGATCAAGCATCGTAAAGTTTATTGCGAACCCAGAACGTCACTCACATAATTTTGATAGCCTGGCTCGAGGGGACATGAGCGTTACCTTTACGGTGGATGAGAGAGAGAGAGAGAGAGAGAGAGAGAGAGAGAGAGAGAGAGAACCTGCTTGTGTCGTTTTGTCTGTTTTGCTTGTGTCGCTTGATGCTTCAAACTGCCTGCGGAGAAGAAGGGCTTGCATTTTTTTGTTATTATGCTTGTTTGCTGTGTTTGACGGCGCTTTTTAGAGCTGACGGCGCTGCTTTTTTTAGAGCTTCACAGCGTCGGCGCTATTTTTGAAAAGAGATTAGGTGCAGCCACGTGGGCTGCTGAGGGGCCAAGCAGCGAAAACTGGCCACTTCGCTAACGAAGTAACCATGCCGAGCCTTCACAACTAAGCCCATTTTGGCATAGTTGCACAATTACTTAAATAAAAAATAAAAACTTAAAGCATTTAGTTACATTTTGTGAATGTGGGTGGTGGCTGCCGCTGCCAGTAACCTCGCCTTTGTGGCAGCTTTATAGCGTGTAGTTTTCTTTGATAGCAGAAAGGTGACGTTGACTGTGTAGGCAAGATGCAAGCACTCACACCTCCGTGATCTGAGTTCTGCAACCAAGTCATGTGTGGTCACCTCCAGTTGTCGGTGGAAGACCGCTTCCAACGTCCATGTGCATGTAACTAGACCCAATTATTTTCGGTGTGACCACAAGAAAGGGAACCACAAGCCAACGATGCTCTGTGATGCATAGTTTCTCTTAGGGCGCATCGGCACGTGGTAACCTATTTTGGAGCGTAATGGTTTATGAGGCTACGTGCGTGAGCTGCATAGAATTTCAAATGCGGGGGTAGAAGAGGGCGTTTGCCAACTCTATCGAAATCGGCAAAGTGGGGAGAAGCAGGCAACGTTCGCTGAGGTCAGCCGACTGGGGTTCTACTCCGGCCTGTGCGAAACTGCCCTTAGTTATAAGTTATAGATGACTAAGGCTTGTGTGACCACGCCCTGACTTGTGCACGAAAAAGGCTATCAGGTGATAGCATTAATGGCACTACCTATCGACCACAAGGCAAAGTGAAATAGAGAACAAAAGGGAGATTTTTTCTTTAAAGAATCAATTGAATGTATTAAGAAAAAGGTAAAAATTTACAAATACCCCTAAAGAAGGATAGGGGTTATCCTGTATGCAAGGATACAAACCAAAGAAAAAAATATATATCAGAAAGAGAGGGGGAGAGATTGCATTGATCAAGATCAATTTCATTCTGGTAGGCTCATAAAAGGAGAAGATGGCATCTCTCCACCTTTGCCGTCTAAGCGCTCTCTATAGAAACTTAACTTCCAAAACTGAAGCCTCAGTTATCAAACCATATAATTCCTTCATAACTCTAGTGAGACTAATGGTCAAAGGAAAAAGAGAAGGGGAGTGAAATCTCCCAAAGAGTGCACATTTCCTTTCCAACCAAATATGCCACTAGCTAGAGGATCCCTCTAAGGGAATTCCAAAGAGGAACATCAGCAAAACTGCATTCTCCAATTAGGATGGATCTCTAGCTAATCTTGGAAGCATCAATACTAAACACCTTTTGAAACTCCAATTTAAAGAGGATGTTATATTTACAATTTACAAACGATAGACCAAAGATTCTTCATGACACTTGCATCTTGGGAAGATACCATCTACAATTTCAAATTTCTTTCTTTAGCTCCTGTCCATACTCCTCGATGTAGGATGAGCCAAATAAGGTATCTATGCTTTATGGAAAGAGTGTAAGCCGATAGAAATTTGAATTTGTATTCTCGTTGCTTAGCATTCCAAGATAAACCCCATTTGCTGTTGAGGCTTCTCACCAGGCTGGCTCCATTATGGAATCACCAGGTTGACAAAAATGAATATGTTTGCAGATTTGAGAGAGTGAGGCTGATTGACCTCTCGAACAACCCTGCAAAAAGTCATGAGAGCTGTGACATCTTTTTAGTGCCAGGTCTGCACAACCTTGCATGATCTAAAAATTTTGGATGAGTTCAGCAGCACTGAGAAAATTTCCTTCTTTGTAAACATTTTTCCAAAGGCTGATTCCTACTCTAAAGCACTTTTGTGCTCTCCTAGAAGGCTCCCAGCCTTTAGGCAGACCATACCATCCAAACCAAATGGAGTCTTGAAGCCATAATTGAATTGAAGATCCTTGAATTTTGGATAGGGACCGTCTGGACTTTTGGTACTTTATTTAATTCTTATGAACCACCCGAGAGAAACCTTCTTGCAAGAGTAAAAGTTTTGTTCAGTTGGTACTGTGAAGGAGACCGCAAGATTAAAAAAACACTAGAAAAACACCAACAGTAATGCTGGGATGATGGTTCTACCACATGAAGAGCTTCTTTCTGAATCTTTCCAGCATCGAGTTCCACTTGTGATTGAACGTGACATTACAACCATTGGTATCCCTAGTAGCCTGAAGATTTGTCCATCTTCATTAGCTTTGCATCCAATCTGGATAATAATGTCAGGGCACGAACCTTTGGAAACTTTGAACATTGTTTTAGAATGATTTATAATTGATCCATTGGCACGACAGTAGGTGTAAAGCAATGCTAAATATGTTCAACATACTGCTACTAATTGTTTACCAAAGCATTTATGTCATTAGCAAACCGTTACAAGAATAGTTGTTCATCCGAGCCACATATATCAATAGCTTTAAGCTCACCTTTTTTATAGCATCTTTGACAAGACAACCCAAAGCATCAGAAGAGATTGCATACAACAAAGGTGACCAAGGACAACCCTATCTAATTGATTTGTGGAGGGGGATATCTTCATTGAGGGAACCATTAACAGATATTATAGGACATGCACTACCAAAAAGTGTGTGCACAAATCTGATAAATTTTATGCCCAAGCCCATGTCATATAGAATTTGTAAAATAAAGTAAACCCATTTAATTATTTCATAAGCCTTATTCAAATCAATTTTAAAGAAGATAAATTCCTGATCAATTTCCTTTGCATGTTCCATACCTTCCCAAAGAGTAATTATGGAATCCAATATATACCTCCCCTTTATAAAACCCTTCTTCTGTTTCAAAATAAATTGATCCATAAGGGGAATGAGCCTCCAAGCTAAAGAAAGAGAAAAGATCTTATAAACAAAAGTCAAACATGTGATTGGTCTCCAATTTGATAAGTCTTCCCTTGAGCCTTTTTTTTATGACCAACTTGACAACACCAACATTGATGGAAATGGAAAGAGCTTCTATAGCCAATACTTCTTGCCAAACCAACATCAGATAAGGAACAAGAAAACCTTGATCCAAATAGTGAAACTCATTAGGAACACCATCTATCCCAGGAGATTTACACAGCTTTAAGTTTACAATAGTTTCTTTTAGTTCCCCTTCTATAATAGGTGAGTCCAACAGTCTATCCAAATGTTTTGGAATTGTTCTTTTCCTAACTAGAGCTATTTTAGCTCTTGAATTTGTAATATCCTTATTTCTCTATGGAATTGGAGAAAATATTGGAAAAATAAGACCTAGCAATTTCAACATTCTCCTTATGGAAAGAAGCAAGCTTGCCCGCCATCCTTATCAACCAAGAAAGGGATGAAATCCCTACATTTCTTCTTCTTCAATAAGGAAAACATGTGATTATTGGGCTTATCTATTTTTCCTACCATAGTCCAAGCAAGGGCACCCTGGGCCTCTAGAAGCTCATCCTTCCTAAGCTGGTCTTTTAAGATACTGAGCTCAAGGGAAGACCGATCAGACTAAGTCTTATCTTCAAGCAATGAAATTTTCTTAGTAATCATCACTCTTCTGTTTGATCTTATTTCCTTATCTTTTCTTTTAAAGCTGGTTAAATAATTTTGTGTGTGCTTTATGGCATCATCCCAGGCAGCAAATACATTTCTATGATTATTAAAATCACTTTCTAAAATCTCTTTGACCTTAGCTCTGACAGATGTAAGTTTTAATAAGGAATTGTCTAAATGAGGCCAACCAGCTTTGAAAGAATGTTCCTTTTTATGAAGCTCAAATATCAACGGTTTATGATCAGACAACTCATCAACTAGTGGGCTTGAAGAAGATTAGTTGTAAAATAAAGACTATCAAGCCTGGGTGCAGCTCTGTACCAGCAGTTTGTTGATTGTTAGCCCAAGTGAAACCATATTTTTCATATGTATCAACCAAATCTATTCTTTATGAAAATTGCTCCCAAGATTGTTTCTCTTTGCCTTGTATTACTTGCCCCAGATCTTTATACCTATCTTTCAAAGAGGTGACCATGTTAAAGTCACTTGTGATCATGAGGGGATCATTAATAGTAGAGAGTTCCATCATCATAGATGTCCTCATTGAGAGAGAATTTGAAGCATAAAGGCAGACAACTATGTAGTTAAAAGGTTCCTTCAAAGAGACACCAACCTAGTTTCCTTTTTCCCAAAGTGTATACCAGTGATTGATTGCTCATACTTCTGATTAATTTCAACCATTTCTCCTCCCTTACACTTGAAGTGTGATCTGTACATAACCACTTCTGATTCTTGCTGATTTTTTACAAATTGGAGTCCAGGGAAAAACCCTCATCTTTAATTTTCTACAAATAAATAAAGTCAACTTGCACGTGTAACTCAAGCATCCATTTTTAACAAAACTGGCTGAAGCCACAAAAATGGCTCACATCAAGATTCTAGTAAATGAAACATAACTTTTGTATATGACATCAAAATTTCATGAAACTTCTTAACTATGGGTTTAAGATATGAAAAAGGTTTCTAAATACACAATTTACATGAAAAGCTCAAATTTTTTAAAAAAAAAAAATCTAAAATCAGGAAATTCTACGAAAAACAACACTTCAACACTTACCTTGAGGAAGTAAAAAATGTTGGCAGTCTTTGTATATGGGTTAAAAAAGCTTGGTACATCTATCACATACCTATTGAGGTATTTTTGAAAAAAGTTTGGGCCTGCTTAACAATGATTTGATTTACTTTCACAAAAGAAAATAGAAAAATTTTGTCCATCCGTACAAATTAGTTGTAGAAGATGGCAATGGAAAGACACCTTTAGACCTTCAATTAGCTCTGTACTATTTTTTTTCAACTCATATTGATTGTTGGTCATAATTCCCTAAAACCATCTTCTACTTAGATAACTAACATAGTGTTGATAAATTTTTTACAAAAGTCTCAAAAAGCCACAAAAGTGGCTGATTTTTATAGAACTAGTGTTAAGCAAACAACTCTGATATGGTTAGTCAACCCTTTACAATTCAAAGAAAAAAAAGTAGTGCACTGATTCATTTTTTATGAGTTCTGGGAGGCTTTACAAAAGAAATTGATTCCCTCTTAGGATCTGAACTTTTATCTTTCTTTCTTTTAGACTTGCTTCCTGGCTAAGGTAAAGTCTCTTCTTCTACCTGGGTCATGATAGTGTCCACAGAATTAAGGGGGGACTGAGAGAATTTTTTAATCTCTAGGTTATCATGTTCTTGAAGTTCATTGACAAAAGCTTCTTCTTCTGGAATCTCAGAAGTTTTTAAATCTTTCTTGTTAGGATCAACTGCATGTATTTCTTGAGCTGTTGAGATACCTGTTTCTTCATCTAATGTTCAGAGTCAGAGGGCACGCCTTTGGCTTTGTCAATAGAACTATCACGTGGGATAGGAATATCATTTTACATCCTCCTCTTTGTGAGGTTCTGTGGGAGCTTGAGATGATGAAGTATTATCCTTTTGATCAACTAAACCATCTACAAAAGATGGATCAAATACCTCATCCAGAAGGGCCCCAAGCTTGCTAACATATTTATCAAAGGTAGCCTTTATTGGGTTCCTATTTTTAGCACTACCCTTTTGAACCTTGGGGGGTGCACTATGTAATCATGTTAATGTATAATGTGAGTTTGATGGGAGGGGTTTTAAAATGCAAAAACTTTAGGTAATTTAACAGAGATACATTAAAATAAGAGGTTTTTATATTCAATTTTAGAAAAAAATCATAAAATAAGGGGTCATTTTATTCATTCAAACATGTTAAAAGAGGGGTTTTTTTAATACCCAGCGAACGCACGTTATATGTGAAAGCAGGCATTAGCTAGATTCCTATAGATAGCTTTCTGAACATGCAGTATTTGTCCCATCTAGTTTTTAACCGGAATACTCTCTCTAAGAGGGGCATCTGTGTTAACTTCTATAGGCCTAATGAGGACCTCACTTAGGGTTCATTCCATGAGTAGGACTTTGTCCCAGCACTTTACCCAGCTGAGCACCAATCTGTTTGAGCCAAGGAAAAAATTCAATCAGGAAGTCTGGAAAGTCTACCCATATCGGGACCTTAGACGATTTTTTACCCCTAGGATCAAAGCCCTTATGCCATTTAAAGACAGACATTTGAGTATTCCTGATTAGTCATTGCCCTCTGCTAATCCCTTGCAAAGCACTGTCAGAGTCCTCAAAGAAAAACAGATAATAGTTGATAGTGAGGTCTTGAACCTGAGTAGGAAATAAATTCCTAACCTCCCACTCTTGGGAAATACACTAGTTGGGCACCTCATTAGGAGGTCCGATTCCATGATAGAGACCAATAACTACTTTCTCCTGCAATTGCTTGAACCAATTGTTGAGTTCACCTCAGCACACCAGCATACTGACTCTAAGAATTAGCATTTAGAGCTTCCTCATGACAAACTTCAACATTTACAGGTTCCTCATGACAAACTTCAACATTTTCAGCAACATGCAACTTACCTTCCTCTTTACCCTCTATTGGAGCTTCTTCATTCCCATTGTGAGCATGAGGGTTACCCTTTACCACCTCAATCTCTCGAGGAACCTTTTCGATGTTCTGCCATACATTGGAATGACATCATAGTGTCTATTAAGCAGAGAATGGTTAGTAATTACCGGAATAGGTATTTGCAAAGCACGAGGGAAAGCTCCCTCATTAACATCGTGAGCTACTAGATTGGGCAATAGAGAGGTAAGAAAGTCATGCTGGAATAGCTTTTGTCTACTAGGAGAAGGGTTTGAAATGGGGCGTGCTTGGACTACATGTGCATATGATAATGGGGCCTTGAGTGAAGGTTCTGAGCTTAGTGGCATGGTTCCCCGGAGGAGGGTTATTAGGACTGGAAGCTCCTCCAATAGGGCGTTGGTTAGATTTTGCGGTGCTTGACATCGTGGCAAGCATGCCCCAGCTACGGTCTCCAGTCACGCCCTACTGCCCGTTCACCAAAAGTTAAGTCCACTCGGTGTTCACGCGGCATTGAACCCAGTGCCTTCTGTATCGGACTCCGTAGCTTGTGTCCTCAAGGTGTGAGCAGTAGATGATATGCTTGAACAAAGTGCAGCACCCCCAAAATCGGGCCATTGTGACTGACTGTGCCGGTCACCTACACCTACACGGGGCTAAATTTCCGACTCTCAAGGATGTGGCATCCTTGAGAGCCTGCCCTGTGGCAGCGGAAACAACCTGCTCAGCACTGGTGATGTTCATTCACCAAATTATTTGAACATAGGGACGAATGGACACGAGCGTGAGGACTGCTTCAGCCCAGCCTAGGTGTTGAACCATGGCAGCCCGAGTCAATCCAGCAGGGTATAACCCATTGCGCTGATGAGTAAGCGAAAGCATGCCTATACATTCTAATATTGCCGTGAGGGCTCGGGTGGGCGGGGCCTTAGGACTAAGTGGCACGGGCATGGGAGGGTGGGATCTACGGTAGGGGCATTGTGGGCCGTAGATCCCAAATGCGGGTACCCTAGATTACTTTTGTAATCTAGGGTACCCGCATTTCGGAAGTAATCTAGGGTACCCCCATTTTGCGGCACCGGTTTGAACCCGGGACCTCACACATGGGAGGCGCCTACCCTAACCACTACGCCATGCGTGCATTGTGGAACGTGGGGGCCCTAATTTACTTAAAACATGTAAATTAGGGGCGGGCACTGAAAGTAAATTAGGGTACCCAAGATTAATTTTTATTATAAAAAGTAATCTAGGGTACCCTAATTTACTTTCGGCGCCGCCACTGGGATCTACAGCCCGCAATGGCCCCGCTGTACATCCCACCCTCCCATGCCCGTGCCACTTAGTCTGGGGGGGGGGGGGGGGGGGGGGGGGGAGGGGGGGGGGTTCGTTGACCTTTTACCGGTTGTGCACGCGGTTGCCAATTGCGCCACGTTCGCTTGGAGTCCGGTATATATCCTAAGCCCCTATAGGCGGGGGAAACCACCCGGAAAGCTAACCATTGCCCTCCAACAGGTGTCAGTGCAGAGAAGAGACGGGCATTAATAGGATTGGAAATCGCCTCTCCCCTAAAAATCCCATTCAGAAGAGCTTCATGCAATCTAGCCATGGCTTACCCTGCTCCCAAAGGGGAAGAGGGAAGATGACGCTCAGAAGTAGAGGGTAGAGAAACCAAACTAAGTGTGAATGGGAAATAAATGTCCCGTTGTAACAGTGCATGCCTCCGGGGCAAAGCTCGTACGATAGCACAGATGACATGATGCCTACCAAAACGCTACCTGGGGTTAATGCGTCTTGTTGCACATAGGCGAGCCAAGGGAGATTTTTTTTTTTCAAAATAAACAGAAATGATAAATTAAAACAAAGGAAATTACATCTTATGAGGCCAAAGGTGGGGAAAGAGGGATCAATCCCAACGAATGTTTGGGAAAGGATTATCTTGAGCCAGCTAACAATCGAGATTAGCCAGTTGAAAACCGTTGTAAAGGGAAGAAAAACCGATAAAATATAGGGGATCGCTGGGAAACCATCCTATAAGTTTTTATGGGTTGCATCTTTACAAGGAGGAAATCTGTAAAAAATACTTGACCCTAACTGTGGTCCCAAAACTCCCATCAAAAGGGAGCTTTTGCTATTCTCGAGTTTTAACCCATGCCTATATATACCCATGCGTGAGTGCCAATAAATTAAGGGTACCCCCACACAAGAGGGGGTTATCCATTTTGCTTTACCCCCTCCAACTACACGCTTGAAAAATAACCCCCATCCCAATTTTACTCTCACAATCGCACGTTAAAAGAAAGAAGCATTAGGTGGAAGGATTCAAAGGAAATGGTTCTCAAAAGGAGTGCAAAGGAGGATGTAACTAGTAAAAAAAATCTTTTTCATACAGGAAAGATGCAACACTATTTGAAACCAAGAATAAACAACCTTTCTTTTATTCTTTCAATATGAGAAGAAATCGAATTGAAGAATCCCAAAGCACATAATTGGTTGTTACCCCCTCTTGTGAGGTTAACTCCACCTCTTTGGGCTTTGGGCTGCAGTTGCTCTACCCCCATACCCAAATAACAAATCACCCCTCCCCCCCTCCGTGTGGGCGCCCTCTAAATGACAACAATAATAGTGCTGATGGTGGCAGGCGCAGATGGTGTATAGGAGGGCTCAGTAAGTAGTGATATTTCCGGGCTGGGACGGAGATCTAGGGGATAGCGGGAGGCAAGAACCATAGGGAATGAGAGGCTGGTGAGCAAGCGCTCCAACATTGCTTCTCAGTCTCGAACCAGACATTATCGCGCGAGGGGACGATGCTTTTCACCTAATCCTGCAGCACAGCATGATCGTCCATAGTATTGAGCAGGTAGCCCAGCAAGTAGAGCAGATAGGCCGCATGCACTCTGAGGAGTTTTTTGGGGCTTTCCCACAAAACAGGAACTTGAGCTCTTCTACAAGATGCATTTCTAAGTCCCTGGGAAGCTGCCAGGTCCTCAATAGATCAGCAGGTCCGCCTATCTGCAGATTGGGATTATTATCGACGACGGGATATGAGTGACTGATCCAGTTAAAGCGATTGACAAACTGGCAGATGAGTTCAAAATGTTCAATCGCTTTAACTGGATCAAATGTATAAAATGTATAAAATGTTCAAAATGAGTACAAACTGGCCAGTCGGACATAAATGGCCAAAGCTCATAAAAAGCACTTGAATAATCAAATATACATAAAATATAATATCCTTTCGCATAACCCTTAACCTTTTCCACCTGTTAGCTACGCTTAACAATAACATATCAGTTTCATTACATACCTCTCCGTTAGGTCTCCCCAATCTCATAAAAATAAAAAATCTTTCAAAACATATTAAGTACATAAGTGAAGGGTGAGTTTAGGAAATGAAAAGATAGATGAAATTGGAAAGTCAAAAGACGAATGAAGGTGGAAAGTCAAAAGACAAACGAAGATGGAAAGTCATGAAAAGACCTTTTGTGTCCATGTAAATAGGCGTTTATCTGCTCTTTCATTTTTTCTTTAGCGTTTTCTTCTAATTTCTCTTTAGCATTTTCCTCTGTGCTCTCTCTCTCTCTCTCTCTCTCTCTCTCTCTCTCTCTCTCTCTCTCTCGCAATGTTGCATTCATCTTTCTTAGGTAATATTGTTGCAAATCTATGTGTTTTTTCATTGACTATTGTTACGTGCTATAGATTAACGCATCGTGTTTATTATTTTTTACAGGAGTCTTTGAATTAGGAGCACCTTTTTTTTAAAAGCCATTAGGAGTACCATTAGAAAGCAACTGTCCTCAGTTGTACAAAGATAAAAATCTGCAAACCATACTTGTCAAAAATAGTGATTAGTATTCTGTGTTAGAAATAGCACATTGTAAAATGAAAAATTTATAAAACGAAACAGCTTTGCTTATGCCTGTTGTCATCCACATACTACCTATTGTAGTGTCCCATACTACCAGAATAATGAATCAGGGCATCATTGGTCACACTCATCATTCAATAATCTATGCTTATTAATCTGAAGTTCACTTTTCATAAATATTTTCGCGATAGAAAAGCATTACATACCAATTCCAAATATCTACCAACATATACTCATTTCAAATCCAAATATCCTTCATTTTGTATACCCGGGTAACAAAATCATACCAGTCATAGTGGTGGCCAGCCACTGCAGCATGATTTTGTGATCAGTGTGTTGCCTCAACCGGCGAATCTACACCAATAAGACGTGCTATCTAAATCGGTGAATCTGCACTAATGTTGTTTAAATCGGTGAATATGCATTTGGTATTGTTTAAAAAATGTGAATTTATAGTTTGTTGTTGTACTGCGTAAATCGACGAATCTGTGTGCATGTGACTAATGAACTACACAAAACATTAAAAAAAAAATTACTATCTGGTTGACACCACTTTGGGGTATAGTGGGATAGCAAAGTACTTACAAACTTTTATTAATTTATGAATCCAAAACACCGTAGCTCATGTGAGAAGCTATATAATGCTACAAACGGGAGCGTGGAGTTCCCTGCAAAATAGAAAAATAACACGTTGCAATCATAACACCGACAAATACGCATACCTAACGAGTCTCGTAGCACACAATTGAGGCCATACGTGAACAGAGAGAGAGATCAAGAGCAAGACAATGCACGTGCAGGCGCACCTCCTAGAATGGAGTGCTACGCCTAGCACGACGAGAGAGAAGAGAAGAGAGGAGTGAAGAAGAATACACAGACACTGGGTGCAATATCCCCCCATGCAAGGGTGACCATTTCCCTCTTGCACGTATTTAATTTATAGATTTCTTGAATGGTAAAAAATGAGTACAAACTGGCTGGCCGGTCATAAATGGCCAAAGCTCATAAAAGAGCACTTGAATAATAAAATGTACATGATATACATATCCATTTGCATAGGCCAAGCTAGTCTTTTCCACATGTCAGCTGCAATAAATATTAAAATATCAATTCTATAACATACCTCTCCGTTGGAAAGCAACTGTCCTCAGTTGCAAAGATAAAAATATGCAAATAATACTTGTCAAAAACAATGATTAGAAATCTGTATCAAATAGTAAAAGAAAAATCCGTAAAAGTAGACACACTGGTTATGACTGCCGTCATCCACATACTACCAATTCTAGTATCCCATACCACTAGAATAAGCAGTATATGCCATACCCTGATGAATCAGGATATCATTGGTCACAGTCATCATTGTATAAATCAATTCTCATCAATCGCAAGTTCACTTTCATAAATATTGTTGCGATAAAAAATCATCATATACCAATTCCAAATCCAAATTCCAATATCCCTCATTTTGTATACCCGAGTAACAAAATCATACCAGTTATAGTGGTGGCAAGCCACTGCAGCATGACTTTGTGATCAGTGTTGCCTTATCCGGCGAGTCTACACCAATAAAGCATGTTGCCTAAATCGGTGAATCTACACTAATGTTGCCTAAATCGGTGGATCTGCATTGGATATTGTTTAAAAATCATAAATGTGAAGTTTATTAATGTGCTGCCTAAATTGGTGAATCTGCACCAAGATGAGTATCTACACACTGTATAAACCGAAAAATCTGTGTGCTTATGACCAATGGACTAGACAGGACATAAAGGAAAAAAAATATTGACCCCTTGTTTGACATCAAATTGAAGTGCATGTGTGTAGCAAGGGAGTTATAAAATGTTTTTTTATAGGAGTAGCTATACAACTAAATGTGAAATAATCTCAATAAAATGCTACACAATGCAGTATAAACCACAATGTTAGAGATGTTAGATTTCATAGCTCAAAAAATAATGTAGATAAGTAGAGGAGGTCTGTCTTTGAAAATGTCCAAGGGTATACTTAATGATGCAAACTATACGAGGTGTCTTTGAGAGGTATCTAGAAAGAAAGCAATTCACAAGAAAGCAAATGAATTGACCATTTATTAAACTAAAATATTAGACTCAAGGATTGTGCAATAGAAGTTTTAAATACTCTTATTAGATATATATTTTTAAATACTCAGGCAAAAAAATTCAATACTCTTGAAATATATGTAGAAATAAGATTGAAAAGCATGCCATGTATGCAAAGTTTGTGTACTGATGTGTTCCGGTCTGAATGTGATTAATTAGGAGGTGTGGCACGGTGCAGTAGGAGAGAGAGGTAGACAATACTGTAAAAAGGCTAGGTTAGTATGTATAAGGGTACATAGACAGTACTTTAGTAGTTGATACAATATGGTTAGTGGTTGCTCACCTGATGTTCTATCCAACTTTGTGTGAATCAGTAGTAACTGAACATGTTTAAAGAAGGTCAATAATAAATGCAATTCAAAACGCTTGGATTAAATATTGTAAATGTACGGGGATTAACAAGTCGTAATGTGATTAAGGTTGAAAAGATAATATTGAGTCATTTGAGTAGAAGGTTGCCAGGAGTTAGTAATAAACAAGAAATTTATAGGTCGTGGGAGTCAAAAATCATGTTGTTGTGCAGGTATATTGTATGACAAGTGGTGAACTTGACGTGCCAGAAGGACAATAGAGTGATGAGTATACTCATGCAAAGCTTGAATGTTAAGGAGATAAACTAATGAAAAATATAAGTTTAGATCTTTATATGCAACGAAAATAATAGTTTCTTTATTTATTGTTGACTATCATATAACCTCTATTGTTATTCTTTATATAACTTTATTTTATTTATCTACTTATAAGGATGTAATCTTTTATCATTTATTACATTAATTAATATGTCAATATATCATTATATAATGTAATTATGAGATACTAAGACTATTTTCATCTATAAAACACATAGAATAAATAAAAATGAATTATTGTTATGTAGTATTTCCTAGTTGTATTATAATATAATGTGAATTTACTTTGTATGGGCATCTTTCAAAGGGCTATGGGACCAAAATGATACAATTCTTATGAATGTAATACAATTTCTGGATAAAAAAATTAAAATGAAGTAAAGTGAAAAATTAAATTGCAAGCCTAAAAAGACATCATTATCGTCATCGTCCATGTACATGGATGCTTGGCATCGGACATTGTCCGATAAAGTATTGCATTGGTCATCGAAGAGTTTTATCGATGTTCGCTTCTGTAAGTAGTCTCGGGCGACTCAAGGTTGGGGGGGGGGGGAAGGGGCAGGGCACCGTTGTGGAGGTGTCTTGCAGCAGACGAGGGGGAGAGCGAGAAATGAAATGAAATAAAATGTTACAGTAAATGCCTACAATAGCCAAATTTACATTTGAGTCAAAACTAATACAATCAGAGTGACTAAAATAAAATGAAGTAAAGTGAAAGAGTAAAACTAAAAGTTTGAAATCATCGCAGGAAGTGCAGCAGCATCATCCTGAATGCCCCAAGATGCCCGACATCGGGTGTCATCTGAGAAAGTATTGCAGCGGCCGCTACAGAGCTTCGTCATTGCCCGCAATTGTAAGTAGCCGTATTGGGGAAGAGGGAAGAGAGAAAGGGAGGGTGGCCGGGAGTTTGGTATAACCAAAAAGAGAGAGAGATCGAGAGAGAGAGAGAGAGAGAGAGAGAGAGAGAGAGAGAGAGAGAGAGAGAGAGAGAGAGAGAGAGAGAGAGAGAGAGAGAGAGAGAGAGAGAGAAACGAACTTTCAAAAGGCCAAAATTGTACATGAGGCCAAACGAATACCATCCGTGTGAATTTGATCCAATGCCTAGGAGCAAAAAAATTGAAGTAAGTGAGAATCAAAATGAAAATGATTTTTTTTTCATCAGCATCGTCGGCGTCTTGTGTTTGTCAAAGCAGGGAGCTCTGCAGAGCTTGGTCAATGTCCGCTTCTGTACGCCATCGTACTCCTCGGGGGGGTCACTTACAAGAAATCACCTATATCACGTGCGTTCAAGGGGTATTTAAAAAAACCCTTTACTTACATGGTCTAAGGTAATAAAACAGCCCCTTTTTCTTACGAAACTTACAGATTTTTTTCCAAAATGAAATAAAAATACCCTTCTGTAAATGTAATTCTTTTAATTTTTGTTAACTTTGTTTAATAATAAACCCCTTCTGTTCAACTCACATTCTATATTTACATATTTATCAGTGACCCCCCCGAGTTGTACTCGACGAGTCGGGGAGAGGGAGATAGAGCGAGATTTTGATACATCCACTGAGGCTGTTCTCATGGAGACGCCCTCAGCTGCCGACGATGGAGAGAGAGAAAGGGAGATCCTTGGAGTACTGGAAGAGAGGGAGATAAAGCGAGGTGGGGGAAAGAGATTTGCTTGCAGTACTCCGTGCAGAGCCTCGAAATGGTCTGTCTCTGTAAGTCATCGGACTGGGAGAAAGAGAGAGAGGATTGGATGGGAGCACCTACAAAATATGGGCGCCAATGGTTGCCTGGTGTGCTGACGCCATGCATGCTCAGAAAATTGGCGACAACTTAGAGAGAGAGAGAGAGAGAGAGAGAGAGAGAGAGAGAGAGAGAGAGAGAGAGAGAGAGAGAGAGAGAGAGAGAGAGAGAGAGAGAGAGAGAGAGAGGTGTTGGATGGAATGGGAGACAAGTTGTGGCAGTCGCTAAAGAGGGAGAAGACCACTGGTTGGGAGGACTCGTGGAGAGGTGGGTGATAGTCCTAGTAAGAAAGGGAGTAGCAGTGGACCTGGCGGTTGCAAGGAGTGATAGAGGGAGATCGAGGGTGGTTGGCGGCCAGAGAGAGACAGAGAAAGAGAGAGAAAGATCACAAGAGGGGAGAGAGAGAGAGCACGATTGGTCGATAGTCAAGTGCTTGTGGCGTAGGAGTTTGGTGAGGTTGCTTCATGGAGTTGGGTGGTTGAACTGAGAGAGAGCGTGTGGCCGACAGTGGACGAGAGAAAGAGAGTGAGATGGGAGAGTTCAACCGCTGCATGGCATCGAGAGGGGCCGGCTGAAAACTACCAGAGAAAGAGACATGGAAAGCAAAAATAAAATTCTTGCATGCGCTCGCGTCCACAGACTTTGACGGCTGTAGTTGGTGTTTGATTTGCAGCTCGGCCTTGACATGCGAAAGCTTCTACGTGTACAAGGGATTGGCTGTCGCTCGTACTATTTTACAGAGCCAATTTGGCATGCTTGAAAAAGTGAGGATGCGGTGGAGTTAACTCGCCAACCGTGAGGGTTGGCTGCTGTAAGTGCAGACGTTGTTGGTGATAGAAGTTGTTGCTAAGTTGAATCTCATGTTTTTGCTCATCTAACTACATCGACTATGCGTGCTCCGCATTATGACGCACTGCTTCCACCCAAGGCTACTCGCCTTGGTGATTTTTGCAGGATGACGAGGGTTTGAAGAGGGCCAATAGCCATGAGAGAGACAAAAAATAAAATAAAATAATAATAAATCCTTTACAGCTCCACCTTCTTCTTTGAGTCGTCTCCTTCCTAACGGGCTTAATATCCAAATTGCTACCTACCTTGATCATCGTGCCCTCATAAACCATCATCTTGCTACGCTTTCACAAGAAAATCATTGTTACTCTATATTAATCCCCGGAATAAAGTACTCCCTATTTCTTCCCTATATAGCTATGGAAAACATCTCCAAGCTCTTCTTTTTATGAGTATTCTCATAAGATTAAGTTTTAATATGTTATTATGTTTAATTATCATAATTACATTGCTAATCACAATATTACGACAACAAAGAAGGGATTCTCTTTCATTTTAAAGACCCTTAACTGTCTTGTTCAATCACACTAGTTACTACAAATGAAAGCAAATAACAAACTCTACAAACATAAAAAAAACAAGGTACTTAGATGTTGATTATCTTTAATCTTTGGAGCGTAGCCTACACTCTGATACCACTGCTACAAACGGGAGTGTGGAGTTCCCTGCAAAATAGCAAAATAACATGTTTCAATCATAAAACCGACAAATCCGCATACCTGACGAGTCTCGTAGCACAAAATTGAGGCCATAAGTGAATAGAGAGAGATGAAGAGCAAGAGAACCGACGTGCAGGTGCACCTCCTAGAATGGAGTGCTACGCCTGGCACGACAAGAGAGAAGAGAAGAGAGGAGAGAAGAAGAATACACAGACACTGGGTGCAATCTCCCCCCATGCAAGAGTGACCATTTTCCTCTTGCACATATTTAATTTATAGATTTCTTGAATGGTAAAAAATGAGTACAAACTAGCCGGCCGGTCATAAATGGCCAAAGCTCATAAAAGAAAACTTGAATAATAAAATGTACATGATATACATATCCATTTGCATAGGCCAAGATGGGTCTAGTCTTTTCAATTGTCAGTTGTAATAAATATTAAAATATCAATTCTATAACATATAATGTCAAATAAAAATTCCATTTAGTGCAAAAATTAAGCCATTATATGAGAGATGGATGGGTTTATAGCTCATAAGATAACGTGAAAAGAGAAATGAGGTATTGGAGTTACGTACCTAGATAATAGACCGTATTTGAAAATGTATACACCAGTGTGTGCATGTAGAGAGAGGTACAAATAGGAGACAACTGCAACTATGAATCTCGAACCAAGATAGAGTTTCATAGCTTTATGGTATTTCATAGTAAAAGAAATCCTGTTATTTCATAGCTTTATGAACAATTGTTTTCAATTGCAAGGAAAAATGATACTAAATTTAAATTACTGCATGAGAAGGTCAAGATAGATAGTGCGATCCCACTCAAGAAAACATGTGATTTATTTATTTATCATTCATCATAATATTACAACAGCTTTGTACTCAACTACTCAGTAAAAAAAATTGAATCACAAGATGTTATCATTTGCCGTGCAATCTCCATAACTAGATTAAGAAAAACTAAGAAAAAGAAAGTTATATGTAAGCACAAAACTTGAAATATCCCTACTTACAAAAACTAGATTAAGAAAAACTAAGAAAAAGAAAGTTATATGTAAGCACAAAACTTGAAATATTCCCTACTTACAAAAACTTCAATTTCTCAAGCCGCGTAGGAAGAAAATGCGTAGAAAGCTATGCTTGATTGTGCAATTTGTGATGATCTTGTCTTGAATGGGCGGGTGTCCATCATTAGGAAGATGTTTGTGTAGTGATGTATTACAAATTAGTATGTGAGAGTGAGTGTGAGATCTATCTATGAATTGGTATTAGTGGTACGTATGTTAGCCGCAATTATAAACTGTTGTGGTGGTTATCAGATAGGAGAGTTCATGCTGAATACAAAGAAAAAATTAAATTAATTTTAATTTTTTTTTGGTATAGTCGTGATGATAGGGGTACTCCAACTACAACAGCTTATCCTTTGGGTCTATCCTGGCAGTGATCATGCGTTTTGCACCTTCGATGGTGACCCTTCTCAGTGTGATTTCTTCCATATTTATCGGCGCTATCATGATCTCTTTTTCTTTTGTGGCTTTGTTACATTGAGTAGGTTTATCAGGATTTGTGGGCATCACATTGGCTGATAGCGATACATGTATGGTGAACTTCTTCAGGCAAACAAAGTGTTAACCACCGACGTCCACTTCTAGTAGTCATGGGCCGAGCTTGTTGGTCCAATAGGAAAAGGGTAAGAGTGATCGTCGCTGATGAGAGGCGCACTCTAACTTGAACATTCAAGGGTTAGTTGGCTAAGCATGGGCACCCAAGTGTGAATGGGAGAGCTCATCTAAAAGACTTTGTTTCTGCTGTAGTGTACTGTTTTCTGTTAATAAGGTGTTAGATTTTTTTGCTGCAATGTACTGTTTTCTGTTGATAAGGTGTTAGATTTAGATCTATAATGTTAAGTCTATAAGGTACAGTAAGTATATCTGTTAGTAAATTAGTTGATGTAGTATTGTGTTAAACAGTGTGTGATAGTAGCTCTGTTAGTTGCAAGTAGGTAGGTTAGGGGTGTGTGTGTGTGCGCGCAGGCGACCTTATCCAAAAAAAAAAAAAAAAAAGGACCGGGATTGGGAACATTCCCCAAGCCAAGCCCAAGCCTAAGACTAGGCTCAGGCCTCAGTCACCCTTTGGACTTACTTATTTTAGCTTCACGCCTAATTAAAAATCGACCCTTTTGCGGACTATCGGAGCTTCGGATAACCGAACGTTGTGCTGTAAAGCACAGCACGACCCCTGAGCAATACTCTTGTTTTGAGCTATCACACACTCTAATCCAAAAATCGATTGTGAAAAGACATTAAAAAACATCAAAAAACAAGTGAAAACGGGGTGCAAAACGCCCAAAAAATCAAGCGGTTAACCTTTGAGAGTATTCATCGACGCTTGTAGGGTGCCAAAGGCACATGCATCTGCGCTCTGGTTGTGTGCTAGAGGTCGACCAACTAGCAAGGACTTTGACTTGTGCGGATTCTCAATACCCACCTACCTTAGGTTCTAGGCGCTCGTCTAGACAAGGTAGTACAACCCAAGACCCAAACATAGCGGCTAGTGACTCTTCATCTGACTACGATATTATGAAAGGGCATCCTACACCAAACCCCGAGCAAGTAAACAAAAAAATTCATGTCTGGGACCCACAACCTGGATCTAGTGTGTTTAGTCGCTTTATAAAAATCTTTAGTAGAGCTACTCACTCTGAATCTTCAGCTAGTGAAGTTAACGAAGGTGAGGGAGAGGTAGATTCGCCTTTGGTATCTCAGGGGGAGCCTATACTCCCCAAGAGTTTCCACATCGATATCATGTCCCTTGCTTTCATGGAAGACCCTGCAAAGAAATCGCCCCCCGAAGTTCTACTACCTGATGGTAGGAGTCTTTCGGAGGTGCAAGAAGTTGAACGCTATATGCAAGTGGCTAGGTAGAGGGGAATGGAGAGTTTCCTAGAACAATGCCGAGCCATGAAGGGAAATACCCCTGGGAAAACATGCATAGCAATCCAGCAATCGAGTGCTCCTGAGTTAGTAGGAAATGTGGGTCAAACTGTGGGAAACAACAATGCTTCCACCTCAAGGGAAACCTCTAGTACGCCGGGCCTAGAAGGGTTATTTCTCAACGAAAGTTGGGAATATGACCTACAAACTGAAACCTTGACTGACCTCTACAGGTCTAGCACCACAAGTCTAGAGGAGCGGAAACAGATGGTCTACAATGTCATTCATAGCATCATCCAATCGCTGAGACAAAACCGAGGGACTAACATTCCTTCAACGGGCCTTATGGGATTCTTGGATACGGGCAAGGCCAGACAACCGACACTATCACAGATGGAAACTCCTTCAGTGAGTCCAATGGACCCTTTATATATTCTGTCACTTGGAGTTTCGGTACAGTCTGAATCCACAAGTGGTAGTTTTACTTTTCCAAATCTAGCTCATCTGTCTCTGGGAGACACTACGGTTACGATACCTACTCCGGTGATAAGTACAAAAATTACACCTTGGACCTCGTTTGTTAGCACTGCACGGCTACCTAGTAGCACAGTGCCCCCAATAATACCTACAGGTGTGCTTCAAGCATATGTACCTGTTGCACCTCATGCCCACGTAGCTCCCACACCCCCAATTATGCCAAGGGCTTACACTCCACAATGGCATTATCCGATATCTTATTTAAGTGGGGCTATACCATTTAGAAATAGCATGTCGTATCCGACACCATCTATGCCTAGGGCCACACCTATGAACTTTGGACAACCACGTGGTACACCACCATAAGAGGTATGGGACCTGAGCGCCGCGCGTATGCCAAGGCCTAGAACAACTCCCATTCCACATGTAGTTCCAGGAGCGCCTGCACCTGCGGCCACTATACCTGCTTATTTAGGAGATTTACCAGCATTTTCTCAAACCATCGATCAATCTATTGTTGAAAGTATGCGTAACACGCCTGATAGAGAGCCTAGAAGTAAGGCAGTACAAATAGCCAAGCTCACACAAAAATTTAGTGGAGACGGGGATGTGAGAAAGCATATCGAAGTGTTTGAAAAAATATGCGATTCTCTAGGAGAACACAATGACCTGCATAAGAGTAATTCTTTAAGCCTAACCTTAAGTGCGAAGGTGGGGGATTGGTATAGAACCCTAAGGAAGGAAGGAAAAAAGATTTACCCTACTCTTAGGAGACTGTTCTTCAAAGAATACATATGAGAGGGAGTGCTTCGGGGTGTAGCCTCTCAGTTCCAGAAAGCCCAACGAGAGGAAGGAGAGTCGGGGAGAGACTTTATTAGTCACTTGAAACATTTTAATTCTTGTTGTAATCCAAATGAGTGCTTCAATAATAATCAATTGCTTAATAGATTCATTAGGGGATTACGACATGAGGATATCTACAATGGCCTAGTCATTAGAGGCATCACCACTTGGAAAGCAATCAGCACTAATGCGATCCAATTGGGCGATAATTTAATGATTCAAGGAGAAAGAGTGTCTGTTGAGCCTAAGTCTACTAGCTCGCAAGCATTGGGGCATCAGCCAATGACCCTAAAGCCTATTGCTAAGGAGCCAAAGATATCTAAGATGACTTTAGTAGATCTCACCAAGGCCATTCAAGAGAGTCTTAGAGAAAATCGTGCTCCGCAAAAAATCATATGTATCCAAGAAGGAAGCAACAATGGTGCTCACTATGCTATGGTCCGCATAGTACCAGTGAATGCCTACTTTTAGAGTAAAATTCAATGGGAATTGCAATGCTTGTGAGAGGAATGGTCATCAAGCTAAGGATTGCATAGTATTTAAGCGCGCGATGGCCAATAGGCCAAACTTAGCATGGACAGAACACCTCGAGTGTCTGCATTGATGTCGGCTCCACCTCTTGAACAAACGTCACAACACATGGTCCTTAGGGCCCAAAATGATGGTCAAACAACACCCTTATCACCTCCAATGCTAGGACCGCAACCACCACATCCGAGAATCACTTTTGTGAATCAAGTGGATTGTGAATCCTCTATTGCTTGTTTGGAAAGTTGTGAGTAAGATATAAACCCTAATATTTCCTATGGGATTGATGCGCTTGGCGAAAGTCCACAATACTACATGGAGGACTATTGGGGGCAAGTCAAACATGTCTATCAAGTAGCTGCTCTTGCTACAAGAGGCCAAAATATCAATTACACTACCAAGAGACCACCCCTTCAATGCTACAAAAGAACGCCACACTAATGCAAACCAATCAAGCAAGCACATCTACAATGCCAATACTCATGTGTAGTCGATGTGGCATAGATCTTTTGATTGCCCAATGTCCGAATAATCCAAATGCGCCAAAGATCACGTCATTAAACCTGATTGAGGTTACCAAGGAGCCATCACAAAGTACACATCTAGTACCAGTAAGCATACTCACACGATCGATGCTCCAAAAAAAACATTATATTCTTGAAGAAAGAGACACGGTGCCCAATCTTAGAAGGAGAAGAAAACACAAAGGAAGAGGTTGCAAAAAGCAGCGAAGTTAGACCCCAGTTCAAAGACCAACATAGGGACTAGTGACGACTCCATATATATGAACGAGGCTGAAGAGGATTCTGATTCAGGTGAAACCATGGAGACCAAAACGACCACTAAGAAAGAAACAAACAAGGAAGATCATCATGAGCCACAATGGCCAGGATCCAAGAAGAAGATAGGAACTTATCCAAACCCTATAGAGGAGATCAAGCAAAGCAATTAAGGAGTTTGGTAAAAGATATTCAAAGAATCTAGAACCAGCACCTAGGTAGATCCAGATTACAGACACATTGTTCCCTAGACAACAACAACCTTACAAAGTCCATAGACCCCTAGCCATACCTAGTGTCATCCAAGAAGAAAGTGACTTAAAGTCATGGGAAAGTGGGCGTACTCACTTATTGTTGGAAAGAATGTTTACAAAGGGACTACCTGACCCTATCAAAGAAATGGAGATCCCATCTTCCCCACGTCAAGGGAATGAAGCCCAAAAGGTGCCGTTAAATATTGCCAAACTGATGGATTTCATGGCTTCAGAGTCAGAACCACCATCATGTCCAAACTATATGGAAACCCTGAACTATTCTTAGCTCTTCGAGCTTTCCTCAATGGAGAACTGAAGGTCGGCCGGCTACCACAATTTGCATAGATGGATGGACCTAGGGAGATTCCAATAGAGGAGGAATACTTAGATCCACAACCCAACCTAGATGAGAACCCTGATGTAGAAATACCTGTTAACAAGTTGGGACAATACTTTGAGGGCGATGAATCCAACGCAACCATTCCAACCACTACCAAGGGATAATTGTGAAGGGAATCCTTGATGGTGGTGTTGGGGTTAGCATTGTGACTAAAAGTTGCTAGGAAGCTATGGGAAGACCTCACCTTAGCACCACAACCATAGTAGTAGAGATGGCCAATGGGTCTATTGTTAAACCTATTGGGATGCTAGAAGATCTCAAGATCAAGGTCTTTGGACATAAAATAAGAAATACCTTCATTGTGATGGATTTCTCTAAGCACACTATGGCATCTGAGATGATATTAGGACGTCCTTTCATGAGGGAAGCAAAAATGGTGCATGATTGGTCTAAAAACCATGTCTACTTGCAGTTCCAAGATTCTGTCATTTGAGTGGATCTTGTAAATGGTCGAGTACATCCTCTAGCAGACAGGTTTATAATTGATCATAGATCTGACACCACAGTTCACTCGGTCCCATTGCAGTATTTTTACGCATGTAAAGTGGACACTGATGTTGGGGAAGATTCTCCTTATATGGATGTACATCTTGGATGACTGAGTCGGACAATGTGGATTGGGTCTACTTAGCAGCAACCATAGACACTTGGGGAAATAGGGGGAGACCTGGGTAACACCTGAGGGGGATGAAATGCCACCACTCGTACCGTTAAGCATGCTAGAAGCAATGCATATAGCTTCTGATGACCTACAAGATGAAGGTTTGACTAGCAGTCGAGCCAGTAGCGTCTCACAAGACTATATCCCACACCATTTGGGGTCAGAATCATCAATTGAAATTGACTCTGAGGAAGAAGAATCTGAGTTAAATCTTAGTGCAAATGTGGGGACAAACCATTTAGGGCCCAGTGGTACCCTAGATGACAATCTATCCAAAAGAGCAAAAGGCTCAAGTAGCGATTCATCTAGTGACTCTTCACTAGAGATCGGCCGCAACCAAAAATTAGACAAGAAGAGTAAGAGATATAAGAGGTGACAATACCAAGCAAATGTGCGTGCTAGAATAAATGAACATAAATCTACCGCAGAATGGCTTAATTTTATAGGGGAAGAGCTTGAAAAGATCCAAGCAAGAGTTGAGGCTCGAGAAAGACAACAACGTCTTAGACGCCAACGAGAGGCTAATATGGGGATCACGGAAGCGTTTTTTGAAGACACTGATGATGATTCATTGGAATCTGAGCCACGTCTACGATATCAAATTGAAGTAAATAGTCTATATGGGAGAGTACTATATAACACATTATTGGATACAAGAGCTCAACATCATTTGTTATCCTATGGAGTTTGGTGTCACCTAGGAAAACCACCCCTATCCACAAGCACCATCTATTCTTCTTATTAACACCCTTGACTACTGCTTTTGGAATCCTACACACTCTTGCTATTTATGACAATGCAACCATGGTTCAAAGATTTTTGGTCATGCCTATTGGTACTATGGAGCGTAATATAGACCTGGGGTGCAAATGGATGTATGTAGTCAAATGTAATATCAATTGGGAGATCGGGAGTATCATGACGCAGAAACCAACACATGGACCTACAGCTCAAGGAATAACACCTGAAATCTCACCTCTCCATAACACAAAAAACAAAAAAATATTGTCAATCCAAAAAGTCACAACATCCTTGCCAGTAGCACAACGCTCTAAAGCTTCAACTTCCATGGCTATGACACACAGTGCTACATCAAAGGCTTCACGTGGTGTGACCAAGGGTACATATCAATGGGTCCCCAAGGTATCGTTATCGGACCCCCCTATGGTTCAATTTAATTCACAAAGGAAACCTCTAAGGAAGGAATCCACTCAAGTTAAGAAGGTGGAAACCAAATCATGTTGGATTCCCAAATAGCTATTAGAAGCCCAAGGCTACTATGATGGAAATGATCAAATTTGGGTACCTAAACATAATTTTTGTCCTTCTCTATCCACTACAAAACCATGTGAGTTGTTGGGGTAAAGCCCCATGTGGCCGATTAGGCCAGGTGCCTGCCCACTATACTTATTTATTATGTTCATAATAGAATAAGGGGGCTCACATGAAGAGAGTGAGTTTCAGCCCCTGCAAACACAAGGTCTCCTCTTCTCCTCTCTTCTCCATCGCTGCACAGACACTCACACACGCTCTCACTCGTGTACTTCAACTGGTATCAGAGCTAAGGGATTGGGAGCACCATTGGAGCTCAGCGGAGAGGCAAGCGGAGAAGCAGCAAAAACTGTAGCACGTTTTTGAAGATCTGTTTTGGCCTACCAAAACATTTTCATTCAAGCCGATTTCATCTCTAGCCAGTTTTTTGTCATCTTCAACTTTGCAGAAGAAAGTTTTCTCAAAATCTTTACCAATTTTGAGATACGTCACTTAGACTGACTGCACGTCTAAGGTACACAGGTGCAGATTTTTACAGATCTATTTTGACATGTATAAACAATACATTTCAGGTCCATTCCAGCAAGGACCAGTCGTTTTCACATGGTCTACAACTTTGTAGAAGGAAGTTTCTGCAAATTCTGAACGGTTTGGAAGATATGGCTGACAGACTGCCGGGTATTCAAAAAGTTGAAGATTATGTATGAATATTGTGGTGATTTGCTACATTCAGAGAGCTCGGATTGAGCTTTTGTCATACTCTTGTTTTGTGCATTGATGTTTTGCTCTCACTGAAGAGAGTGTGGGTTGATATTTTCAACACATTTATGCGCACACATTGAGAAAAGTTCGTGGATGTATGCATTCTTGTGGACTCTCAGGTTCGAGAGTGGTTTCATCACAGGTTATGTGCATTGACTTATGCGATTGAGCATATTTCGAAAAGTGTGGCGCATAGATTTGCAGAGATTTTTGCAAGCAATTTTGGCATGATTGTGAGATGAATTTTTAGCTCATTTGGATGCTCCTTGATACACATTTGGTACATTCTTGATGCTCGTTTATATTCCATGTGGATACACATGATGTGCGCTTTTTGGCGGATGGTATTCTTCGCCTTGCAATGGCATATGTGGGCTGATTTTTAGTTGTTTTGAGCATCAATTTGTGTTACATTTTGGTTGGTTTGCATCTAAGTTTATGCTAGTATATGCTTTGCTTGTAGAGTGCGGTTGATGCACTTTGTGTTTCGGATTACATGATTGTTTTCCAAGTTTAAGGAGTTGAGACTTTGGGGCAGCTCATGTATACCTGAGTGCGGATTTTGCGTATGATTTGCTCATGGTTTTGAGCATGTTTATGGCATGTATGGTTATTATGGTTAGAGAGCCAAATACTGCCGAAACTCTACCAGATTTTTCTTGCGAGTTCATTTGTTTATGCGCATGGTTTGCAATCGTGTTTTGATTGCATTTGGCACTCAGTGGTTGCTTTGCCATAGTGTTTTGGCATCGCATTGTGAGAGTGTTTGCTCACCGGATTATGTCATTTGACATACATGTGGTAATATCTTCAAGAGGGAGACTGTTGATGATAGTTTCATCGATTACCACATAGTGCTCTTAGATTAGAGCGGGTGTTTTGGCATCATTTGAGCGGTTTTTCTCACTTTGTTTCATTACATTGATCGCCATATTTGTTGATACTTCTCTTAGACAGCTTATGCCAGCTTATGTTGTATTTTGGTAGTACTTTGTGTATGAGTTAGCCAGGCTTTGGCTATTGTCAGTTGATCGATTTGTGCTTGGTCTTGTCACAGGTTATCTCCATGGATTTGGCATCTACATCATTGCCAGGGTTTGTGCTTTTCCATACAAAGTTTGATGGTTCAAACTTTGAACATTGGAAAGCAGGTATGCATGATGCATTGACTCAGTTGGGCCAAGTGTTGCCACTACAGGGCATGGATGCTAGGCCAGAGTCTGTGATTGACGATGAGTGGGAGGACTTGGATGATCTTGCACGTCGACGATCATGTTACACCTTGGTGAGTCTGTCTATCGCATTGGTTTGGATGCAAGTACAACTAGAGAGTTATGGCAAAGATTGTGCAATGCTTTTGGCACAAATGAGTCTAGAGAGATGCCTACAGTCAAAGGACGATCTTGCAGACATAGAGATGTTGTGTGTTGGCATTGTGGTCAAACAGGGCATGTACGTAGGCGTTTTTTTCGACGGATGAGACAGCGTAGGAGACAACACAGGAGGGATGCTATCACTTTGGATGATGTGCGAGCAGATGTAGCGTATGTGGCTACGCATGACGGAGATGTCGACTTTGCTTCCATGTTTACTCTTGACTTTCTTATGTTGGTTTTTGATGACACATTACCTTCGCATTGGATACTAGATGTGAGTGCTAGGTTTCACGTCACGCCGAGTCATGAGTGGTTTAGCACATATGCTAGTGGTATGCTTGGACGTGTGTGTCTAGCTGATGGTTCAGTGCACAACATAGTTGGTGCAGGAGATGTCAAACTATCGTTATCGAGTGGTGCATCATACATGTTGCGAGATGTATGCCATGTGCCAGGTTTGAGACAGAGCTTGATCTCTGTGAGTCACTTACGAGATAGCGGATGGCACGTAGTGCTGGATAAGCACAGTTTCAGATTGCATTGTGGACAGCTAGGCATAGCTAGAGGTGCTAGTGTTGGCACGATTCATGCGATGTGAGTACGTCATGTGCGAGACGGCACAGTTTTCGTGAGTACGCAGCCATGCACAGAGATGAGGCATGTCTCCTTTGCGGATAGGTTGCATGATGCTCCAGTTTGTGAGCAAGTTGAGCCAGTTGTGCAGCAGGGCATGTCATTCGTTGATACGATGATGGATATGGATGGCTTGAGTGCTAAGGATTCAGCCGTGATTCAATCATTCATGGATATGCTTAGGCAAGAAGGCTAATGTATGTGAGCTAGAACTAGGCATTGCTCTTACCACATAGGGTTCAGGACAGATAGATGCTCTTGGTGCACATGTGACATGCGATGGACACGAGGATGGATTCCAAGGATCAAAGTTCGGGTGTTAGGGTGATATCCATGAGTGGAGTTCTGAGCCATGTTTGACTGCGATGGTCAAATTGGCAGATATTGCTAGGATTGCATTAGCATTCGGGAGTCTCATGTACGAGATACTCATCTCGAGACCCGAGATTGCATTTGCAATAGGTGCATTTGCAATGGGAGCAGTTAGTCGTGCAGTGATTGACGTTGGCCTTGAGCGTAGGGGTACTTTGCAGCATATGGTGAGATACCTGCAGGATGTGTGCGGCTTTGGTGAGGAGCATGGTGTCGATCGCTCTATACTTCCTCTACAATTAGAGCTGGATGCACACATATTGAGTGAGCCAGTGGGCATTGGCTGAGGTCATACTTGTGATGGCCTTGTACAGGTTTTGTACGGTTTTCTTTTCTCTCTCACGGCCACATTGGCCTTTACGTGGGAGGTTGTTGGGGTAAAGCCCCATGTGGTCGGTTAGGCCAGGTGCTCGCCCACTATACTTATTTATTATGTACATAATAGAATAAGGGGGATCACATGTAGAGAGTGAGTTTCAGCCCCTGCAAACACAAGGTCTCCTCTTTTCATCTCTTAATAGAATAAGGGGGCTCACATGTAGAGAATGAGTTTCAGCCCCTGCAAACACAAGGTCTCCTCTTCTCCTCTTTTCTCCATTGCTACACACACACTCACACACGCTCTCGCTCGCGCACTTCATGAGTCAAACCTTGTGATTCCAAAGCCGATGGAAGACTCTGGGAAGGGAAAGATCATAGAATTCTACAGACCTATTCTAGAGCTAGTTTGGGCTCCAAGGCAAAACCAATCTATTTGGCTTAGCTCAGGAAAGGGGGAGTTTCATGAAGCTTCTAGCTCCTCATGTAATGCATCCATAGAGGTAAAAGCTTCTACACAGCCTCCACCTACCATAGGCAACCTCCATGAAGTTACAAAAGATTCGACACCTCCCATTGTTCAATTACTACCTAATGCACTAATTCAAGTTCGTTCACGAGAGAGTACCTTACCACCCTTGCAACTCGATGAGACATCCAAGGTAATAGAGAAATATTGGCTAAAATCCTCCGCTATTAGCATGAATTGGAATAACATGTTCCAAAAGGTGATGACATCCTTTTAAAGTATGATCTACCCAATGACGGGGGAAGTCTTCATTCACGACAGCCTCTTGAATTATTTCCCTCTTTCCCTGACTTCTGAGCTTTCTGCTTTTAGGGATTGTATATATATAGATATATAGTAGCTAACCACCAATAATAATTTAAAAAAAAATAGTAAAGAGCAAGAGCAATTAGCAAATGAGTGTGCACAATACTAGTCAAAATCATTAACCCAGACCTACACATGTCACATCAGGTACACTGAAACAGAAACCTATGTCACCAAACACCTAACCATCCTCTATTTGTGTTCATAGATATGGTTGATTATTACAAATATTCTTTTTACCTGTCCCAAGTAATGCATTTATGTTATCCTCATATATTCTCCAGATAGGATTCGATTGAAACACTTGCTTGTGAGAGAAATGTTGAGGGGTTAGAGTGGCTATTCCGCTTCTTGACTACGATGGATCCCTATTCTATCCAGGAAGTTCCCACAATTGCCCAAGTTTACCCTTTTTCCCAGGCTGAGTATGCACGCCTCGTGATGTTCCTAATACTATTATGCACGAAAGAGGACGAGGGTGATAATGGTGATTGGACACAGGCCTTACCGAAGAGGATTACACCTACCTTGATGATGAGGATGGTGATCTAGACTTGGAGCTACCGAGTGATCTCTACAACCTCCACTTACTTTGATCCTCATCACTCGCATGATGGAGGGTAGGTAGGATTAGTATGATAGGAATGTTTCTATTTTAGAGTTTAGTGATTAGCAAAGTTCTTTTTTCCCTCATATGTGCCTCTGGAAGGTGGATGTTTGGTGGTGACTATTGTGAAGTTTGTGACTACATAAGGATTCCTTCAAAGGACAATGACAATGGTTGTTTACATGTTACAAAACGGATGTTCTCCATTATATCAGGTGTACTACTTTCTTTTATCTATGCTTTCCACGGTTACATTTTTGCATGTTGTCATTTGAGTTTCTAACAATGCATAAAATTTATGAAGCTGTGGCATTGCCAATTTAAATGCTATTATTTTGTCAAACTTCTAGTACCTTGTTCTTCTCTTTGAGTTTGGTCTATTAGTTGGCTTTAAGTAGGTATCAGGATCTTAGGCTAAACTAAGCCACTTAATTGCTGACTTTAATTCCTAAATAGTCTATTAATTGTAGTAACTTTAGTAATGTTTTAGGCTATGAGGATATAGTTTTCTCTAGCTTATTCCACCTAAGTGTGACATGTTGTGGAAGTCCATGTGTTAAGCTAGCATTTGAGACCTCAAGTCTCCCAGCTAGTTTATGCTCAAGCTGGTATTTGAGACCTCGAGTCTCCCAGTTGCTGCTGGTATTTGAGACCTCGAGTCCCCTAGCTACTTGTAGCAACTATGACAAAAAAAAAAAAAAGAGAAAGCAAATAGCATAAACTTCCTTGTATTCTATGTTGATCACACTTAAGTGGTATAAATGACAAGATCACTAGTCTTTAGACCCCGATGAGCATTCCTAGGGTTAACTACTCTCTAGTCGATATTTTTTAATTAACGTTGGTCAATCTAGTACTTACTTTAGCTCTAGCTCTTGTGTACTTCTCTTAGAGTCAACCTAATAGGCCTTTCTAGTACTTACTTTAGCTCTAGCTCTTGTGTACTTCTCTTAGAGTCAACCTAATAGACCTTAACTCAATTACATTTTATTGAGGTACTACGCTTGTTCTAGTTGGCAATGTTACATTTCATGAATTTTTTTACTTTACTTTTTTGCAATTCCTAGAATATCATGTATACATCTCACTTATTGCATGCCTGCATATGCTGCCTTTGAGCTTTCACAATGTTGTTTTTCTTCTGCTGAGGTACTCCTATCGTGGATCCCAATGTTGCAATGTTATATTCCAAAGGTAGAATCTACATCAGGAAGGGGGCATGTTAACCACGAGCGTCCACTTCTAGTAGTCATGGGCCGGGCTTGTCGATCCAATAGGAAAAGGGTAAGAGTGATCTAGGATGAAAGGTGCACTGTAACTGGAACATTTAAGGGTTAGTTGGCTAAGCATGGGCGCCCAAGTGTGAATGGGAGAGCTCATATCACCTACACCTAAAATTCACTCATTCTCTCATTTGTGCAATTGAAGAGTGCTCTTGCTCCATCTCCATCTTCTTATTCATCTCCTTGTGTATGTGTGTGTGTGTGTGTGTGTGTGTGTGTGTGTATGCTTCTCAGAGAGAGAGAGAGAGAGAGAAAGAGAGAGAGAGAGAGAGAGAGAGAGAGAGAGAGAGAGAGAGAGAGAGAGAGTGATTGAGCATTGCGACATCACAGCGGCTGTGAGGCGGTTGAGCACGGCACATTGGTAGCTCCCTCTTCTTTGCAGCAAGGAATCCTCCACGAAGGCGAGCATAGGGCGGTGAGTGACACACCCTTGCTCTCTTGAGCTTGCTAGATTAATCTGGTTGTGTGCTTGCAGCCATTTGTGGCTCAGACACAGTGTATGCCAAGTCCCTTGCTTTGACACGTGCAGCAGATGCGTATACAAGGTATGCTTTCCAAGTTATGAGAGAGAACAAGAGAATTTCCTTGTCTTAATGATCAAGCATATTGTTTTGGCGGATAAAACCATCACAAAAATGTATCATCCCAATAATGTATTTCGTTCAGGATGGTCACGGAGCCCAGTCGCGGAGCCCGGTCGATTCACTCTATATATGAAACGGGACGCCACCTGCGAGCGGACAACTTTGATAAAACCCCTATATACGCGACTCATATTAGGGTATATGACCCCCCTTTCTATGCTTATACAACAATCCATGCAAAAAACTATCATATCCCTATCTTACATATAAAGTTTAGGTCTTACATGATCTAAATGAGTAAAACTAGTCAAAGAGCGTGTATCATAGTGACTGACAACTTATTAAGGAACCACTTCTAGTGATAACTAGATGTACCCTCAATGTGTCTTAGTTTGACTTTGAAACTATGTGCCCGTTCAGCCTTCACTCTACCTACTCGTCCAACTCTAGTCTAATTCTGACCCATCTAAATTACTCCAAAAACATGGTTATAAAGTTTTGCTAGATTCTCCATGTAAATTTACATCTATACAAACTCTTTATAGCTTTCATCTATCAACAAATGAACTATATACAATGGAGTGTTAGTTCTTGCGTGTATCTTTGTAGCTATTGACTCACAAGTTTGAGGGAAGAATATTTTGGGAAGCCATGATTTTGAAACACAAAAACTTCCTCTCATGTTTCCTTTTCTCACTTCTCCCCCTCCCCAATAAATATGATACCCCCTTCCTTATTTTTAAGCTTGGGAGATAAATTACTGGGGGTCTACCCCTAACTTATACGCTTATGTAACTTGTAAAAAAAACCCTCCCCTGCACTTACGTGGTGCGGTAAGTTTTCCATGGTGAATCCCCCGGGTCACGGAGGTAGCTTATCCCTGTATTAAATTGCAAGAAAGAGAACTTCCAATCCGACAACTTATAGCGGAGGTTCGACATGATTATGCAAGAGTGTAGCCAGTAGTCTGGACGATGTTCATGAGTCGGAAAGTCATCCATGCGGAAGGGAATAGGGGGTTGAGAGAGAGAAATGAAATGAAATAAAATGAAATTTTATATATTAAACGGCTACAAAATCACCCATGAGTAGGAGACCAAATTGATACAATCCTTAATCTTGGTGGATCTAATGCAATGTCTGGGTACAAATGAAATGAAGTAAAGTGAAATACTTAAAAATAAGACTAAAACTAAAAGCCTAAAATTGCTATTAAAATCAGCTTGATCATCGTCAAATCGGTCGTCCACGAAAGTATTGCACAGGTCGCAAAAGAGCTACATGAATGTCCGCTTCTGTAGGTAGTTGTACTGGAAGGGGAAGAGAGAGAAATGAAATGTTATATTACTCATCTTCCAAAGGCCTATGGACCAAACCAATAAAATTTGTATGGCTCTAATACAATGTCTGGGTGCAAAATAAAATATAGGAAAATAATCGCTAAAAATGAACATCATCTGAGGATGGAGGCCGTCTATGATGTTCAAGAAAGTATTGCAGCAATTGCTGCAGAGCTTCTTCAATGTCTGCTTCTGTACCTAGTCATCCCGGAGAGAGAGAGAGAGAGAGAGAGAGAGAGGGGGGGAGAGAGAGAGAGAGAGAGAGAGAGAGAGAGAGAGAGAGAGAGAAACGGGGGGGTTGTAATCATGCACTGAGGAGCTTATAGCCACCGATGCTCATGTGCTTTGGCCTGAAAATGTTAAACGCTACCTATTATCACGCTTGTGCTTCTCATTCTGCATGCATCCTTGCAAATTTGGATGGTTTCAGGTCCTTTGTTGCAGGCTGAAAGCATAGTTGTCAAGGACACTACTTTTTTTTTTGTAGGAAATTAGCCTTTTTTGGGGAAGTCTTTTTTATCCACTTTATTAGGAAATTCGCTTTTATCTTTTTTTGGGCAATTATTTTATGTAAAAAAAATGTTTGGTTTGTAACAACATGGTTCTATGTAATGATTATAGACGAGTCATGCTCTCTCTCTCTCTCTCTCTCTCTCTCCCCCCCTCCCCCCCCCCTTTGTGTTCATGACATAGCCGATTCTGTAGTTGTAGCTCTTTACCTCTCTACACTACCCACACTCTTTCCAACATGGAATTCATAGATTGACCAAAGAATACAACTGGTTTTCCTAGCATGGAGAATATGCAGGGTTGCATAAACATGGATAATCCTCAAGGCATGGAATTCACAACTACTTCTCTTGGCATGGTGAATGAGCAAGGCTATCCAAACAGGGATTGGACTACTGTGCAAGGCTTCCTAAACAGGGATTGGACTATGGAGAGGAATGCAAGTGTTCACATCATGGACATCGCTTCTATGCATGAGTATTGGGTTGTTAAGAAACAAGAACAGATAAGGAAAGAAAAAGAAATCAGGAGGTTGCAAGATCCATCTTTAATGGATGAAGCCAAATCAAGAAAGAATATTTGTTCAGCTATGGAAAAGTTTTGGCACACACAGACACTAGGTCTTACAAGAAGTATCCAGACAGAGTTATTCCAATAACTCATGCTTCGTCCTACTTTTAAGTATCTGCAAACATGAATAGGTAATGTTGAAAGCACTCTTCTATATAGCATTCGTAACACCCTCAACCATCTCAAGGTGCCCCGCTCAATAGATGAGCTCTTCTTGAAGAGATCTTCTTTAACGATAATACTGATGGCACAACACAAATGAACCATACAAGGATAGCAGGTAAACATTGCTGCAGCCAGTTATCGTCTTGAGATTAAAGATGATGAGGAAGTTTTTCCATTGAGTGCTTGTCAAAGATAATTGCCTCAAGGTAACATTGTCATAGGTGAAGTAAGTCGAGATCTAGTTTATGTCTTTTGGAGCTTAGAGACTCAAGTTTTGCCAAAAAAAAAAGGACATATGTCGGAAGAGGATTGGAAGAAAAATTCAAACATCCAGTGAATCTTCTCGATGACTCTCAGGTAAATTCAAACAGTTGCTAATGTCTTTTGTGCCTCTGTATTTTCTCAGGTGTAATGTATTCTACTTATAGTACTTGAAGGTATCCATTTGTTTTACCTCATACAGTACCTCTAGTAACTTGCTGAAGGTATATCATTTGGTACATGTAGCAACCTAAGGTATAACAGTAGCTATATTAATATGAAGGTACTCCATTTTTATACCTTATAATGCCCAATGCTTCCACGCTAGGTACTCAATAGCACTTTTCATGTGATTGGAGTACCCTATAATAATGTTCATAGGTCCTTCATCTATCCTATACTACCATATAAGGTACACTATAGTACATTCCATCTGATTTGGAGTACTCTATAGAACCTTGTGATGTAGGCCAAAGTACATCTATCTACCATATAGTAGCATGTTATATAGATCACCCTAAAATGTACTAAAAAACTACCCTATAATTCCATGTTATGTACTACATAATATCCCCATCCACCCTATAGCATTACTCAAGGTAATCTATAGTACATTTCCTACTACAAAACAAAAATATCTTTCTGATAAAGTCTCACAGTATCAAGATTGGTACTATACACCACCAAATTGGTACTTTATGGCATCCACCCTGTACCACCATTTAAGGTACTCTATAAGACATTTGAAACTAGTTTCAAACTTGGTATTGAGCAATACCAAATTGGTACTCTACTCCACCAAATGGTAAAGTACCAAATAACTAATGTATTACTATACCAAATTTGGTACTGTACAAAACACAATTGCTACTGTACTTTACCAAATGTACCAAAATTGGTACAATACAGGACCAAAAATTGGTACTATACAGGACCAAATGGTATTGTTCTATACCAAATGACATTGTACCAAATGGTACTGTACAAAATGGATAATATTTTACATCCCCACATTTGGTATTGTAGTGTACCAAATGGTATTGTATTGTACCAAATGCTACTATACAAAATGGCTAACATTTTACTCTCATAAGCTATTTTGTTTTAATGTCACATGTTGAGTTGTACAAAAATTCAAGAGGGCCCATCCAAAAGTGGAAATCTCTCTTAGATGTTTTGAGGCTTTAAGGCCTTACTTTGTCCGAAAATTGAAGTAGCGATATACGTGTTGCTCTGTATATCATGTCCAAACGATATATTTGAAAGAGGCATTTAATCAAATGCGACAAAACAAGTTTGGGCATCATGGAAAGGATCATGCCTGCACGTGTTCCATTTGTTGCAATGATGATTTAGGTAAGTGTACTACAAACCAATCAATGTGTCATAGCATCCCTCATATGTGGGAATCACTTTTATGTCCAAACGCTCATGATGCAAAATACTATGCAAAAAAATCTTGTTTGGGGATTGCTCTAGATGTGGCATAAACAGGTTCACATTGTGTCCTGATGAGATTTTAGTGGATAGTGGGGAGGTCACTCTGAAGATCTTCACAGATATTTCAAATGGGCAAGTTGATAAAGGTGGGTCAAAGAAGAAAATAAAGGACTTGGTAGTGCAATGAATAAGAATCTCTACTTTTATTGACCTATTCTCATCTCCTCTTAAGAGCTTCATCAAGCATAAACTACATTTTTCGGTGGCAAGCACAACAATTTAAAGAGTGCTTACTCAAGTTTCCATCAGATGTTGTTGTTTCGGTCATCGATTTTGAAAAGAATTATCAATTAAAATACAAAATGAGATAAATTCCATGCACTTGTGTTCTAATCAGGTTACAATACTTGTTCACATTACTTATGTGAGAAACTCAGGAGGTGGTGTTGAAAAGACACTCCATTTTTACATATCTGATGATATGTTGCATGACACTCTATTTGTATAACATTGTTTTCTTCTTCATGACAAGGGGTTGAAACAAAAAGGCCATTCTTTACGACATCATTGGGTGTGGTCAAATGGTGCAGTGTCTTAGTTTAAAGCACAAAGACCTTTCTACTTTGTGGCTAGGTATTATAGTTGACAGGTTTGTAGATAATGGACAACTTTTTAGCATAAGGACATGGAAAAGGAAAGCACCATGGAGCAGGCGCAGTCATAAAGACAATCCTCACTCATGAGGAGTTGAAAATAGATGGTTGACCTATGAAGTCTGCAGCCGATGTAGTCAACTATCTAAATGAAACATTTCAACATAGATCCAGTACACAAAGAGTATTTTGGTCAGTTTCCAAGGATGATGTTTGACGCAATGTCCAATGGGATTGTCAGTGTATTACAGGCTGACGATCATTTCATTGCATTGATGGATATTCACAGGATAATCCATGCGCTCTACGATATTGGACACTCTCATGTTTTTATGATTCATGTATCTGTGGGCAATGGAGAAGATGCAAGAACAGACAACATGTAGAAGAATGGAAATATTTGATAGTCCAACCATAACTGGAATCAGATGATCCTTGCAGTGATGAAGACAATGATGCCAAAGAAAATAACAGTTTTGATTTCAATTTGCCAATGCATAATGTCTCTAACCTCCCCATGTATGAAGGGAACCCTGACTGTTTGTGTGAATTGTTGTCAATCGGTGACAACTTTGCAGTCAAGGTAGCAGAGAAAGGACATGATTTCTATCTGATCAAATGCACCAAAAGGATGTACCAGACAGTGAAGGCACAAAAGGATCCATGGCCCAAAAAAAATGTTAGAGGGGGGAAAGTAGTTGAAGGCTTGTATTATGGCCAAGTTGAAGGCAGTTTTGCTACATATAGCCTTCTAGATCATACACCTCTAGTTATGATCTACTCACACCTTGTAAGAGCAGTATGGTTTCCCATGGAGCCTATCCCTGGATGCCAAAATAGGTTCAGGTTATCTACTAAAATTTATGAAAACATATACAATAGCATGTCATATGATGAGAGTGATCAAGATTAACTAATCATGTAACAAACAATACCAAACACAAAGGCAAAAATTAAAGTACCAATAGATTTCTATCACGATCTCTGACAGTACTTGGGTTTGTTACCATATACATGTGGTAGTGATTTGTGTGAACACACTAGGACTGCCGGGGCATTTTTTCCCTCTTTAGGAGGTTTTTTCCCCCGTGCATTGTATATACGCCCATCACTCTAGGGCTATCTATCTTTCCATTGCACACTAAGTAACACACTCTCTATTGTGTGCCTTGAGATTTCTTCGTCTTCTCCAAGCTGTGTGTGTTTCTCTGCAACCCTATTTCCAACAATTGGTATCAAAACAAGTCACGTCCTCCCGGGCTTAGTCGCCAGCTGCTCCAGCACACGCCTGCTCACTTTCTCCGATTTCAGTGAGATTTGGCAAGCGTTCACATGTCGACAAATATTTTGGGAAAGCTCGATGAGCTTGGTCTGCTCAGAATTTTGATTTGGGTTCATTTCGGCCTTCGTTTCCACTACAGGCAGTACTGCACAGGCTATTTCGTCATTTTGTGCAGAATTTCTGTCAGTGCCATTTTCTACATAACAGGTGCCTTATAGTCTTCTACGGTTTGTGCTATATATCACAGGTTATTCCCGCTCCGTTTCTCCTATTTTCGGGCAGTTTTCACATCAGGTGCAGCATTTACCATGGCTGACAACAACAACACAGATGTGTTCAAGATGTTTGTTGCTGAGGACAGGTTGGATGGGGACAACTACCCTATGTAGGCTTATATGATGCAACATGTTCTTGTGTCAAAGGGTGTCTGGAACATTGTGCAGGGCATTGATGTACGTCCTCGTTCTGAGGATGTAGGCGATGTTGAGGATGCTGCAGGTCTTGCTGCAAGGATTACAGTTGTTAGAGTTGTTTAGCCTACGGCAGAACAAGCTCGCTGGGATGTTAAGGATGCGCAGGCTCATGCATTGATTGCGTTGTCTGTGAAGCGCACCATTGTTCCTCACATCCGTTTAGCAAAATCTGCAAAATAGGCTTGGGATATTCTAGCAGGTCTTTATGCAAGCCGCAATGAGGCTAAAATTACTTTGCTGCTTAAAGAGCTGGAGTCGAAGATTATGCATGAGGAAGATGATATGGACACTATCCTTGCTAGTGTCAAGGATATCAATGAGCAGCTTATTTCTGCAGGTGAAGTCATTTCAGACAGTTCCCTTGTGCAGACTGTTCTTGATGCCTTACCAGATTCCTACCAGACTTTTTCTAGTACTTGGAGACTGATGACCCAAGGAAATCCTGAAGTTGTCAAGTTTGATGCATTATGCACATTGCTGTTGCAAGAGTCACTTTCTAGAAAAAACAGGACTAGTCAGTGTGCAGTTGAACATGCTTTTATTGCTTCTCAAAGAAAGGGTGGTAACAGTAATGCAGCCACTTCTTATGGTTCTGCTGCGAGTGGCAAAAATTCTGTTCCCAATGCTTCTGCTGGTAGTACTTCGTCTGGCAATTCTGGTGATAAGGGCAAAAAGAAGATGTGTTGCCATTATTGTAAAGCAAATGATCACTTGATCAAGTCGCGTCCTAAGTTGAAGGCCAAAGAAAGAGGGTGGTTCCACTGCAAATGCTGGTTCCACTACAAATGTAGCCATTGTTGAGTCTTCTGTGAAAGGAGACTGTGTTGCTGATGTTGATGCAGAATGGGCTTTTAGCGCAGAGTGCACTTACAATCCTACTGTCCATGATGCATGCTTGTCAGTTACTGCAGATTCACATGTGTGGTATTTCGACAGTGGTGCTACAAAGCACATTACCTCACATCGTGAATTGTTTACCTCTCTCGAGTCTGTCCCTCATGGGAATTCAGTCACTTGTGCCAACAACGCCTCTTATCCAATTCAGGGAGTTGGAAAGATTGTGCTCACTGCTGCTAATGGCAGTTCCTTCACACTTGTTGATGCACTTTATGTACCTGGGATCAAGAAGAATCTCTTGTCTCTATCCGCACTTGCTAGACTTGGACTTGTAGTCAAATTTGTGGATGACAGATGTACAGTTCATGATCTCAGTTTTGGTGATGAAATTGTTGCATCAGGCCTTTTGTGTTGTGGGCTGTATAAGCTCACTTTGTATGACAAGTGTGGACAAAACTTTGCAAATGCTGTTGCAAATTCAAGGGCTATTTCAGATGCAAAACTTTGACATGCACGTTTTGGTCATCTGAATTTGGCCACCTCTTGAAGCACCTGTCCAACATGTTTGTGAAGGTTGTATTTTGGGTAAGATGCAGCGTTCTAAATTTCCAAAGGATGGTTCAGTTCGGGCCACATGCAGGTTGCAGCTTGTGCATAGTGATGTTTGTGGGCCCATGCAAACTCCGTCCTCGGGCAATTACTTGTACTTTGTGACTTTCATTGATGATTACTCTAGGCATGCATGAGTATTTCCGCTTAAAGCGAAGTCCGAAGTTTTTATGTGCTTCAAACAATTTCTGGCTATGGCTGAAAATGTCTCTAAATGTACTATGGGCACCCTCCGTTCCGATCGAGGGGGGGAGTATATGTCTCATGAATTTAATAAATTTCTGGCTAGTCGTGGGATAAAACACCAATGTACAGTGCCTTATACACCTCAGTAAAATGGTGTTGCTGAGAGGAAAAACAGGTCACTGACGGAAATGGCACGATGTATGGTCAAAAGTCAAGCTTTGCCGCATTCTTTTTGGCTTGAGGCCATTATGTGTGCCACTTATGTACTTAACAGGTGTCCTACGAAAGCTTTGCAGTCTATTACTCCATATGAAGCATGGCATGATAGAAAACCTTCTATTGAGCACATGCGTATTTTTGGCTGTTTGGCATATGCTTTGGTGCCACAAGTGCAGCGCAAAAAATTGGATGATAAGGCTGTCAAATGTTATTTTGTTGGTTATAGTGCTGAAAGCAAAGGTTATAGGTTGTATCATCCGCAAACAAAACGTATTTTGGTTTCTCGGGATGTAGTGTTTGTGGAAGATTCTGTTCAGCCCTTGCTGTCATGTACTAGAGACGGTAATGTAAGCTCACAGGACATTTATGACACTTTGTTGCCTCTTTTCAGTGGTGGAAATATGAATGTGAGTTCCAATAAGGCAAATGTATAGCCTATGGGGGTTTCTGAAAATGTTTTAGATCAGCCTATTACTGATGCAGATGTACATGATGTACTTGATGAGGAAAGGGCTGAAAATGAGTAGGCTAGAGGTATGCCAAAATGGCTTGTGCACACTTTGCGTGACAGTAAATTGGATGCACCTTTGTCTAGTCTTACTCGTTCAGGCTCTCGCCATGCATCTTATGCATCAGATTCTAATGCTTTGGCTGTGTCTAGCTTACATGATTTTGAGGAGCCTCTGTCTTTTGATGAAGCACATAATTCAGAAAATTGGATGGCTGCCATGCAATCAGAATAGGATGCACTTATAGAAAATGACACATGGACTTTATGTGATTTGCCTCCTGGCAAAAAGGCCATTGGTACGAAGTGGGTTTACAAGTTGAAACACAAGCCAGATGGTGAGATCGATCGCCATAAGGCTCGACTTGTTGCAAAAGGTTATGCACAACAAAAAGGCATAGATTATGAAGAGACTTTTTCTCCCACTTGTCGTATGACTAATGTGCGTTTTCTATGTGCATTGGCAGCCCATTTTGGTTGGGATGTACATCAATCAGACATTGTTACTGCTTTCTTGAATGGTGACATATTTGAGGAAGTTTATGTAACGCAGCCTAGCGGTTTTGTCATAAAAGGACAAGAGGACAAAGTGTGCAGATGTAAAAAGGCTTTGTATGGGTTGAAGCAATCTCCTCGTGCTTGGTATGAGAAATCTGACACTCATTTGGTTAAACGAGGCTTTCGTAACAGTCCAACAGAAAGCACATTGTATGTAAAGCGTGAGGATGATGTATTTCTCATTGTGGTTCTTTATGTCGATGATTTGCTGATCACTGGACCAAATGAGAGACATATAGCTAAATTTAAGGCTGATTTGAATGCTACTTTCAAGATGAAAGATTTGGGACTGTTGCATCATTACTTGGGTATATAGTTTAAGCAGTGTGATGGTGGTATTGCCTTGTGTCAGAAAAGTTACATAGAGACATTGCTATGTAAGTTTGGACTTGAGAATTGCAAACCTATTGCCACTCCCATGGAAACAAGTTTGAAGTTGAGTCTACATGATGCTGGCGATCCTGCTGATGTCACTCTTTACCAAACTGCTGATGTCACTCTTCACAGGTCAGCAGATTTATGCATAGCCCACGGTCTGAGCATTGGCAGGCTGTCAAGAGGATTTTCCGCTACCTTAGTGGCACTTTACATCTTGGCTTGTTTTATCCCAAGGAGGGATCATTGCTGCCAGACTTACATGCTTTTTCGGACTTAGATTGGGCTGGTTGTTTTGACACGGGAGTGTCCACAAGTGGTTTTTGTTTCATGCTTGGCAGTTCATGTATATCATGGTTGAGCAAGAAGCAACCTACTGTGGCCACTTTGAGTTGTGAGGCTGAGTACAGGGCAGTCTTCACAGCTATGGTTGAGTGTGTATGGCTCAGACGCCTTATGGTTGATTTGGGTGTTGGACAGGACAGTGCCAACACTATCTACACTGACAGTCAGAGCGCATTGGCAGTTGCGAGGAACCCAGTTTTTCATGCTCGCACAGCTTGGCTTATGTGCCAACACAGGACAACCTTGCAGATCTTTTCACAAATGCATTGTCTCGTGAGAAGCTTGAAGCTTTCCGCAAAGCTTTGGGCTTACTCCCCTTTGTGGACTGATCCTGTCCTCAGGGCATGGCACTTCCCTTTACTCATGTGCCAGCTCTCATTCACCGCATCACTCCAGGGGGGATTTGTTACCATATACATGTGGTAGTGATGTGTGTGAACACACTAGGACCACCGGGGCATTTTTTCCCTCTTTAGGAGGTTTTTTCCCCCGTGCATTGTATATGCGCCCATCACTCTAGGGCTATCTATCTTTCCATTGCACACTAAGTAACACACTCTCTATTGTGTGCCTTGAGCTTCCTTCATCTTCTCCAAGCTGTGTGTGTTTCTCTGCAACCCTATTTCCAACAAGGTTAATTACCAAAAATTCAAAAATGTACTTCTTTTGATAGCCTAATGTCTTTTTGTTTCTCTCTTGAGTTTCCTCTCTTTTTGTTCTTGTGTTCTGGTAGCAGGTCCCAAAGAATAACTTGGGTTAATCACCCTATCCCAATAACTTAGAATAATTACCAAAAAACCAACATGTTCTTTTCATTGCCTAATATATAGTTTCAAACATGGCACTGTATAGTACCAAAATTGGTACTATACAGTTCCAAATAGTTATTGACCAAATGTTGCAGTACCAAAGATGAATAGTACCTAGTACCAAAACTAGTACTGCACCAATTGTAACCCACTTGCATGATATTTTAGTGCATCCTCTCTTGATGGCTAATGTCCATAGTACCAAAATTGGTTTTGAAGTACCAAAATAGGTACTGTATATTGCTACTTTACATTACCAAATAGTTACAGAACCAAATGTTGTAGTACCTAACATGTATAGTACAAAAATAGTACCCGAGAAGACCAAATTGAAGTTAACAAGTTAAAAAATACACATTGCAAGTAGTTGGAAATAACAAAACTACCATAAATGGTAGTAACATTAACAGTTGGATATTGAACATTAGTCAATAGGTCAAAGTAGTGACAATGTTGTGTATGTTAGTAGCCAATTGGTATACATCATATATTTGGGGGGTCAAATCGATACAAATAGCCTTCCATCTCTACAAAATAATCAGCAACCGGTGGGGAAAAATCATATTCAACATCAAACAATGGGTGTTTCCTACAATAGGCAAGTGGGCAGGGATCTCTGATCCACTCAACTAACGAAGGCTCTATTATATTGGCGAGATATGAGGAACCCTTGGGCTCCACTCCTCGCTCAAAAGAACGGATCAGCAAGCAATTGTCGTAATCATTCTTCAAAGACTTGTAGCGGGTTTCTTCAAGAAGGATAGTGTTGCTAGCATTGAATTGTGGGTGTTTTTCCCATATTGCTCGCAACTTCTTCAGGAAAATAGGCTTATTCTAGAATTTCTTATCAATGTACAGAACACATTTAAAACTATCCCGCAAAATCTCACAATCCTCCTGAGTCCTGAGAAAACATCTTTGCTCATATAGAAGAAATCATATAAGACTTAATCAAAACAAGGCTGCACATCAGCTTATTACTGACTTACTTCAAGCTACATTACCTTTTATGAATTTTGGGTTCTTCATAACTTTTGGGAAGCAAGTATTCAAGATTTGCATCAGCTTAATCTTCATGCAACAACTCCAAATCATAACGCTTGCTCGAGCTACCAGTACTTCCAAGAAATCTTGGGCGCCTGGCCTCAACTTACAAAAACATAAATTATTGACACGTATTCCTTGTAACGCTTGCTTTAGTTCCCATTCATCTTTTGGTAACCGAGACCAACTCTTCAAGACCACCCCATTGACATCAAGAATAATCAGTCTGCCCTTTGATATGCAAGAAGATCCTTTGGAGCATTACGCTCTATAACAGTAGGCTCATCTAATCAGCAAGTTTTGAACCCTAACAAACAAGAATAGGCAAAAGAGACAAAAAACATATAATTTCTCATTAAACACTAGAAAGTAATAGGCATATTTGGCTCAGAACAAATGGTTGAAATAAGGTCGATAATACAATGTGGCACAATACATGCATTATTACATCTTGCACACACAGGTCTTAGGCACACACACTCAATTTAGAGATTCTTTTTTATACAAAATATATCTGCTAGAGGAGCGTCATCATCACCTGTTGTATGCTCATTAACATCAACCCCTATAGGGGGGTCCTTGTCTCCAAAAAACTGGGCCTTATGCACATCATCAAGAGGTAAGCATGCCTCAAGAAGCTCCTTGCTCACACCGGTATCATCCACCTTTGGGTCCTCTTCCTTTAACACTTTATTCCCACTCGTGTCCACCTTTGGGTCCTCTATAATGGGATCCTTGTCTCCATCCTTTGGGTCCTCTTCCTTTAACACTTTATTCCCACCCGTGTCCACCTTTGGGTCCTCTATAATGGGATCCTTGTCTCCATCCTTCTTCTTTGGTAGAGACTTGTCATCATCTACTTCCCCCTTCTAGTCCTTGCCCCCATCCTGCTAGTCCTTGTCCCAACCTGTTGGTCCTTGTCTATATCCTGCTGGTCCTTATCAGGATGGTCCTTGTCTACATCCTGCTGGTCTGGTAGCACCTCATGGTCTGGCTCTTCCTTGCGATCATTTACTCCCTCATGGGCCCCTGTGGTGGTGTCCTTGTCTTCATCTATCTTGTCTAATTGCACTTCATTAGACATGCCTTGAAATGTGTGTGTAGCCTCCTTGTGCATCTCCACATCACAAAACTTACCACCATCTACCATTTCCTCATCAAACATATGTCCAACCTTGGAGTTCTTTGTTTGCAACATGGTTGTCCATATACTCCTCTTTGACCTCATAATCTACATAGTTCAACAACAAAAAGACATTTTATAATAAGAAAAGCCAAAATTGTGTTCAAAAAAGAAGCAGGATATCTGCTTACTCTTCTGAACATGTCCCTTGTGAGCCCAAGTCTTGGCCACTTTGGAGATGCGCTCATTGCATCCAACTTTCACACGAATGTCTTTTTTCATTAGAGTGGCAACGAAACAGAGAGAATGGTACTGGAGCCTGCAGGCCACCATGAAATAACCAACCACATGGGTGGAGCCCAAGCACTCCCACCAAGCAACACAAGATCCTAAATCATAGATTGTGTTGTCTTCATCTTTGATATGGGGCCTTGGAAATAATGTGAATCTCCTTCCTTTGTTGATCTCTGCAATCATCATTTTAACAAATTCACTCTGGATCTGCGCCTCCTCACACTCAGTCTTGAGGACATCACATTCCCTTTGCAGGTCACATATGGAAATATATGTCATGACAGTGAATATTACCAAAGTAGTGTCCTAGAAAAAAGTAAATAGTAGAAAATGTAAATTTCGTGACAGTTACTAGTACTAAATAGCACACAATACCAAATGTAACAAATAGTAAATTGTACCAAATGTTCAAAGTACCTAAAGAACCAACTAGTACCAAAGGACAATAATCTAATTAAGCACTGAATAGTACCAAATAGAAAACAATAACCAATATGGTAAGTAGCAAAACTAGCAGACAATACCTAAAGTACCTATTAAGTATATCATGCTCTTACCAGAGCACAACAATCTAGTACACAGTAAATAGTACCATTAAATGTTTGTACACATAATTAACCCCAATCACTAGACAAAAAATTTATATCATAGTAAGCACTAAACTATCATAGCTTGTATGGTCGACAAAGTTTGAATAGCATTAACTCATCTATTAATCCTTTCATCCTACCCATGATAAGATACAACCAAAGCTTTTACGTTTTCATCTTTGTGTTGTTTTGATTTTCTCTTTTGTGTTCTTTCGTTGTGTGTGTGAGTGCAAGAGAGAGAGGATGGGGCTTCATTGATTGGACTCCCTACCAAACTCTAGACTTCATGGAATCTATGACATAACTCCTGCTATACCTCACAAATTCTCACATTAAGAAGCCCGGTGCTTTCCTGTCAAGACCGCAAACTTCTCGACATATTTTTGTTGAACCCGACTCAAAATTGCCAGGGTGAGAGTTTGTCGATAAACATGGGTGATCATGCGGAGCAACATGGTATGCATTTTGACCTAGCAACAATGAAAATGTTTCAAGCATTTGCAATGTTCATACAACAACAACATGACTGAAATATGGGAGACTTCAGCAACAAAATCCATACAAGCAGTCATCAATAGAATGGATCAGCTCAATCGCAAAGATGTAACCAAGTACTTGGGCGAGTATGTGAAGGAGATGGAGCTGCATCGCATTTCAAAGGTGAGATGATTCAAAGTTTTGAGCTAGTTGTTGCTCCAAAAATTAGGGAGCATGTTAGGAAAATTAAAGATGGGCATGGGAGAAAATGGGAAGAACTCAAAGTAGCTTTAAAGAGGAATATGTCATGGAGGACTCTGAGAGAGTGACCAAAAGGACATTCTTAGAGTGGGTAGTCAAGCCAAAACAAGGACTATCAATAATAGAGCTACTCAAGGAATTTGAGTGGTGCTATGCACAACTCACTAAGACAGAAAAGGACACTTTAGATGCAGAGAAGACAAAACTTTTCTTACAAGATGCAGGTAAATGTTTCAAGAAAATTTGGAGCTTCTTCTTAAAGATAAAGATGCTTAGCAAGGACTAAAGACCAACTGGAATGAGCTTGAAGGTGTTGTCTAACTGCTTGCCAAACGACAAAGAAGAAGGGACAAGATGGTAGTAAACACTACAAGTCCTTCCACCTCAACTTCTGACAAAATGTTAAAGCCTACTTTTATAGCTCCTAAGTTTGATGATTCCATGCTAGATGAGCTTGTGAAGGGAGTGTGTGACTTGAAGGTGAAGCTTTCAAAGCTTGAAGAAAAAGGCCAACCATCAAGGCCATTTCCCAGGCAAAGACAACAGCCCACAGAAGGGTTTGTTAATAGATTTATTTGGTGTGATAGTATAGACCATGTAAGAAGGGATTGTGATAGTTTTTGTGATTCTTTGATAAAAGATTTTGCCTTCTTTAAGGATGGTAAAATCCACTTAAGAGAGACAAGTTTACCCTTGAGAACTAACTTTAGGAAGGGAGGAATGCAAACCTTAGTTGAAGATATGGCAACTAACCATGCCACCTCTTCAGTTCAGGCAGCTACTTATGAAGTAAAAATTGAGCATCTTAGTGATGAAGAGGAAAGAGTGATAATCGTGGTCGACTTTGGCCAAATGTCATGGAATTAGCTAAAAATGGAAAGCTTACAAAAGAGATTCTACATGAAGCAGGTGATTGTATACGTTTGGAAATAGGGTGGAGTGATCGAGTGTATTCAATGTCTGTGCATGCCTACATTACAAACTGCAAAAGCCATGAAGCCATTCTAGTGAGGCGGTCCGAGGCGGGCAACAAGAGAGGCGACCTCTAAACACCCCTCAAGGCTCCCGTGCTGCTCAATTGGGGCTGGGGGCAACCACAAGCACAACACAACAACCAACCCACAACCAAACCCAAACAAGATAGGGGCACCACCTAGTTAGAGATCGAACTAGGACGCAAAAGAGGAGAATCCCTTAGCAATACAAGCGAGAAGGAAGGGTACACTATCACTAATTTAAATGCTACAAATACACACACACATACACAAACACACACAAAAGAAAGAGAGAGTTCTTTGTGCAAGAATTTAGCTTCAATTTTAATGATTGACGTGGGTGTATGAACAGCTTGGAGGAGAGTCAAGAGACACGATTAAGTTTGATGATGTTGCAATCTACACATTATCTTAGGGTTATGGGAGACCTCTCACCATACAACCCTCTTATAATGTTTTCCCAAGCAACGAAAACAAACACAAGATCTCTTGAGTCACATACAAGCAGATACTACAAAAGAATCTCAAAAGCAGATACAAGTCACATACAAGCAGATACTACAAAAGAATCTCAAAATGAAAACGTGTCACCTTAAACCAACGAGATGAGGTTGCCAAGCGTGAATTGGAGAGACTCAAGAGTGTTTTGACCCGCGATTTGCACCCAACTTATTGATTAAATTGATGCGCAAGAGTAGGTACAACTTTGATTGGAAGTTATGAATCACTCACTCCCTTGCAATGTTACAACTAGCTCAAAGAAGCTTTCCTATACACCACATGTAATGGTGCATAGAGAGCTCACTCTCACTCCCTAAAACTAAGATGGTGAATGGCACGCTTAAAGTAGTGAGCAATAGTGTAGGGATCCTGCCATTTACAAAGGGAGAAGGGCTCTATTTATAGGTGAGGAGAGCTCTAATTAGGATTATACCTAATCAACATTTTCATAGAAAACTATGTTTATGAAATTTTTTATATGTTCTTATGAGAGTGGGGCTCTCTTGTCTCTTGAGTCACATGGATGAGGGCTCAAGATGAGAGAATTATTGAGGTGAAATATAGAAGATTCCAGAGAGGTGAGTGATTTCTTGTGTGAGGTTGCCTACTCCACGGTAGAGTAGAGTGCGTGCAATTTACAAAAAAAAGGGTTAGCAGTTAGTGTTAGTAGTTTGAAGTTAGTAGGATGGGGTCAAATTACATGGCATATGCACTCAAGGTGCATTACATGATTTATACAATGATAAAAAGTAAGAGAAGGATGAGAATATACACAATTTGGTGGAAACCACAAGATGTAAATGAAATTTTCCACCTTCTCCTCGAGTGAATGAAGCGGTTGTAGAACTTTGTCGGTGCAGTTCTTGTGACCATGGGGAAGTTGAATTCTCCATGATCAAACTCCTCCTTTTGCAGGTCTTGAGCTTGGTTATTTGCTGATTTTTTCTCTTTTTATGAAAGGATGAAGAGGTTATGGTAATATGAATTTGATTCTAGAGAGAGAAATTGAGCTATATGTGTGTAGAGATGATAATCTTTTAAGCTATGGAGTAAGGAAAGATGGAAATGGTGAAGAAGGTGAAGTAAGCCATGAAAGTTGAAGGTGTGAGTGAGGGATGGAGAGGAATGAGTGTATGTGTGTGGAAGTGGAAAAGGAGGTGAGAGAAGACTATGGGTTAATTTGTGAGAAAAGTGGGCAGACTGGGGTCCACTCAAAAAATCCTATCTCACCGCTGGTAGCTCCAAAAATCATGAAAAACTTTGAGGTGATTATTCAGATTGTGGGCTAAATTTTCTTTGTTTATTACTTCTTCAAATTCTAAGCGGAAATAGGTGCCAAAATTCTCACCAAAAAGCCTGTTTTTTATGCCTCCCAAAGTCTTTTAGTGGCCCCCTCCTTTGTTGAATTTGTACAATGTATCCAACAATGAGCCCCTACTTTGTCATATCATAATACAAAGCATCCAAGTTGCCCTTTACACATGCATGGAGGAGGAATATTGGTGAATAAAGCAATATATACATGGTGGGACTAGTGTATGGACTATTCATGGATTTTAGCTCAATGAGCACATGGTGTTAGAATAATGAGTAAAAATAATAATAAATATATGGAGAAATTATGGATATGGAAAGATATTGGAATCATATGATATGGTCCCTCTTTCTATTATTTTGGGTGAAAGAGGAAAAGATATGCAAGTAAATGAAAATAATATAATAAACATGACTAAGAAAGTAGAAATCAATTTTTTTGTTTTCACGAGGGTGAGGGTGAAAATGTGGGGGTGGTTTGTATAAAAGAAAAATATGAGGTTAGAGTATGTACACATTGGCAAAAAATACACTTATGGTGCAAGGGGATGAAAGAAGGCATACATAAGTTTAATAAATCACACACCTAGGTATAAATATTGAGGCGGTTCGGGGCGGGAAACAAGAGAGGTGACCTCTAAACACCTCTCAAGGCTCCCGTGCTGCTCAATTGGGGCTGGGGCAAGCACAATCAAAGATAACAACAACCCACAGCCAGAAACCAATACAAGAAAAGGGGCACCACCTAGTTGTAGATGCGAACTAGGACGCACGCGATATCTCCTTGTAATCAAACACACAAAGGTAGGGGAATGCAAGATAGCCACACACACCAAACACAAACATTCACCACGCCAGAGAGAGGTAAAGAGCACAAATCAACTTGAGCAACTCAGTCTTGCCTTAAAGACTAGATGCACACAAAGCTTAATGAGAAATAGAGAGACAACACCAAACTTGACCTTGTTGCCAATACACAAATTGTCTTAGGGTCACGGGAGCCCTCTCACCGAGCACCCTCTTACAATTGACTTTTTAGGTAAACAATTCAACAAGCCCTCAAACCATAAAGCATGAAATAGCACAACAAAATTCAAGGACAATATACCTTCAACCACCTGATGAGCCAACTTATCAAGTCAATTTGGAGAGAAGAGTCGTAGTTGCAGCATACAATTGCACCCAATACTATGAATCTTATTTATGGACAAGAGTAGGCTACAAGTGTGATGGAGAGTATGGTATCACTCCACTCCTCTAGATGGCATAACTAACTTCAAGCTTCTCCATGCACCTGTGTGTAGTGATGGAAAAGAGCATTCACAATACACACACTCTACACAACTAGGCTTGAAGAGTGTTGTGTTATGTGTTGAGAATGGTGTGGTGTAGTGTGATCATGTGATGATTTACAAGGGAGAGAAGGGCTCTATTTATAGGTTTTAGAAGCCCCGATTAGGATTAGACCTAATCAAGTTTATTTGAAGAAATCAAAGATTATGCATATTTTATTTTTTTTAAATAAGGGTGGGTCTCTCTGATCTTTTGAGTCACATGGATGTGGGCTCAAGGGAAGAGAATTATTAAGGATGAAGGGAGAGAGGATTGAGTGAATAATTTGGGAGTGCCTACTCTAGTAGAGGGTGGATTTTACAATAAGGTTAGTGGTTAGTAGTTAGTAATTATCACTAAAAAATATTTACAAAATCATTCACCAAATGGTGAGATATATGATGAGAAAAGTTAGAGAAGGGATAAGCTTGTAAAGTAAGGTTGAAGCTTTGGAGAAGTTGACGTTCACCTCTTTACAGCACCGGTAGAAGAAGCGGTCAGCATGGCGAAGTAGCGCGTGTCGATGAAGCTATGTTATCCTCAAACCTTGAAAAATTCATGATAAAAGCCTTGATTTGCAGAGGTTAACCTTGGATTTTTGCTGATTGTTTTGAAGTTCTTTACAAATCTGAAGAGAGTATGGTAATATGGACATATATGTAGAGAGAAAGGGGAGCACCTAGGGGTGTAGAAATGGAGGATGAAGTCTATGGAGGTGTGAGAGAAGTGGCAATGGTGAAGAGGGTGAATTAGGACATGGGAGTTGTAGGTTTGGGAGTGGGAATGAAAGGGATGAGTGTGCATGTGGGTGGGAGTGTGAAAATGTGAGAGAAGAGTAAGAGGATCCTTGTGTGCATAGAGTGGGAAGACTGGGTCACACAAAACAATTCACCAAAATTTGTGCTTATCTCCAAAAATGCTGAAATATTTATGTAAAATAATTCAGCTCAGGAGATTTATTTTGTATGTTGACAAATTTTGCTGATTCGGATGATAGAAGGGTGCCATAATTCCCCCAAAAAGCTGTGTATTGTGGGACTGCAAAGGTGCTTATGTGGGACCCTTTTTGGTTGAATTCTCCTTATACATCCAAAGGTGAGCCCCCCATGAGCCATGCCATGACCTAAGGAATCCAAGTGGCCCTTGACACATGCATGGATGATGAATTTTGATGAATAAAAAACAATTGCACATGATAGACCTAGTGCTTGGATTTTTCCTAGCCCTTGTCTTTATGAGCACATGGTGTATGGAAAAAATATGTGCAGGACCCATGAAGTAAAATCATGATAGGAGTATTTTATTTTGTTTTTGGGTGAAAGAGTAAAATATGCAAGTGAGAAAATATCTAGTGAAAGTGAGTGACAGTGTAGAAACAAATTTCGACTTCCACGAGGGTGCGGGATGAAATATATGGGTTTATTTTGTAAAAATAAATATTATGGGGTATGTACACACTAACATAGAAATATTTCATGCCATGAAAGGATGCAAAGAGATTTATAAAAATGCACACTTAGGTCTAATAACGCACACCTAGGAATATGTATTTATATAAATACAAAATTTTTGAAAAAAACCCTTTATACTTAGGTCTTTTATTTGATAAAAAATATTTACATGTAAAGAGGACCGTAATATTATAAATTTATTTTTCCGGTCTCCTAGCCCAATGACTCACTCAATGATTTGATATTAAAAAATATGATAAAAACCTAAACGCACGTACACTATTTATAATGAAAATGTGAGCCTAGTCATTGTGCTAGGGTGTTTTTGTGGGGTGAAGTGGCTTCTTAAAATTATTTTATGAGAGCCGAAAAAACGGCTATCAATATTTAAATAAAATATCAAAATAATTATAAAAATCCCTATATTTAGTCCATATATATAATAAAATATTTACACACAAAGGCCATAATATACCTTTTTTTATTTTTTTTGTTCAACTAGCCTAGTGACTAGCTAATCGAGGGTTTTTAAGAAAATATGGGAAAAGTCCCCTAACTCACACACGCCTATGTACAGTGAAATGGTAGGGATAGCCATAGTGTTTGGGTGAATTTGGTAGGGTGAGGTAGCTCACTATGACAATTTTGAATAGCCAAAAAACGGCTATCATTAGCCCTCCCCCAGGATGATGGTATATTCATGTACCATCATAAAGCATCTTTTCCAAAGAGAGTACTTCAGAGTCCTTGACAAGATCTTCATTGTTTGGCCCCTCGGCCATTTGACTGGAGTTACATTTTGGCTGGAGTTACATTCATGCTACATGGAGCAATACTTACATGAGATAGCTACCTTTTGGCAGATCTTTGGTAGATCCTTTGATAGAAGGCGACTCAAATAAGGCTTCAAGCAATACCCGTTTACCTTCCTAGAGTGCTCTTTCCCATTCAAGTCCGTAAGCTGATAGTAACTTGAGTTGAAAGCCTTTTTGACTATGTATGGCCCCTACCATCTAGTTTCAAATTTGGCATCAAAATGATTATCGAGTCGATTGTCATACCTTAGCACCAAATCTCCTTCCTCGATGCCTTTGTCCTTTAGTTTCTTGTCGAGCTTTTATTTCGCCTGCGTAGCTTTCCTCTTGCAGCACTCGTATGCTGCTTCTCTTTTCCACTCAAGCTCAGCTAAGGTAAGAAGTCGATCCATCCATGCTTCTTGATCATCTTGTGCTACTTTGCCATGAAGTTGCATTGTTGGAATGTTGAGCTCAATTGGTTGTAAAGCCTCTTGACCATAGACTAGGTGAAATGGTGTAAACTCCGTGGCTTCCCTATATGTGGTTCGATACGCCCACAAGGCACCATCCAAGAAGTCATCCCACAACTTTGTCTTGTTTCTCACCATCTTTTTAATGATTCCTGCAATGACACCATTAGCTTTTTCTACCAGACCATTTGACTGGGGATAGTAGGGTGTACTGTGACGATGTAGAATGTGAAGTTCTTCACAGACTTCTGTGAGCAAGCCCTTCCTAAACCCTAGACCATTATCAAAAACAATCTCCAAAGGTGTGCCAAATCTACAACAAATGTGAGTGTAGATGAATTTTCTCGCTGTCCTCTCGTTTACCTTTGCCACACTTTGCGCTTCCACCCACCTAGTCATATAGTCTACAGCCACTAGAATGTAGAGTTTACCATTTTTTGTCCTAGGCAGAGGACCCATAGCATCAATGCCCCACTTTTCAAAGGGTCCATTTGCAAGCATGATTTGCCTTGGACCATAAACCAATCTTCTATTCCCATTTACCTGACAATTGTGACAACTTTTACACCAATGTTGGACATCCGCATGCACACTTGGCCAAACATACCCCGCAAGCAAAATCTTCTTCACAGTTAATTCTTGGGCAAAATGACCACCACATGTTTCTTCATGCAAACCTTTTAGAATGGCTGGGAATTCCTCAATAGTTGGTACTCTTTTGCACACTTGATCCTTCCCTCTTTGGTAGAGGGATCCTTCTAGGAAGAGATACGCGCTTGCCTTCTTCATGAGTCTCCTCTTCTGAGCCTTCGTGAAGTCTTATGGAAACTCACCCTCCAAAATGTAGCCAATAATGGGAGTCAATGACTCCAATCCCTGGTATCTCGGTTGCTTAACAGTTACTGCCACCATGATGACTTGCACTTCTTTCTCAACACATGTAACTGCTTGTTGTGCAAGTAAATCGGCATCTTCATTTTGTCTCCTAGGAATATGATATAGCTACACTTCTTCGAACTGATTAAACATCCTATGAATGGCATGAACTTTTGTCCTTAAGTTTTCATTCTTGTATGCCCAAATGCCTAAAATCTGCTTCACAATGAGAAGTGCATCTCCCTTTACCATGAGACGTTCTATACCTTGGCCAATGCATATCTTTAAACCATGAAGTAGTGTGTCGTATTCTGCTTCATTGTTGCTAGTTGAACCTGGTAGATTGACCTTCTCTTTCATGACCACCTCTCCACTTGGGTTGAGCAACACTAGTCCTCCCCCTGCTCTTCCTGTGGCTCATCGAAAAGCTCCATCAAAGAACAAGGTAAAATCATTAGGAATACTTTTTGATGGTGGCAAGGGTAGGGTCTTTACTTGAGGCACCTTAATTTCCTTCTCATGTACCCTATAAGTGAGAATCCCTGCCAATTGTGCACGCACATTATCTTCTACCTTGAAAGAGTATTAGAACTTTTGAAACTCCATAATCCACTTTGAGATCCTAGTACTAAGATTCATTTGAGATGACACCCAAGGGAACAAATTTTCTGCAATGAGAATTACAACAGATTTTGGTAGCAAGTAGGATCTAAAATTTCTCACCGCAAACATGAGAGAAAGCATCATGAGTTTTGCTTCTGTGTAGCCTCTCTCCAAAGCGTTCATGACCCTACTAGCAAAGTAGATGGGTCGCATCCTGGTACTGTGGGGATCTTGTTGTAGCAACACAGCACCAATTGTTTCCCTTCCAACACTAGAGCTAACAAAGAATGTGTACTCCCAACAAGGAGGCATGAGTGTTGGTAGCTCTGACAAAATGACTTTAATGTTACAAAAGTACTCTTCAAGCTCATCAGACCATGCAAATTCTACTTGTTGTGTCAACTTTTGCAAAGGATGAAGCAACTCCAAAGCTAAGTGAATAAAGCGTGACATATACTTCACCTTTTGAATGTATGAGATGACCTCTTTGAGATTCTTGGGTGATGGGAGCTCAATAAGAGCCTTTGCCTTTGAAGGATCCAACTCAATGCCTTTATAGGAAACCTTGTGAACAAGCAAGATCACTTCATCCTCACCTATGTGACACTTGTCGGGGTTGAGTTGACCTCCCATGTCGTAGAGCTTCTTTAAACCTTCTTCTACCTTTTGTAGATGCAATCATTTTGAGCTATAAATGCAAAAATCATCAATAAAAACCCTAATGGACTTTGCAAAGAATGCTTGAAACACCATGTTCATGAAGCGTTGGAAAGTTGCAGGAGCGTTTATCAGGCCAAATGGAATGACTCTAAAAGCATAACAACCCCAAGGAGTGATGAAGGTTGTTTTCAACTGATCTTCCAATGCGATACCTATTTGAAAGTAACCCGAGTAGCCATCACACACAATGTACTTCTCATGCCCAGCTACCTCATTTAGTATCTCATCCTAAAATGGGAGGGGAAAGTGATCTCTTTTTGTTGCCTCATTGAGTGGACGGTAATCCACACACACCCTCCACTTGCCGTTTTCCTTAGGAGTGACAACAACGGGAGAGACCCACTCTGAATTCTCCACTGGATAAATGAAACCTGCTGCTAGAAGCTTTCTAACCTCCTTGAGTAGAGCATGCTCCTTTATAACTCCTAGCCTTCGTAGCTTTTGAGCTTTAGGTGTGGCCTTAGGCTTCAACTCAATCTTGTGTTGAACAACATCTACCCCACGCACGTCAGTGTAGTCTTTCGCAAAAAGCCTAGGAAACTTCCTTAGCACACATTTGAACTCCTCTCTTTCATCCTTTGTAAGTGTTGTAGATAGCATACCTTCTAGCATTCTTTCATCTTCCACTTTTTGGTTCTCTTGGGAATCTACCTCTTCCAAACCTGGGCAAGAGGTCTCTTGGTTGTTTGGCTTAAACCTTACCCCCATGACTTCAATGGATGACTCCTCTTCAGTAATGCTGTCGCTACTTTCTCCTTCTGAAGTGATATCGGTCCAGCCTTCCTCCGTCTCACTTTGAGATGATTCTTCATGGAGCTCCTCTTGGCATTGCTTCTTCATGTCAAAGACAGCCTTCTTATGATTGTCATTCCTACAAATTAGCTTTCCACTCTCCCAATCCTGCAAAGCTCGCATTTTCATTAGACATGGTCTTCCTAGGATAAATGGGTAACCATTTCCTTTGGTAGACATGACATAGAAATCCACTGCCTTCTTAATGCCAAAGGCCTCCACAAAAACATTTTTACAAATGCCTACGCACCTAGCCTTGCTATTGTTTGCCATCTTGACTTTAATTTCAAGTGTCTCATGGATGTGCATGCCTAGTCTTTGCATGAGCCCCTCTGTCACGATGCAAATTTGTGCACCCCCATCCACTAGACCTTTCCTAACCAATCTTCCCTTGATGTAACAATCTAGCACAGGTGTAATATCCTCATTCATTTCAGCTTGTGCAATTTTTACAACAGGCACACTCTCTTTTACCTTTCTCCTCGTGCTAACTGCCTTTGTTAAATCCCTCCTAACTTGTGGACATAATGCAAGAAACTGAGGCCATGAGATATCAGGACCCTTACCTCTCATGTCTTCCAACAAGTTGTATGGAGCCATTCCATGTCCAAGAGGGAAGTCTTGGAGATTGATACGACGTAGAGTCCTCTTAGCTTCCTTGGTCTCCTTTGCCTTCTTTTCTCGTCCATGGTCACTTTGTGATGTAACTCCTTTCTCCTTACCTTTCCCTCGGCCACGCTTAACGCCATTTGCTTCCATGTCAACCTCTCCTAAATTTGTCACCTCTACCACATACACATTTGGGTCTGGCAAAGGTGGAACTTCTTCCACTCCTTGTGGAGGTGGTCTTGCTCCATTTGGCCTTTGTAGAAGCCGTGGTTGCTGATTAGTTCCTTCACCTGCATTCATCACTGGGTAATTCAAGTTAGGTATCCCTGGCTCCCCATGGGGCCAAGGACAATTATACATCCCATGTCCAGACTCACCGCAATTCCAACATTGCAAGACTCTCCTAGGTGGTGAATCTCGCTCTTCAGACTTCTTTGCTTGTCCCTTTGGAGCTACAGCTTGTGCAAGGTGAATTGACAGGCTGCTTAAAGATTCATTTAACTTCTCAATCACTTCCGCCGTTACCTCAGGAAGCTCCCTAGATGTTGATGCTTGTGACTTACCTTTGGGTCTAAGACCTTCTATTGGAACCTCCCTCCTTAAGCACTTGAGCTTCCTATATTTCTCAGCAGCCCTAGTTTCAGCTGCATCAAAGGTAGCAGGTGCACCAGCCTCAACTTTTACCTTAAGGTCAGGATAGAGTCCGGCTATGAACCTCTCCTTCTTTAGGAACTCTGCACCATCACCAGGGTTAGCAACATTTCTCACCCATACAGCCCAAAGACGTAGAAACTCTTGCTTGTACAAGTAGTAGTCATCTAAGTCTTTTTGCTTATGAGAAACAATGTCTTGCCATAGTTTTTGAGTGTTTTGGGGATCAAAGAAATATTTCTTGAAACGATTCAAAACTTTTGTGTAATTCCCCTTAACTTCCTCAGGCAAAGAGTCAAACCAAGTGCTAGCATCTTTCCTAAGGACCCACTCAAACATTTCTACACGTTCTTGATCAGTTACTATCCTCTTGATACGGCAAGACATCTTGAAATTTGCCAAAAATAATTCTGCATCCTCTCCAGGCTCTCCAAAGAAGAGAGGATATCCAGACATTTGGCGTTGGCTCTCCATTGAATTGATTCCAAAGTGACGCACGTTTTTGTTTTTTCAATAATATTTTCTAAATTCCAATCTATTCTACAAAAAAAAAAAATATATTAACATCAAATGACCTATGATAATCAATTAGAGGTAGGATAACAAGGTTTGGTGACGCGAAAATTTCTCCTACTCTTTGGGCACCAAACATGAACACCATACGTTGTTGAAAATGGATTTTTCTACTAATTGCAATGTTTACTCTAATGTGTGCAGTGAAATGGAAGGGGAAAACCTCTATTCCTGGGCCATTATCCATGGTCTATACATGACCTAATTCTTAAAACAAAACAAAAATATAGACGTCCAAACTAAGGTCGTACCTAATAAGAGGCAAAATAAAAGGATTTACTGAAGCGTTTATCTCAGCCAACCTACGAGTGTCCAAAATTCTACAAATTATTCATTGAAATTGTAACTTAGTACTAACAATAATGTGCACCTTTTGCCTTGCAATGGGAATAAAAGAATTATACAAATACTCGTGATTCATGCAAGCTACTTGATTATGCTAAAGGTTGAGCCTACACAAAACATACACAAGCTGTTCCTCCGTGGGGGCACCAAAATTGAGGCGGTCCGGGGTGGGCAACAAGAGAGGCGACATCTAAACACCCCTCAAGGATCCCATGCTGCTCAATTGAGGCTAGGGGCAACCACAAGCACAACACAACAACCAACCCACAGCCAAACCCAAACAAGATAGGGGCACCACCTAGCTAGAGACCGAACTAGGATGCAAAAGAGGAGAATCCCTTAGCAATACAAGCGAGAAGGAAGGGTACACTATCACTAATTTAAATGCTACAAACACACACACCAAACACACACACATACACACACATACACACAAAAGAAACAGAGAGATCTTTGTGCAAGAATTTAGCTTCAATTTTAATGATTGACATGGGTGTATGAACAGCTTGGAGGAGAGTCAATAGACACAATTAAGTTTGATGATATTCCAATCTACATATTATCTTAGGGTTATGGGAGACCTCTCACCATACAACCCTCTAATAATGTTTTCCCAATCAACAAAAACAAACACAAGAGCTCTTGAGTCACATACAAACAGATACTACAAAAGAATCTCAAAATGAAAACACGTCACCTTAAACCAACGAGATGAGGTTGCCAAGCGTGAATTGGAGAGACTCAAGAGAGTTTTGACCCGTGATTTGCACCCAACTTATTGATTAAATTGATGCGCACGAGTAGGTACAACTTTGATTGGAAGTTATGAATCACTCACTCCCTTGCAATGTTACAACTAGCTCAAAGAAGCTTTCCTATTCACCACATGTAATGGTGCATAGAGAGCTCACTCTCACTCCCTAAAACTAAGATGGTGAATGGCACGCTCAAAGTAGTGAGCAATAGTGTAGGGATCCTGCCATTTACGAAGGGAGAAGGGCTCTATTTATAGGTGAGGAGAGCTCTAATTAGGATTATACCTAATCAACATTTTAATAGAAAACTATGTTTATGAAATTGTTTATATGTTCTTATGAGAGTGGGGCTCTCTTGTCTCTTGAGTCACATGGATGTGGGCTCAAGATGAGAGAAATATTGAGGTGAAATATAGAAGATTCCAGAGAGAATATACATAATTTGGTGGAAACCACAAGATGTAACTGAAATTTTTCACCTTCTCCTCCAGTGAATGAAGCGGTTGTAGAACTTTGTCGGTGCAGTTCTTGTGACCATGGGGAAGTTGAATTCTCCATAATCAAACTCCTCCTTTTGCAGGGCTTGAGCTTAGTTATTTGCTTATTTTTTTTCTTTTTATGAAAGGATGAAGCGGTTATGGTAATACGAATTTGATTCTAGAGAGAGAAATTGAGCTATATGTGTGTAGAGATGATAATCTTTTGAGCTATGGAGTAAGGAGAGATGGAAATGGTGAAGAAGATTAAGCAAGACATGGAAGTTGCATGTTTGAGTGAGGGATGGAGAGGAATGAGTGTATGTGTGTGGAAGTGGAAAAGGAGGTGAGAGAAGACTATGGGTTACTTTGTGAGAAAAGTGGACAGACTCGGGTCCACTCAAAAAAATCCTATCTGACCGCTGGTAGCTCCAAAAATCATGAAACAATTTGAGGTGATTATTCAGATTGTGGGATACATTTTCTTTTTTGATTACTTCTTCAAATTCCGAGCGAAAATAGGTGCCAAAACTCTCACCAAAAAGCCTGTTTTTTATGCCTCCCAAAGTCTTTTAGTGCCCCCCTCCTTTGTTGAATTTTTACAATGTATCCAAGAGTGAGCCCCTCCTTTGTCATATCATAATACAAAGCATCCAAGTTGCCCTTTACACATGCATGGAGGAGGATTATTGGTGAATAAAGCAATATATACATGGTGGGACCTATGTATGGACTATTCATGGATTTTAGCTCAATGAGCACATGGTGTTAGAATAATGAGTAAAAATAATAATAAATATATGGAGGAATTATGGATATGGAAAGATATTGGAATCATATGATATGGTCCCTCTTTGTAATATTTTGGATGAAAGAGGAAAAGGTGTGTAAGTAAATGAAAATAATATAATAAACATGACTAAGAAAGTAGAAATCATTTTTTTTGTTTTCACGAGGGTGAGGGTGAAAATGTGGGGGTGGTTTGTATAAAAGAAAAATATGAGGTTAGAGTATGTACACATTGGCAAAAAATACACTTATGGTGCAAGAGGATGAAAGAAGGCATACATAAGTTTAATAAAACACACACCTAGGTATAAATATTTAAATAAAATATCAAAATAATTATAAAAATCCCTATATTTAGGCCATATATATAATAAAATATTTACACACAAAGGCCATAATATACCTTTTTTTTTTTCTTTGCTCAACTACCTCAGTGACTAGCTAATTGAGGGTTTTTAAGAAAATATGGAAAAAGTCCCCTAACTCACACACGCCTATGTACAGTGAAATGGTAGGGATAGCCATAGTGTTTGGGTGAATTTGGTAGGGTGAGGTAGCTCACTATGACAATTTTGAATAGCCAAAAAACGGCTATCAGTAGAAGAAAAGCATAGGTGTGAAAATGGTGATGAAGGGCCTTCAAAAAGAGCTACAAGAAGTGAAGGGAGGAATGATGCAACACCTTTGCGAGCACCACCAACACAGGAGGCACCTTCACCAAAAGTGACCATGGAGGAATCTACAACAGGGAAGAGAAAAGAGCCAACAAAAGGTAATCCAAGAGGACTAGCTTACAAACTACAATCTGACATTGAGCTTGCTACGGACGAAGAAATTTCTAGAGGAGAGGATTTTGAATAACAAGGTTGAGTTTACTTTGGGGGTTATGCTTGGCATAGCCAAGCATGAATTCCATGAAGAAATTATCAACATCATCAAGAGAAAGAAGCAAACACTTGGAGAGTCCACAAGCTGAAGGCGATATTGTGAAGATACAAGGAGTACAGGTGCATGCTAAAGAAGGTGATGAAGCTATGGTGGGATGCTACCAGTATTCTTGGAATGTAAGGCAAGTGAAATTTGCTGATGATGAAGAAGAATCTCAAAGTATTCCTAAGAGCCACTATTCTAGAAGCATTGGACATGGGCTACTTCAAAAACATTGGTCAAGGTAGATGATCTTGAAGAACCATTTGTTGCCTTAATTGACCATGGTTTTGAAATAAATATATGTCAAAAAGTCTTTACAACAAATGTAAATGGTTAATGGACACAGAACATGGTTGGATGGTCAAAGTGGCAAACACAATTCATCAAGTGAATTGTATGCAGCATGTCCAAGTGTAAAGGTGACAGTAGGTGATGTAAAGGTTGATCAAAACTTCTTTATACCGGACACATCTTCATATCACCTTATCCTTGGACAGCCCTACATTTTGGGAGTTCAAATGGAAACAAAGGTAATGGATGATGGTTCAATTTATGCAAGGATATAAAGCAAAGATGGTAAACGTATGTTCAATTTCTCACAGTTTATGTAAACCATGAAATAAATTGTGACAACCTCAAAGATCATCCTTACTAAAGGTGAGAAAAGAGTTTCATCACCATAGGAAAATGATGGGTTTTGGCCAAGTACCATTGTAAAGCGGGATTTCAGTGGTACAGAAAGAAAAAGGGTCTCGTTTGATCCAAAAATAGGTGAAACTTTATCAACAAGCTCCTTGGTAACAAGGAATGGATCAGTATTTTTTACAAAACTTGAAGATTTGAAGAGATGTGAAAGGTAATATGTACATAATGTACAAATAGGCATGAAAGAGAGTGGGTTGCAAGAGCGTACTGAAAATGTTTTGGGTTTGTGTGAACAAGTTTCTTTTGTAGATACTATGGGTGAGCTTGATGCTATAATGCTCAATCTTTTCCCTTACAACCCAACAATAGGGAAAATATTGCGTAGGGTTCTTTGCAACCAATTTTGAAGAATCAAAAAAAGATTGGGTGCACCTTCAAGAAGGAGTATTTTCAAGAGTTGCAGATTACGGGAGGAGAAAACGTGCTTTAAAGAAATGCTTTCAAATCATGGTAAGTCTTTTGACTTTGAGTCACATGATATAGGATGTGTTGATCCTTCTATTGTAGCTCATATGGTAATTTTTACAATACCTCATGTGCTTTGGAATATGTGGCCTATTCCAATTCCAAAGGCTCATTTGACAAAGTTAGTAGAGCTATTTAATTACAAGATAAAAATGGGAATTTTGGAACCTTCTTGTGCTCCATACTCAAACAAGTGGTTCACTATTGTAGAGAAGAATGGTACTCTAGGCGCAACTAGTGAACAAGGTGACAATTAGAAATGTAGGTACAGGTTTGATTGTGGATTAGTTTACAGAGGGGTTTACAGGGAGGTCAATCTACTCAATGGGGAACCTTTACTCAGGGTATGATCGATTTTAGCTTGCAATAGAAAGCAAGGACTTGACAACCATGAGGACACCTTTAAGTTTTGTAAGAATGTGTGTCTTGCAACAAGGAGCAACCAACTTGGTGATAGCCACTTTTTGGCTATCCAAAATTGCCATAGTGAGCTACCTAACCCTATCAAAATCACTCAAACATTGTGGTTATCCTCACCCTTTCACTGTACATAGGCGTGTGTGAGTTAGGGGGACTTTCCCCATATCTCTTTAAAACCCTCAGCTAGCTAGTAATTGGGCTAGTTGGACCAAAAATAAAATAAAAATATATTATGGCCCATTTGTGTGTAAGTATTTCATTGTACATAGAGCTTAAATATAAGCATTTTTTTATAATTATTTTAGTATTTATTTAAATATTTATGTTTAGGTGTGTGTTATTTACTTAAGTATGCTATGTACATTTACTCAACATTACCATAGTCTTTCTTAACTATGTATTCTATAAAAAATCATTTCATGCAAGCTTCTTTTTTTTTTTTTGTGAATCCAATCGAGGGAAAAACTTCAAAAATACCTTTCACCATCAGTCATTGCCTTTCAGTAAATTCCTATTTCTTATCGGTATTCTTTCTTACCTCTTGTAGATAAATATACATCAATAAAAAAGAATGAGGGCCCTTCTCATTTGATTCCCTATATTTTCATATATATATTTAATATATAGCTAATACTATTCTAGATTCCATGAATTTTTTATATATACTAACCTGTTTTTTTCATCATATCCATATATTATATTTATGCATAATCCACAACCATGCATATTTTCAAACCCCTAAGAATCGATTAGGTCATTCTCTGATGCAATGAGGTACTCACCTTTGGAGTCTTAAATGCAAATTCAACAAAAAGGGGGCCACTAAAGACTTTTTTGTGAAGAAAAACAAACATTTTGGTGAGATTTTTAGCGTCCACTTCCACTTTAAATTTGAGAAAATAACCAAAAAGGAAACTTTAGTTCACAAGCTGAATAACACCTCAAAATTGTTTCATAATTTGTTAAGCTGCCACCGGTGAGATATGATTTTCTTGGTGGACCTCAGTTTGCCCACTTTTTCTCACAAGTCACCCTATTCTTCTCTCACCTCCATTTACTTCCACACACACACACACACACACACACACTCATTCCTCTCCATCCTTCACTCAAAACTGCACCTTCCATGGTTTCTATCACCCTCTTCACCATTAACCTCCCCTCTTACTTCCATAGCTCTCATATGAGCTCTATATGTACTTACACCATCTCTATGCCTCTCTCTATTACCTCTAATCACAAATCCTTTTACCTCTTCTCTATATACATAAAATTCAGCATGTAAAACCATGCTTGATCTCTGCTAACTAGAAATTATGATCAAACATTTCATCATGGTGATTCATCAACCTTGGCGACGACAACACAAGAAGAGAATAAGAAGAAGCGGATCAACAGTCATTTTGAGAACCTACACAAGTAAGTCCAAAACTTCTTCAAGCTTCACCATCACAAGGATTTCCTCACTTCATTCAACCATCCACCTCATTCTATCCATAGTAAATATATCATTAACTTTTTAGTGATTACTAACACTAACCACTAACATACTAACACAAAATAGCCATTGACCTAACCATAAAAGACACCTCAAGCCTACATGTGCATAGTAACTCTCTCTCTCTCTCTCTCTCTCTCTCTCTCTCTCTCTCCTTAAAAATTTACTTTCACCTTTTCTACCATCAATAATGCTCTCTTTTGAGCCCACATCCATGACTGAAGCAGACAAAGAAGGCCCACAATATTTTGATATTAAAAAAAAATCATAATCCTTATTTGTAAATTAGGATTTCCAGTAATCTTAATGAGAGGTCTCCAACCTATAAATAGGCCCCTTTCCTTCTTGTAAATAATCCCCAATATCTCACATAGCACCCCAACACTCTATGCATGAGGAGTGGCTTACGCATAGCAACCACTTTGTGAGCTTCACTTTTGGTGTGAGAATCTTTCAAGCTACACAATGCAAGTGAGAGAGCGTGAGTTCAAAATCTCAAAACCACTATTGTATATGTTCCTCCATCATCAATAACTTGAGGTTTGGTGCATCAAAGGCGTGATTCGACGTCCAAGTCTTCGTCCTTTCACTTGTGCAATACGATTTGGTGAATCCAAGGTGACTTGTGTATTTTAAGTTTCTATCATTTGATCTTGTTTGAGAAAGTGTTTTAGTATGTTTTCATTGCCAAATTTTTGTCCATTGTAAGAAGGTATTGTGGTGAGAGGTATCCCACACCCTAAGATAGTGTGTGTATTGGCAATGTTTAGCATTCACTAATCATGGGTTAGTTTTGTATAAGCTCTATGATAGCATCATAATGAACCATCTCTATTTACAAGTTGTGAATTAGGTATTTGTACAAACTCCACTGCTCTCTCTCTTTCTTCCCTTTTCTTCGACTCTCTCTTGCGCCATTTGGTGTGTATCTTTGTGTGAGACTGCTTGTGTGCATTTTGTTGCACCTCCTCTTGGTTGTGACAAAATCTCTCTTGCGTCTTAGTTTGCATCCCATAACTAGGTGGTGCCCCTATCTTGTTTGGGTTTGGCTGTGGGTTTATCATTGTGTTGTGCTTCTGGTTGCCCCAGTCCCAATTGAGTGTAGCATGGGAGCCTTGAGGGGTGTTTAGAGATTGTCTCTCTTGTTGCCCGCCCCGGACCGCCTCATCGGTTACACATATGATGAATGGGATGAATAAGGTCTTATATGACTTTATTCCTCAAATCGTAATGCCTTTCATTGATGATTTTCCTATCAAAGGATGTGAAGAAAGTGAGAAATATGAAGCTTTAGATATCAGGGGATTAAAAGAAATTAGATACTAGCTCAAATGAAAATGTGAAAATTTAGATCAATCTATGAGCTAGAAACAATACAACTTTTAATAAAAGTAAGTGGCTCTTGAAAGCCAATTTTTACAATTTAAAGCTCTCCAAAAAGTTGGCTAACAACTAGCTCACATAAAATTTTATAATTTTAGAGCAATCTATAAGCTAGAGATGACTGCAACTTGTTGGGATGAAAGTTAATGGCTCTCGAAAGCCAAGTTTTGTACTTGAAAGCTCTCAAAAAAGTTGTCTACACTAGCTCGAATGAAAACATTTGTATTTAGACAAAACTTAGAGCTAAAATTTATACAACTTGGTCAAATGAAAGGAAATGGCTCTGAATAGCCACATATTGCAATACATTGCAATGCTTACATCCCGTATCTGCAATGAAATCCCTCTTTACCTATCACTCTTCAAAAAACAAAGTCAATCATTAGTGCTCTTAAGCATATGGTCATTCATCACAAGCACTAAGAACAAACAAAAAACACTCATTCTAAGCACAAGATGTGCCAATCAAGACAACTTCCAAGTGAAGCTCATATCTAAGCCAAAAAGACCTTTCCTTTTAGTGCAAAGAAATTCTTTCAATTATGCCATATACTAGGCCTATGCTCAAGACAATACTTTTGCAATTAGCGTTCATTAATGCATAGAAGTGTTCCCACGATCATCACACATAGTTGATGCTTGTGTGTTTTCTCTCATGTAGCAAGTTTTATATACATTGCAGCAGTGAGATTTCATCATATTGTGATATGCAATGTCTAATTCATGCTCTCAAGATCAAAGGTCTACATTCTAACTTTATGTAAATAAAACATGGTGTGAGTCAAAAAATAAATGAGTGACACACATGATTCTTTTGAAAGCCAAATTTTCATATATATCAATGTTTTGTAATGCTCGATGCTCATGGAAAGCCTACAAAAATCACTTTGATCCGCAGGGTGTTCAATTATATGTGATCCTAGCCATCCTTGCTAGCACAACCTTCAAAACAAGAGAAATATTTTACTCCTTTCTAAACCTTTTCTGCCCTAATTATAATCAATCTACCCATTGTATCAAAGGAAAGGGAAAAGATCTCGTGGGAGCTTCCTCTTATGCCAAAGAGCAAAATTTCTTTTTTTTTTGTTTTTTATTCTCTTTTTGCTTCTGTTCTGCAGTGAACGTGGTGGTAGTGTAAGTTGTAAGTATGGATGCTCTTGAAGGCCTCAAAAGCAGGCTCGTTTGGGTTTTAGTAAGACTTGGATTTGACTAGACCCTGCAGCGGCAAGTCGGCGGGCATGGGCATCTTTGGATTTGCATCACAGAAAAAACAATGTCGAAAGTAGAGAGAGAGAGAGAGAGAGAGAGAGAGAGAGAGAGTACTGGTTGAAGGTTGTAAGGCTGAGAGAGGGAGAGAAGGCAGGTTGACACAATCAAAGACAGAATCTGCACGCGTGTGTGTGTGTGTGTGTGTGTGATCATGGCGCGAATCCCGGTGTGAGTTGCATCAACTAGATGCATTTGTTAAGAGCCAATAAATGGCAAGAATGGGGCCGAGAGTGGAGCTGCACGGCAGTGTGTGGCTTATTGTGAGCCTGGATGTGAGCGCCTGGACTCTGGATCCTGGGTCATGCTGGTTCAAAGTGCATGTGTATGTGTGTGTTCAGTAGGAAGCGCAAATCCTGGCAAGAGGAGTGTGTGTGTGCGTGCGTGCCTATGAAGACGCCAAAAGTGGTGGGCCAGTAGGGAGCCAAAAGACTCACAAAGAAGTGGACATCTTGTGTGTGTGTGTGTGTGTGTGTGTGTGAGAGTGAGTGCTCGAATTTGTTTTTCCAAAAACTTGTCAAACCTACATTTGTGAAACAACAGAGGTAAATCGACAAAATTTGAAGGTTTTTACACCGAATTACACTAATTTTTTCATAATTTTGTAGGTTTTCTCACCTTCAAATATAAAATTTAGAGGTATATTTTAAAATTTGTAGGTGGGATTACACTAAACCTGGTTTTTTTTTAGCACTGGTGTGTGTGTGTGTGTGTGTGTGTGTGTGTGTGTGTTGGATGGCTCAGTAGATTATGAGGCGCTCGACAAATAGGTGTGTCATTTTGTAGGTAGCGCCAGTAAGCTGTGATTCTTATTTTCTTTTGTTTAAAATTCTATTAAGGGCTTGTTCCCATCATCAACAAGAGAACATGAAGTATGTGTTTATGAGATGTGCCTTCAAAGAGCCGAAAATGGCACAATACCAATGCTTGCTAATATCATGAATGGACATATTTGTTTAGCAATCAATGATGTTCATGCAATAAAAATTGAAGCGTCAAACATTACCAACTTTCATTGATTCAAAATTTCTCAGTTGTGTATTTGTAATCATAATTGCATGTTTGATGCTTTTAATCATGTACCAAGGCATCCCATAATTTGACTTGAATTCGATTAATTTTAAACTCTAGCCCATCTTGGTTTCGCATGTCATACCATCATGATGATTTTCATAAGTGCCCATCCATGGTGTAAGATTTTGCAAGAAATTGATCAATATACCATCCATTAATAACCTTCATACATTTGTGTTCACTTAATTAAGGATGTCAATCAAACCATGCATATTTGAAAATCGGTCAATTATTATGCACATTATCTCTCAAATCTCATTCATATTGCTTCAATTCAATGCATCTTCTTGAACACATGCATTGGGAATCCAAGTGTGCATTCAAAATTGAATCAATTTACAATCAGATGTTGAAAGATGCACACATGCTTAACGAGTACACAAATCTCCTCATTAAACCAAACTTAATTTGTAATCAAATCTTCCATTGATCATTTTTTCAATCTCAAAAGTGGTCTCAACAAATGAGCTTGATAACCCTAATTTCTTTTACACACTGCCTTGTATACCTAGGGTAAAATATGCAATGTCTGGGCGCCCAAGGCCTTTAGGGCTTTACCACTTACTGAATCTGTAACCTAGGCACACTAATTGACCTGTTCTTTACAGCTTGGAACTCTCATTGAGCCCGTAACACATTAAAAAAATTACAATGGCTCGAAATAAATAGGGAATTTACAATACATGGCCATTTTGGAAAATGTAAAATATGTGTAACTCCAACCTTCACTGCTTCTTCATGTTGATCTTTGATGTGAATCTGTAAGGCTCGGGCCTTTAGCATCTTTTGTTAATTGACGTTGACTCAGTTAACAACTTCTTTGATTGGACTCCCTACCAAACTCTACACTTCATGGCATCTATGGCATAACTCCTTGATATAGTTTTTGGAGTTACCTCACAAATTCTCACAGCAGCAAGAATCTCGGTGCTTTCCTGGCAAGACCGAAAACTTCTTGAAAATGTGTGTACGTGCATGTGTGTACATGTGTGTGTGTGTGTGTGTGTGTGTGTGTGTGTGTGTGTGTGTGTGTGTGTGTGTGTGTGTGTGTGTGAGAGAGAGAGAGAGAGAGAGGACACAAGAGAGACAGAGAGAGAGAGGGGAGGAGGAAAAGAAGATAATTTTTATGGTCGCAACAACAATCCCAACAAATATAAAAGATATACTCGATGAATCTCAATCTCAAGGTCATAGAGAGAGAGAGAGAGAGAGAGAGAGAGAGAGAGAGAGAGAGAGAATTTTCATCTTTGTGGAATGATTATAGGGACTATAATCCACCCTCCTCACTTGTCCATTCACGCACAAACACAGACATACAAATGATTGCATCTCCCTACGGGCATACGTTTGCCCATAGAAAGATAAAGATTGATGGAGGGAGATAGAACGCGTAATCAAGGGCTTGAACACAAGAGTGTGTGGGTGTGTGTGTGGGTGTGTGAGTGTGATTTTTCAGGTCTTTTGAATCCATTTGGATAATTTTCCCTCGAGGTCTCTCATAGTTGGATAGCTTTAGAACAAGTGAAGGGGGTCCTCCCTAGCCACTTTGCATCTAGAGCATCTATCTAGGCTTATCCCTCGAGCCAATATCTTGACCCGAGCTAGAACATCTCCTTGAAGAACTTTCCATAGGAAGATTTTCTTAGTTGGGGCCCACTGACGATTCCATATATTACTTGCTATCGATGCCCATCTAGATTCTACCTAGTGCTTCCACCATTGTTTGTTGAGTGGGGAGAACCAATCTACTTGAAACACAATGCTACAATAAATTTCCTTAGTTTCTTGCTCCGTGAATTTTTTGCACTCACGCTAGCCCCAGGACTTCCAATCAAGTTTGGCTTCACATATTGGCAAGGGCAAAATTTCAAGACCCTTTACTACTTTATTTATTAGCAGTCGTTCAATTTCATTGAGATTGAACTAGATGGCTAACATAGTATATTTCCATCTCGTGTTGTCATGGTCCCCAAATTGGGTCAAGTGACTGAGACCTTTGTTATTGAATTTCTTGGAAACCTCTCTCCAAAACGGATTTAGCACTTCATTTACTAGCTTGGAGAGTGAAGGGGACCAATGGGTTATGGATAAATATCTAATTATCTCTGCCCATTCTAGTGCCTTTGTTGAATTGGTGAGTTTATGTAGCAGCTTTCCCGTGTTACCATCAAGTTTTGATTTGTCATGAACCTTTACCTCTTTTAGCAGTCGCCCTTGGCAGAAAAGCTTTGCCTTGTCGATCATTTCCCAAGCCACGATGGACCATTCTTAATCTTGTTTATCTATGGCCACCATAATTTTTTCATACTGGGCTTTGGCATGCACTCTTGGGTCAATGATCCTAGCACCACCAAGATATCCTGATCAAAGAAGTTAGCATACTCGATGTTGACCATTAGTGCCATAATGTTATCATAAATTGACCTTTCTTTGATAAATCCATGTTGATGTGGGGGTTATAGCTTTATCCAAGAGAGGAGACAGCTTTGGCAATGATTTTATATGCCACTATCATCATAGTTATTGTCTACTAGTGATGCATGTGAGAGTAGCATACTAGCTTTGGGATCGGGTTGGTGAGACTTCTTTTCACACTTTTGTTGAGAACTCTATCTAAAATAGCTTTATTTTCTAGCCGTGTGATAGTGGTGTTTAGGTACAACCAAAACTCTGTGAAGAACTCAGTTGTTAGGCCATCTCATCCTCGAGATTTCTCCTTACCAAGGGAGTGCAGTGCAAGAAAGCACTCTTACTCAATGAATGCCTTCTCTGGAAGGTTGGCATTTGAGGCTGAAATAATAAAGTTGACAATGTTGAGAATTGTGGCTCTTGTTTCTTTCACCTATTTGGATTGTGCTTCTAGTTGTCCTATTACTTGGCTCAAGTAGTTGAGATCAACCATTCGATCATGGTCTTGCACCACCCTCCCTTCATTGTCCATTAGTGTGTAGATGGTTCCTCAATTGTTTCTAGTTTTGAGTGCTCTAAATAAATGTTCTTGATTGGTAATATCAGGTTGAAGGTAGGTCTCTCTTGATAGTAACCTTTTCTTTCTTACCTTGATGAGAAATGTTTCTACAAGAGAAGCTTTTACTTTGAGCCACCTCCCATGTTTTACTTCGGAGGTTTTCCCTTTACCTTTTTTTTTTTGCTCAACATTTCTACTTCCTTTTACACATGCTTAGTATAATCCATGCAGGCCTTCTTCACTCTCAAGTTGCTCTTTTGATTGTTGTTTCCATGCTCCAAGCAAATACATCCCAAACTTTAGGTTTTCTATTTCTATGTCTTTGGCTAGCTTGTGCAATGCTTTTTTGGACAAGCTTTGGAAAAGAGATCTTCAAAAATATGTTCCCCTGTGCCCAACTCCTTTGTCCCTATGGGGAAGGAGGTATCCTCTATTTTTTTCTTAAGTTTAATGGATAGCGGTAGGTGGTTGGAGAAGCTTTGTGACATGTAAATCTTCAATTTTTATAAAAGAGAGCATCTAGTCAGCTTGATGAGAGCAGTAACATCTGTCAAGCTCAGAGGCTATTTTATCATATTGCAACTCATGTAGGTAAATACTGGTAAACTTCTCCAAGGTCCGATAGACCACAAGTCCACTAAGGCCAGCTTCTCACAAAGGCTTTCCCATTTTGCTTTTTCAGAGCTATCTAGCAGACATGAAGTGCAGGTTCTATCCTTTGTATACCATACTGAAGTTTCCTATTAGGAACCAATCCCCTTCCACATGGGAGTCTCCAAGAAATACACATTTTTTAGCTCTATTCTTGGAATTTTAGGGGCTATAAACATTGATAATATTCATAGGATGTCAAGCCCAATTGATCTTTACCTATAGGACTCTTCTAGATGTATGGTTTAGGACCATCTTCAGCTCTAGGTCTCTACCCACAATGGTGAGGATGCCACTAAAACTATTCTTTTCATAGAACACGAACCACTTGCCTAAAGCATCCTTTCTTCTATTAAAGGCATCCAAGGGGTGCTCTTGAATAGCCCCCAATGGTTGACATATCTAGCATGCCTTATCATATCCCAAAAATGTGGCATATTTCCTACAATTTTGACGCCCTTCACATTCCAAGACTAGATAGAGATATCTTCCATCCTTGGGAGAGTGGAACAAATTATTCTATCATTGGGAGAGGGGTACAAATTCTTCTACCTCAAGAAACTCTTCTCAATGTTGGCATCCCTAAGAACATTGACAAAGTTCTCATAAATGAAGGGACTTTTGGGGTTATCAGGCGGGTTCTCCTTCAAGTGCCCAATTTCCCTTGCCTAGGATTTAAAGAGTTTGCACATGACATTGGATATTTCTCACTAGCATTCCTCTCGTTTGCTAAATGGAGGTGCCAAAACAATCATCAAGGTTGGTGCTTTTTGAACAAGGGAGGACATGAAGAAAAAGTGAGGGTAACCTTCACTTGGGGATTGTGAGGGTTTCTTTGATTGCTCTTGAGTTTCCCATATCCCTCTGGTTGGGACCTCTGAGCTCGTTTGACAATTTCCATATGAGCTGGAGGGTATTTTTCTAGTGATTCATTTCCATCCTTTGGTTACAAAATGTGTACTTGGAGCCACTGGGTAAGCTTGTGGCAAAGTGCCCAAATCCATCACATTTAAAGCATGTCCCAATTAATGTGACAAAGTTAAGAGGGATAAACCTTGAGACCGGCCTCAACATTCACAACCAAATTCTTGGGTTGGGGTTTCTTGATGTCCCACCATATGCACACCTTGCTTGCTTTTTTATCAGAAGGTACAAAGAGCGGGGTTCCCAATGAGGCTGCCAAGTCCCCTTAAGATTGTCCCTGAGCCTCGAGGGGTCACTTAATAATTATGTGACTATCACGTGAGTGCAATAGATGGCGTTATTAAAATTATTTCTTCCTCACATTTTCACATACAGAAGGGTACCATAAAATGGAATTGGGAAAACTTTTTACATTTTGAATAGGAAAAGGGTGTTTGTTAATTCTCAAAAATTCACAAAAAAGGAGTTTTGGAAATAGTCCTTGAACGACGTGATATACACAATTTATACATAGTGACCCCCCCGAGCCTTAAGCTAGAGAGGGAGACTAGAATACTCTGCCCATACTGGGCAAATATCCTTAAAGGAGTTGGCGGATTCAAAGGAAGGATCCTAGGGAAGTACACAAATTGGCGAGCTTGAAGAAGAGGGGACTTTCGGCTAGAACTTTGGATACTATAGTTGAGTCATTGAATTGGATTGAGAAGAACCCTTTTGCAAGATATGGGAAAAAATGACCCATCTTGATTTAGGACATTTGGACTATAGAGCTAGTTGATAAGAATGGATTGGCATAATGGGCACACTAAATTTCTAAAGAAAATGGCCATTGAGCTAAGGCAAGGTAGTCACATCAATTCTCCTCAGGAAGTGAGGAGATGAAGGCAATCAGCCATCGGGGGACAATTACAAGCAAGGGACGTGGAGGTCACTGTCACTATTGAAAATCTCTAATTGTTTACCACGGTCTTTATCGCGTTTTATAGAGAGAGGGTCAAAAATTAGCTGGAGAGGGAAGAGAGTGGAGGGCGGGGGGGAGGGTTTGCATTTCAAATATTACCGTGATTATTTTCGCCACTATTACCGCGATAGTTACCTCTGTTATTGCCACTAGTATTATTGCATTTATTCCCGAAGCGCAATTTAGTGCCTAAACATTTAAATTTTGGCTTAAACATCCTCCCCCCCCCCCTCCACATCAAATTTTGGTGTTTCCCTCCTCTTAATAAAAAATAATGAACATTATATGAAATTTTCAAATTTTTTCAAAAAAGATATGAAAACATGGAACAAATAGTTAGCTATGTGGGATTACACTTGGTTACAACGAAACTAATCATTATCACTTGATTAACATAATTTAGCATGCTTCACAAAATTAGAGAGAGAAAGCGAGGGGAGAGAGAGATGAATGGATGACACGACTAAAAAACTTCATAACTTAAAGTATACAAAATGTTTATGAATCATCTTCCAAAAGATCCCTACAAGAAGCATCATCCAATTCTAAGCCCATGGCTCTTAAATCAATAAAGAAAGAAATAGTATTGTCGTTTGTGGATGGGTTGGCTTCATCATCTTTGAATTTTTCATCCTCCATCTCATCATCTTCATCATCATGACAATCATCCTCCCTAAGACTTGCAACCGCTGGACTTGATTCATCGATGTCCCTCTCCTCTGTCTCCCCCTCATCAAGAGTAGGAGGTGGAAGAGGGTCGAAGATGGTCTCCACTTCATTAGTGGAAAAAATGGTTCTCCCCCAAGGTGTTATGGGAACTACGAACCAAAGTTTTGGTTGGTGGATTTCTGGGATATAGATGACCTATAGAATGTGTGATGCACACTAGATTCCACCATGTAGAGGCCATTCTCATATCATCTAGACACATTTGCAAACCACTTTCACTCGAAGATGAAGGTATGAAAGGTTCCAAAATTAACATTTAGTATCCTTTCAATAGTTCCACAGTACCTGGCTTTATCACCATATTTGTCAAAGTTGCCTATGATTCCACAGTCCATGGTAATTCTACGCTCATTAATGTGGCCGTACGAAAGACATGACCCTTTGGCCACATAGAGTTAAAGGAAAGGCACTAACAAATAGGAGAATATCTTTTATCAATTACAAAGATAAAATCAAGAAAAAATTATACAATATGGGATGGGTATATGAGTAATCTACCGTTGGTACGCAGCCTCGTGCATACTCCCATTCTTGGTCGGTGATGTCTTCTCCGTGCACTTTTGCTTCGATCATTCTCTCATGAATCCACTCCGTACTAATGAGATATGGAAAACATGCAAGGTGTCTAGGCACTAGGGGTGCCCTCCTTCCTATTGGGAAAAGGATCTATGGGGGATCAAAACGGTGAGGATCCATGGCAGTGGAGGAGATGCAGCATGCAGCGAGAAAGAGAGAGAGAGAGCAGAGATTCGACACCCATAAGCAGGGAAAAAACATACGCTTCTTTTTTATTGATTTTTTCTATCTCAAACCTTACATATAAAGGCAATTTTCCATGCACCACTTGACTTGCCATTGAACCTACCTGCATGTGATAAGCAGTGTTCCCCACAGGCTAGACGCACAAGGGCTTGCATACCCAACAATCCCCCCCTGAAGCCCAAACTATTGACAATGGACTCAAGACATACCATGGCAGAGTTCATTCACCTGAAACCATGAGTAGAAGTCCCCTCCTTGACTATAGCATAGGTGTGTGTGTGTGTGTGTGTGTGTGTGTGTGTGTGTGTGTGTGTGTGTGTGTGTACTTCCCTCAAACAACCATCAGTGTGAAACATACCAGAACTCAACCAAACAACAAAGGGTGGTCTTACCAATATATTTTTATGGCAGTGTCTATAACCCGTACAATTTCAACATGATGATAATCAACAAGCATGACAATAAAACTGACAACAGGTAATGTAAAAGGCGGCTTGAACTAGAAAATATATGATTATGTTGACAAACAAAACATGAGAAATGTAGAACATTCATCATGCAAAGATTCATGATGTAAAATGGTCACCGCTGTCAAACTTGTCGATGCTTGATGCCATGTATGAATCTGCGACTCGGAATTATTGGTCATGGTAGAAAACTTGCTTTCCTTGTCCTTGCCGTTAAGCTTTTGATAACCACAACAACGCTTTGAAAGAACCAAACATTGCCTTGGTTAGCTGCTACACAATTGCCAAGAACCACTTTTGGTAGGCTATGACTTGAACGACCAACTTCACCACCAAAAGGAAATAGCTTGCTGTGTCGGAAAATTGTCAGTTTAAACCTTCAAGAAATTATCAATTTCCTATCCGATCACCGATTGCGGAGTCGGAATGTACCCAAGGGTGGGAATGCTCACTAGCTTAGGGAGTTTGGACCAAAAAATGGGTGGACACTTGATTTTAATGTGAAAATCAACAGAAAGAAAAAGCTATGTAACACAGCGATGGCGCAAGCGACAGGTCCGAGCTACAATATGCTCAAGGCGTGCTGTACAGGCCGATTGAGGAGCACTTTCCGTGTCGAGAAACGCTGCTTAGGCCAGGGCGTTTTGATTGAGGCCGATTTTAAGCAATTTTATGCAGATGACGTCGCTTTCTCTTTCCTCTGCTAGCGGCCGCTCCCGCGTGCTGTTTCGAGGCTAAGCACCAAGCTCTGATACCATGTGCTGGGAAAAGGATCTATGGAGGATCAAAACGGTGAGGATCCATGGCGGTGTAGGAGATGCAGCATGCAGCGAGAAAGAGAGCAGAGATTCGACACCAGTAAGCAGGGAAAAAACACACGCTTCTTTTTTATTGATTTGTTCTTTCTAAAACCTTACATATAAAGTAAATTTGCCATCCCTTTGCCATGCACCACTTGACTTGCCACTGAACCTACCTGCATGTGATAAGCAGTGTTCGCCATAGGCTAGACGCACAAGGGCTTGCATACCCAACACTTCCTCCATGTACTTGTTCGCATGCTTCTCTCTCTTAAAAACACCTTGCCTTTGCCATTGTCCACAAGTCCACTCACTTGGTCATAACCTTTGCATTGAGAATACAAAAGTTATTGACCACTCGGGATAGATTCATATCCATGTTAAATAATTTTCCCTTTCCACTTGGTAAGTGTGAATTCATCCTTGCATCCTCCTCGTCTGGCTGACCACATGCGAGGCGTTGAAGGATCAACTTGTGCCAAATACTTTGAGATGTAAAAAAAATGCCTCTTGCACGATCCACACTTCGGCCATACATGCCTCTGGTTGAGACCGTAGCCGCACAAAATCTTTGAGAGTCTTTAAAAACCCCTCTAAAAAGAACATCCATCGTGCATGCACTACTCCACATATAGTGATCTCCTCCACCACGTGAACCAAGAGGTGGATTTGACTAAGAAGGACCGATCAAGGAAATGCATCCTCAATGGCACATACAGTTTTTGCTACAAGTGTTTGAACAGCAAGGATATCATCTATTTCAATTTACTTGGAGCTCACAAATCTGCAAGAAAACACACAAGAATACACTAAGTGCTGGTTGAGTTTATTCTGTACATAAAAAAAAGTGTAGCTGAGTGGAGTCTTGTGGTATAGCTTACTAGCTCTCCAAGTTTAAAAATAGCATCCCTGACTTTCTTGTCCTGACATATACACATACTCACCGGTAGAATGAATCACAATGTAAATTGGAGGAAGGAAAAGTGAGAGAAAGTCATACACACAAATCATATGTATCCTAGACTAGAGAAAGGGACATTACCTGAAGCATCTTGTGCCAATCATGGGACTTCAACCCATACAAATGAACGCTTCCACCTTTCCTCGCTTTTGTGAAAGCTCCCTTTAGCAACCTCATGTATCATGTTGATGTGCAAATAGACGCAATGGTACCCTTCACTTTGTCCAATTCCTCTATGGCTAGCATCCATGGCACTTTAGGAAGCACAATCTTCCCATTGAGGGCACGACGTGGAGTAGCATAGGCGGGGATACATTTCAAGACCCTCAAATCCTCCCTCGCCCCCAATGAGTCCTTCTTGCCAATAATGTGGTCCCACAGGGTGTGAGCTACATGCTTGAATATATGCATGGGATCCAAGAGGTGTTGTATCTTTAAGTCCCTCCAATATGGAAGCCTTAAAAATATGGAATACCTTGACACACCTTTTGGTGGAGTACTCAAAGCCAGATTGTTGTTGTGGTTGCCCAATTTGCCATCATGAGCTTTAGAGGTGTCTTCCCATTTGTTGAAGCCTTGTGCTTGTATGACCATGGAGTAAGAAACAATGGTTGTTTGGATAGATTACCTTATGCAAGGCATCCAACTTCTCTGTCACCAATGATGTCCCGCAGGTAGGACATGCATTGTGCCCCGATGTGGAAAACCCTGTATACATATCATATTGTTTGAGAGACGCTTCAAACTAAAGGGAGAGAGAATAGAGAGAGAAGGAAGAGGGAGATACCAGAAACCTCTCCAAGCCCAGGATAGTCGTGCATAGTCCACATAAGGATTCCTCCCCCCCTTTGCAAGTGAGACATCTACAACATGGATGCCTCTCCATAACTCCTCCAACTCCTCGATTCGGGGCTCGAGGTAGACGTCAATATTCAACACTTTGTACTTCCTTGGCACAAGCAAGGAAAGAAGTATATTTCCCTTCTTGGTTGTCTCCCATGGTCGAATCATTACTGCATAGGATGCAATTGTTGACGCCCGTGTGGATGCTCTCATACTCCATGCCAAGTGTAGTGACATACGATTTAGCTCAGCGACAATCCGGAGACATGTGGTGATCTTTTGGCAACATTTTGCTTATCAAATTACAAAAAACAAGCATATTAATACAATTGCAAGAAGAGACCATGAAGCTAGAGAGATGTATAAAAATCCATAAAACAAAATTACCTCCAACCAAATTTCACTTGCAAGTTGACTTCCAATGATGCTCGGAGCACCGAGTATTGTGCACCGTTTTAAAGAGGTGTTTGGAAACTTGTCAACAATCTATCCTCCGTTGTTGTCGCTGCCCGCCAAGTGCACAGCTGGCAATCTCCTCGCACACGTCGCATTCATGAGCGAGTAACTCATCACACCTGTCAAACATATGCTCATCCTCTAACTCAAAGTGCGACTGAGACGCCAGAGGAGGAGTTGTTGAAGTAGATCTAGTGGGAGGATCACCATGTGGTGCACCCAATTCCTCCAATAGCTCTTATCTCTGTTGTTTGGCCTTGTGCACCGGTGCACCACCATCGACACAGACCAATGGGGCACCTCCTCAAGCGAGGGGTGAGTGGCGCCCTCATCTCTCTGAGCGCTTTTTTGAGGATGCCAAAGCCCTTTGTTCTCCACGTGCTCCAATGCTTTGCGCCTCAAGCGAGGGATTGCCCTTTTGCACTTGGCGCAAGGACAAGGGAGTTTGTCCTTGAGCCATCGATCATGTTCAAGGCCGTTCGGAGGGTCACGATCATCCCAATTGACATCCTGCACACGCATGGAATAGCTAGAGAGGATAATTAATTTAAAAACATTATATTTAGTCATATGTGTCCTAAAAATAAAAAATTAATTAGAGAAAATAGTGTCAATTATATATTTCAATAAAAAAAGAGAAATGACTAAAAATTCAAAGAGAATAGAGTGCAATGAGTGCTACAATTTTTTTAAAATAAAGTGCAATCAGTACTTTTAGTAAATGGTTTAATTTTTTAATGCAAATGTTATAAAAAGATTAAAAAATGCATATAAAAAAATCTAAAAGTCTACAAATAAAAGTATTCTAATTATTTAAGTACATGTTAGTACAAAATATTCAATAGGAAAAATTAAACAAAAGAAAAGCATCATTAAAAAAATCAAAAGGCTAAAAATGACATTATTGATATCTAAGGGTAGAGGGTGGTGGTTTGTACCCCCCATCTCCCTCCTTTGCTACCTCGGATACGTTTGTATTTGTCTGGAATGATGTTATGTGCGGTAACACACGCAATAATAAGCACGACAATGTGATAATATTCGAGGTAATCACTGGCACCTAGAAAACAAAGAAGGTCAGAGAGGCTACACATTTGCGGCATACTTTTCCCTCTTCTTCTCCACCATTGCACCTGCACCAAGCCCCCTCCCTACTCCACCTCCCACACCCTTTACCTCTCTCTCCCTTAGGTCCATCTCTCTCGTCCTTCTCCCTCACACACACACACACACACACACACACACACACACACACACACACACACATACATTCTATTTGGATCAATTGCGGAGATGGTTAGAGTGGGGGCTATTCGCGAACGACATTGGACGCTCAACCTTGTTGGCAACCAATTCTTCAATGCACGGTAAATATCTAAT